>NC_059270.1:12831098-12856098 GCF_017591435.1 Portunus trituberculatus
CAATTGAATTGAACTGAATTAGTGAAAGGGTGAAGTCCATTATATCAAAACTTAATATTTCCAAGTCCAGTTATTTATATATATATATATATATATATATATATATATATATATATATATATATATATATATATATATATATATATATATATATATATATATATATATATATATATATATATATATATATATATATATATAGAGAGAGAGAGAGAGAGAGAGAGAGAGAGAGAGAGAGAGAGAGAGAGAGAGAGAGAGAGAGATTCTTAAACACCCGTCACTTCACAATCTTAATATCTGATCGCCAGTATGGCTTCCGTCAAGGTCGCTCTACTGGTGATCTTCTGGCTTTCCTTACTGAGTCTTGGTCATCCTCTTTTAGAGATTTCGCTGAAACTTTTGCTGTCACATTAGACATATCAAAAGCTTTTGATAGAGTCTGGCACAAAGCTTTGATTTCAAAACTGCCCTCTTATGGTTTCTATCCTTCTCTCTGCAACTTTATCTCAAGTTTCCTTTCCGACCGCTCTATTGCAGCCGTGGTAGACGGCCACTGTTCTTCTCCTAAATCTATTAATAGTGGTGTTCCTCAGGGTTCTGTCATATCTATTATTTATTAATTTATAATCTATTATTTATTTATTAATGACCTTCTTAACCAAACTTCTTGCTCTATCCACCCCTACGCTGACGATACCACCCTACATCTTTCCACATCCTTTCAGAGACGACCAACCCTTCAAAAAGTCAACAGATCACGCACGGACTTCACAGAACGCCAGACTTCTGATCTTTCTAAGATTTTTGATTGGGACAGAGAAAACTTAGTAGTGTTCAATGCCTCAAAATCTCAATTCCTCCATCTATCAACTCGACACAACCTTCCAGACAATTATCCCCTCTTCTTCAGTGACCCTCAACTGTCTCCTCTTCCACACTGAATATCCTCGGTCTGTCCTTTACTCATAATCTTAACTGGAAACTTCACATCTCATCTCTTGTTAAAACAGCTTCTATGAAGTTAGGCGTTCTGTGGTGTCTCCGCCAGTTTTTCGCACTCCTCCAACCGCTAACTCTGTACAAGGGCCTTATCCGTCCTTGTATGTTTGGGGGGATTCCACTCATACAGCTTTATTACATAGGATGGAATCAAAAGCTTATCGTCTCATCAACTCTCCCTCCTCTGAGTGACTTCCTTCAGCCTCTTTCTCACCGCCGAAATGTTGCATCTCTTTCTATCTTCTATCGCTATTTTCATGCTAACTGCTCTACTGATTTTGTTAATTGCATGCCTCCTCTACTCATGTGGCCTCGCTGCACAAGGCTTTCTTCTTCCTCTTATCCCTATTTTGTCCAACACTTTAATGCAAGAGTTAACTGGTACTCTCAGCCATTCATATCTTTCACTGGTAAACTCTGGAACTTCTGCTTCTGTATTTCCTTCTTCCTACATGTTCATTTCTTTTAAGAAGTAGGTTTCAAGACATTCGTCCCTATATTTTGGCTAATTCCTTTAGAATCTTTTAGGAAACCTGCAGTTTCAGTGAGCCTTTATTTTTTAATGTTTCGGTGCCCTTGGCAGGTTTCCCTCTTGTGTTAAAAAAAAAATATATATATATATATATATATATATATATATATATATATATATATATATATATATATATATATATATATATATATATATATATATATATATATATATATATATATATATATATATGTGTGTGTGTGTGTGTGTGTGTGTGTGTGTGTGTGTGTGTGTGTGTGTGTGTGTGTGTGTGTGTGTATATATATATATATATATATATATATATATATATATATATATATATATATATATATATATATATATATATATATATATATATATATATATATATATATATATATATATATATATATATATATATATATATATATATATATATATATATATATATATATATATATATATATATATATATATATATATATATATATATATATATATATATATATATATATATATATATATATATATATATATATATATATATATATACACACACACACACACACACATATATATATATATATATATATATATATATATATATATATATATATATATATATATATATATATATATATATATATATATATATATATATATATATATATATATATATATATATATATATATATATATATATATATATATATATATATATATATATATATATATATATATATATATGTGTGTGTGTGTGTGTGTGTGTGTGTGTGTGTATATATATATATATATATATATATATATATATATATATATATATATATATATATATATATATATATATATATATATATATACTATCTTTTAATAGATTTCCAAATTATCAAATACCACAAATTTATTTAGATGGTGAAGATTTCTAGTAAATAATTCACATAAAATTTTTCGGAATGAATATTGATAACTATCGTAATTTAAATTTGCATTCAGATGATGTTTATACCAAACTTTCGAAACTATGTGGAATCTTATATGAAATCAAATATAACCTCACCAGCGATGCTTAACGTAATATATATTATACTCTGTGTTATCCGCAGCCAGCTTTTTGTGTACCTATCTTCATTCCTTCAAAAAGTGACATAACTCAGAATGAAATTTTAAGATGCATTTTCTTCAAGGCTAAATTCCATTTTGTTTCTGGTATCGTCAAAGTAAAGACATTATTAAATTTCGACACAATTGTAAAACATTTTTCATTATCATGAATTCATAAAACATTAAATAATATTGGAAGTAAAGCCTTTCAATTCGTGAATAATTTTCGTCACAAGAAGCAATGTATCTCCAAATTTCAGGAATACATTATTTCAAAATAGTATTCCCTGTTCTGGTCCAAATCATCCAGTATTCTGCCCTTAGATATAAAGTTACCTTTTCAAACTAGTTGTCGCTCAATACATAAAAGGGATATTCGTAGACACCAACTGGACTTACAGAGCTCAAACGGAATATATTATAGTTCTTG
The DNA here is from genome assembly GCF_017591435.1 of Portunus trituberculatus. NCBI lineage: Eukaryota > Metazoa > Arthropoda > Malacostraca > Decapoda > Portunidae > Portunus > Portunus trituberculatus. Next base: position 12,834,122 of record NC_059270.1, read on the forward strand.
TCTATCAGTGATATATCATGATATCTTAATATACTTATCACAGTAACTTGCTATTTACAATACAAACGTTAAATGTTGTAGCAAGTTAACAACCATCATTTTAGTAATATTTGCTTGTCAGGGAGCCTCGGCCCGACGGGCAATATAGTTATTCTTCTGATATTTGTGCATTTATCTGCATTTGTGCAAGTGACTATATAATTATAACAATAAATATTTACTTATTCACACACACACACACACACACACACACACACACACACACACACACACACACACACACACACACACACACATACACACACGCAAGCGCGCTCGCAATAATAATTAACTGAAAAACAAAAAGGAAAAGATTACTGTATTTGGAAAATTACTGAAGTGCCTGTGTTATTCACCTCGGTCGCCTGCTGGTCATCCCAGCCAGTCTTCCCCATTACGGAGCGAGCTCAGAGCTCATAGACCGATCTTCGGGTAGGACTGAGACCACAACACACTCCAGACACCGGGAAAGCGAGGCCACAACCCATCGAGTTACATCCCGTACCTATTTACCGCTAGGTGAACAGGGGCCACACATTAAGAGGCTTGCCCATTTGCCTCGCCGCGCCGGGATTCGAAACCGGGCCTCTCGATTGTGAGTCGAGCGTGCTAACCACTACACTACGCGGTGTGTGTGTGTGTGTGTGTGTGTATAATTCACTGTTTGATCTGCTGCAGTCTCTGACGAGACAGCCAGACGTTACCCTACGGAACGAGCTCAGAGCTCATTATTTCCGATCTTGGGATAGGTCTGAGACCAGGCACACACCATACACCGGGACAACAAGGTCACAACTCCTCGATTTATATCCCGTACCTACTCACTGCTAGGTGAAAAGGGGCTACACGTGAAAGGAGACACACCCAAATATCTCCACCCGGCCGGGGAATCGAACCCCAGTCATCTGGCTTGTGAAGCCAGCGCTCTAACCACTGAGCTACCGGGCCGTGTGTGTGTGTGTGTGTGTGTGTGTGTGTGTGTGTGTTTGTGTGTGTATGAAATTACATATAACGAAAGAGGGAAGCCATACTGACCTCCGCAACCTTTCCCCCTCAACCTGCAATCACTACTAAGGGAGAGAGCGAAGGAAGGAGGATCGCTTATCAGCCCTGGAGGAGGAGGGAGGGAGGGAGGAACACACGCTCGGTTACCTACAACTGGTGACAAATATACAGTAACGTAACGCAAGAAACATCGACCACAACTGTTACTTTTCCTAAGTGTAAGGCCGCTGCGAGGGGAGTGAATAATGTTAGGTGGAAATATTGGTGCAATGTAGAATGATTTACACGTAAGTGGTGGAGTTGGTTAGAAGGGGGAGGCGCGAGAGTGCAGAAATATGCGTTCTGTGAAGGGACAAGAAGGAATGCTCGTCCGCATCACAACGCAGCAACAGGCAGTGTCGTGTTTGTCATCCACAGGCTTATTCAAGAATGCAGGACTCGCTACAAAAATTCACTTGCCATTCAGTATCAATCTATACCTTCTATATGAGTATTAAAAAAAAATTAAAGAAAAATTTCATGCAAATAAGAATTTATAGGGAATATTTGCTTTGAAAGAGTAAGGAGGTATCTTTTTCATGCAGACAAAGACATCTATCTAACTATTGTATATATCTCTATAAAAGTGTGACATGCATAGATTGAGATGAGATGAAAACTAAACTTAGTGAGATCGGCCTCTGCCGATATTCTAGATTCATTCTCATTCTTTCGTTTCATTTTTTTTCTCTCAGTAGATGATTACAGTCATTACGCAATATAGCTATTTGTCCACGCCACCTGACCTCAGTCCTCTCTACTTCTATTGGTTGCTCGAACTTTCTCCTTCACTACCACACATCCTCATGGTAACATGAAGGTAGTGCATTTATGAATCGTCACTAAAAAAGGAAAATTTTTACAATTAGTTACCATTGAAACATGACATTATGTATCACCAGTCTTTAAATCAAGAGAATCGGTTTGTTTACATGTTAGCTGGGACACGCGTCAGGAACACACTATACTGCTTCGCATCTCACAGGCTGCCTTGTCACTGCGGAAACAAGCGAGTAGAAACACGGTATGTCACTTACACGGTCCAAGGGAATGTAAGAGTCGGATGCCGGGAGGAGAAGATGGGCGGTGCACCAGTGCTCACGGGACGGTGGTTGAAGGAGGAATGTCAGCTGGCAGTCTGGCACCTGGCAAGCAGGTACCAAGGTGCACGACACGGCCGCTACTCCGAGCACCACTCACGCGGCGAGGTGGGATGAATTGGGTACCAGATGCCACCTACTGCTTTTCTACTCTCATCCCATTGTTTCCCTGCGTATCACTGTTCTTCTGGCTAGTACATCATCGTTTTTTTTGTATGATATCACATATTACTGTTCCTCCTTACCATTGTGGAGTTCATTTCGAAAAGATCCTTTTTATGGATAGGTGGAAAATACCACTTGTGGCATCTACAGCTTTCCTTCTCGTGCCCATTACTAGTTTGCACATCGATATTGTACTGCCCAATTCATGAATCATGTATAGCACTGGTATTTTCGAGTGTTGGTCTCACTTTCCTTTCACAGTGAGGGATGTATTTCGAAAAAATATGTGTTTTTAAGATGTATCGGACGCCTTGTTACCAAATGTGTTTCCTGTTCTTCTCCTTCCCACTTCATCACTTATCACATTGGTAATTTCCATTACTCATTCATGAGAACAGCATTTTATAAGGACTTGTTCTCTAATTATGTACATTATCACGGCTGTCATTTGTTGATATTTTTTCTTTCTTGTTAATGATTTATGCATTGAGTGTGCAGAATATCCCCGGCAGTCACAGGCACACTACGTAACCATGATTGTAAATACTAAATACAATGAGAGGACATCAACATACCCACACTTTTTTTCCTTAATTCGACCAATTATTGAATCATACACAGAAATTAGACATTAGATGATAATTATATTCTACAACAACGACTGATTGCGTCCCCTCACTATCGAAAGTTCTTGTACGTCATGAGCCTCATCTTTGCATGTCATTATTAATCGTTCTTCACGAGAATAGCGACATTCTTGTCACACCGCAGCACCGCGTCCCCGCTACACTGCGTCACCATAGCAACACCAGCAGGCATAATAGCTTGGTGACGCCGCTCGCCGCTAGATGTCTGGCAGCACTGTTCCCCAAAGATATTTATATTATACCTCATGCTATTTCAGATATATCAAAATATTAAGAGATCTACTTAAATTCTTATGGATCTCAAGAATTTAAGAATTATTACCATAAACAACCAGATTTTGATAGGTTCAGAAAATCTCTCTCTCTCTCTCTCTCTCTGATCAGCTCATCTGCCATCTCATTGAGATATCCTGGATAGGCTAGTATGTCAGCTCTCCTTCTATTAACACTACGTACATAGATATAACGGAAAACAGTTAACCAGCCTACCTACCTACCTAGGTAGGAAGTGTACTGCTGATATTTATGCTTCTAATTACATATCTAATTTCTAGATTTCTTTATGAATAATTATCGTTCCTCATAAACACTTTTGCAAGAGATTTTAGGTAAGGAGATTATTAAAAATATTTTGAATTTCTAATGTAATAAGAATAACCATATTGTTCTGCTTCAAATAATAACAATGCAGTATTAGAAAAATGTAATATGTATCTGATGTTTATATTTTGAAACATAACGCGTTGGTTTAAAATTACGTATTTCATTTATGAACTGGTATGAGTTTTTAAGGGTAAACTGATTCATAGTGAGAGGCTCAAGAATGGGGACTAGATATTTAGCCAAATTGTAATTAAAAGTGCCAATAGTGCTGAGAATAGGTATCTCGTTTGGTTTTCTGAAAATACATAAGCCTTCGAATCCGGTTCGACCTATTCTCAGTACCATTGGAACTTTTAATTACAATTTGGCTAAATATCTAGTCCCCATTCTTGAGCCTTTTACTATGAATCAGAATTTTACAAAGATGTCAATCCAACACATATATTAAACTTTTAGAAGCATTATTCATAAAACATATACAACCTGACTATAATCATCTTTCGTCAACTATAGGCTTCGCACCCTGCAATACAAGTTTCGAATATTTGCTTCACCTTCCTCTCCTACTTTTCTTCTCACCTTACGTCAACCATTCTCGCCGGTCCTTCCTCGACACGCCGTACAACACACATTCAGGTTGGTTTACCTTCATTTTATAGTCTATTATGTAATTTTTTTTTCTTTCATGTTTCGGTGCGTTGTTGTCAATGTATTTTAGTTTAGGTTTTTATAGCTATAGTTATGTTTTAATATTTTATAATATCTTAGTAAGATTTGAAGATTTCTGCTGCATTTGTGTTTTTATGTATCTGATGTCTATATTTTGAAATAAACGCTCTTCTTGTTATTGATGCGTAATCTATGTGCTGTATGCATTCCTGAACGCACGAGGATGGACAGAATGGAATTTGAAAATCTTAATGGTGGAAGTGTTCGACGTAACAGTATTAGCAGACGTTGGCATGGCATAAAACCAAATTCACGATGGCGGATGGGTATGTTTAGATAGGAGAAAGATGGGCGACGAGGAGGGTACGTACTGTAGGAGTGTTAATTATGTTATTGAATACCGATTTACCGCTTTCCTAATTAATGCTCTAAGCCAACTCGCTAAACGACTCGTCCCCCATCCCCTGAAAAATAAAAAGAAAATAAATAAATATTCACAGTAAATTCCCACCGTGGTTGAAATGCGTCCCATGTACAAATAGGGCAGTGAGGTGTAGAATGGGTTGCCAAACCAGTATAGACGAATATATATGCCAGACAATCTCGCACTCAGTTATTTAAATTGAATGAGTCCAAAAGTATGTCTTGGATGTTTAGATTAGGTATGGGGAAAATATCATTCAACTTGACTTTACGAAACCGAAATTATTTAAATCTCGCATGGCTACATCGGTAATAGGAAAAGATAGACCTAGAGTTGGTCCTGTAATGATAGGTGGCAACCTAACTGATGACTATGGCACTACCACAGAACAGATTATCCCATCACCTATCTCTCAGTTGTGTGGGTTTTAGCTAATGTATTCACTGAAGAGTTTCTTCTGTATTTGTTGTTGAGTCACCTCCATTAGGTGTCATCTATCTAGTTTCATCATTTTGATGTAGAACTTCGTCTAAAATTTGTTGATGCTAATAGCACCATGGGACCCAACAACCTTCATCCTCGTCTATTGAAAGAGCGTGACCCGGAGCTTGCTTTCATTTGAGAGGAGATGTATAAGAGGGGATATGATAGTTATTTAAAATGTTCTCAGATACAAACTACATAGATGTGAGATCTTTCTTTACCTTAGAGGAGGGAAATAGGACTAGAAATAATGGCAGGAAGATTAGAAAGCAAGGCTGCAGGTTAGATATAAGAAAATATTTCTTTAGTCATAGGGTGGTAGACTTCTGGAATGCATTGCCAGAGACGGTTGTAAATAACACTAGTTTGACAATGTTTAAAAACAGATTAGATAAGCACTTAAATTTATTAGATTTATAATTATGTATAGCACTGCATGATAGTTTTTATAAGAAATTTACTATAGTTAAACAAGACATGATCCCCATGTATGGGGACCACAAATTGTAGAGGATTTCGCTGCAGGACTTAGCCCTGTTAATGGGCCAAATATTTAGAATTGGCATATAATGTATTGTGTACTTGTAAGTGTATCTTTTAAGTACTGATGACGAGGTCGCTGTGCGACTGATACAGGATAACATAGATGGGCCCTGGTGGCCCTTTGTTATCCTATTTATGTTATGATATCAGTCAAGCAAGGAATATACAGAATCCTTGATGTCAATAAACCACTTGAATTTGATTTTTTTTTTTTTTTTTTTTTTAGAATGTGACTTTTTTTTTATTCCTGTAGTTAGTTTTTTTTTGTATCTTAGTTGTAAATCCTGAGGATACCTTCTGTTGGAAGGCGAAACGTCGATGATAAAGCAGGACAAATTTAAATATTTCTGCTGCGCTTCCCTGTGTTTTATATGTCTGATGTTTATACTTTGAAACGAACGCGCTGGTGTAAAACTTCCAGCCAATCAACAGCAGCGGATTTGTAAACAGAGGTGACGCGCCGGATTTTGAGGTTTCCTACACGTAAAGAGATTGAGAGGGGCTAACTACTTGTTATATTTACGTAGGTGAACAAGACAAACTTCATAGAGTATCCTGGAAGGTGAGTACATGGCCAGGAGATGTATGTAGGGCAGGGAAGGCACATGCTTGGCTTGGGGGAGTGGGCTGGGAGAATCAAACATTATTCCTATGTAAGTCCGTTTATTTTGGGGTCTTGTAATTGATGTTTATGCCCATGTGCTGTATGCATTCCTGAACGCACGAGGATGGAATGAATGAAGTTGAAAATTTTATTGGTGGAAGTGTTCGACGTAACAGTATTAGCGGACGTTGGCATGACATAACCAAATTCACGATGGCGGATGGTTATGTTTAGAGAGGAGAAAGGTGGGCGACGAGAAGGGTGGAGTAGGAGTGTTAATTATGTTATTGTATACCGAGTCGCCTCTTTCCTAATTAATGCTCCAAGCCAACTCGCTAAACGACTCGTCCCCATCCCCCTTAAAAAAATCAAATGTTCACAGTAAGTCCCCACCGTGGTTGAAATGCGTCCCCATTAACTTATTCAAGCAGGGCAGTGTGGTGTAGAATGAGTTGCCAAACCAGTATTAATTTCTTAAACAAGTATATATGACAGACAATCTCGCACTCCAAAAGTTATTCAAATTTAATTAAAAGTCCGAAAATGTGTCTTGAATGTTTAGATTAGGTATGGGGAAAATCTCGTTTAACTAACTTTTCTAAACCGAAATTATTTAATTCCCACATGGCTACATCGGTAACAGAAAAACAGATGGACTTAGAGTTGGTCCTGTAATGATTGGTGGCAACCTAACTGATGACACTAGTACTATGGCACTACCACAGAACAGCTATCCCGTCACCCATCTCTCAGCTGTGTGGGTTTTGGCTAATGTATTCACTGAAGAGTTTCCTCTGTATTTGTTGAGTCATCTCCATTAGGTGTGTCATCTATCTAGTTTCATCCTTTTGATGTAGAACTTTGTCTAAAATTTGTTGATTTGATGTAGAACTTCATCTAAAATTTGTTGATGCTAATAGCACCATGGGACCCAACAACCTTCATCCTCGTCTATTTAAAGAGCATGACCCAGAACTTGCTTGCCTTTTGTCAGTAATCTTTAGTTTTCATTAATTTTACACTGAATGTCAATAAAACTAATTTGGTGGTAGATCTCTGTACTTCAAGAATGTAGGTTACAGATGAACATGTTGGGGTTTAATGAGGATCAATTCCTAACCTATGCTTTATATGTAACAAGTTTTCCTTACCTTAACCTGTCCTTTTCAGAACTAAAGCAGCAATGAAGAGATCTGCATCAGGGAGAGTCAGCTATCAGGGACCAGGGGTCCTGAAACCAAGAAATGAACCTTTTACTCCTAATACCAGGTGAATGGTTGTGCACTCATTTTATTTTGTTGCATTCGTCCTAGAACCACATGACCTGCAACCATTGTTTTACAAAAATGCTCAAGTTAACTCTCAAAGTTTTATCATAATTATTGTTTAATGATTTTTAGTAACATTTTTCATTGCAAATCAATATATAAGCAGATTGGTGGTGACTATGCAGAATGGGCTTATACTTAACAACTTATAAATCAGTATGCTTTATGAAATTGCACCTTCATCAAGGGAACATGTGTTACGTAAATTAGTGTGAATGTGTTCACACATACACATGTGATGCCAATTATGAAAGATGATAAAACTTTCACTTCTTGATCCATGTTATTCAGAATTTGATCAAGTCATCGGTTCTTTTAAATTTTCAAGTGAGGCATATAGTGTTTATTGTGTATCCAATAGCTGAGCTTCATTTGAGAATAATGCAAAGTTGAGTAAAATAACTTCAGTAACTTTGATGCTGCAGTTTCTCACTTTGTTCCATGTGATGGAATGTGTATTAATGAAACAGAGGCTAATGTGTGCTGAGTAAAGAAGACAATGATAGTATATCTAATTGTTTATATAACTGAGAAAATATTAATTTTTATCCACATGATCAGGGAGAGTGTTGGTCAAGCAGTACGGAAGTCATTCATTCCAAAGGCAGGACTGGGTGGTAGTGCCAACAGACTTGCTGGTAGAAAGAGGCGAGGAAGCACAGAGAATGTATCACGGTTGTCCTTTGCCTCCTCACGGTTCACTCCTACACGCCTCAACACCCCATCCTGTGCTCCCCAGAGTGGCAACAGGTGAGGTATTTCTTGTGTGTGTCTGTTGTGAATCGGACATTCTAGTCTGGTTGGTTGTACTCCTAAGAGAGAAGCCCATCATAGCTAGCATGCCAGCCATAAAGATAATCCCCAAGCAATGTGCAGGAATAGAAGTGATTGGAGAGTATGCTGGAAGTCCAGAAAAAGTGTTGAGGCTAAAATAGGCGGACTAGCAGCAGTAATGACTCGCTTCCCATATTCATTCTGGTTACTGTTTAATGATTTTATACAGCTTCAGAATCTTTTGTGTTGGATTAGAAGAGTGAAGACTGTGACCATTAATCTTCTGACTTTCATAGACCCTTCCTAATGTCAATAGAATGGTCTAATTGTGTACAGATCTCTAGTTATAACTGCATCCTGGTAATGAAGGGGTTAATGGGAGAGCTTTAGATATTCACCACTAACTAAAAAAGAATCTATATCTGGCATCATAACAACTGTAAGAAACAAGGATTATGAAACCATGTTCTCTTGCACCAGTTGTAGGTACTTGTAGGTGGTGAAGAGAGCACAGCCTGAGGAATGAATTTTTTTTTTTTTATTTATTTATTATTTATTTATTTATTTATTTTTTTTTTTTTCAGAGGAATAAGAATGTCAGGGGTAATGTGCTTGTTCCTCAGCCTATGTTATCTTTTCCTTTATTCTAAAAGCTTGATAATTCATGCTTTGAATTCAAAGCACATACAAGTTTCTTTTTTAACGTTCACCTTTATTTTTGGTTCTGCTTCATGCTGGCGTAGAATTCCAAGCACATACAAGTTTCTTTTCTAACGTTTACATTTATTTTTGGTTCTGGCTCATGCTGGTGTAGAATTAGGAATTCATTTGGTAAGCAAAGAGTGCGTATAATTCAGCTATGGATTTGATATGTTAAAGCTGATTATATCTGTAGGGAATAAGATAAGAAGTTAACTGCAAATGACAGTGGCCATCATCATTATTATTTTAATGGGCAGGATAATCTTTCCAGTAGTCTTATATTTCATATTAGATTGATTCATTATTCATTTACAGGTTTTGGCAGGAAAGAAATTGAAAAGTAGATCCTTTTTTTTATAATATGGAAAGAAATGATTTATTGAAAAGTTATCAGTTGAAATACTGCTTACCTTAGTGTTTCTTTGCTGATTGTTCAGACTCTACCCGCAACTCTGGCATAGACACCTCCACACGGAAGGATGTGTGATGCTTTAATGATCATGGCCACAAGACAATGCACTAGAACAGAACTGATTTATTGAAAAGTTATCACTTGAAATACTGCTTACCTTAGTGTTCTTTTTGCAGATTGTTCACAGACTCTGCCCGCAACTCTGGCATAGGCACCTCCACTCGGAAGGACGTGCGATGCTTTAATGACCCTGGCCACAAGACAATGTGCATTAACAAGATCATGGAGTTCCTTAACAGCAGAGGGAGGTCATACCAACGTCGTACACTCCTCACTCCCACCACTAATGACTTTAAGGACATCTTTAATGTAAGTAATCAGAATATCAATCAATGGTCATCTTGATATTCCATGATTTGTGTTGGTGTAAAAATCAGTTTGTTTGATTTTATGCATCATGTTTTCAATTATGTGACAGTTACTTTTAGATAGAGGAATTTTGAAAAGGATGATTCATCATAATTGCAGAGTTCTTTGTTGGTTTGCACATTTTCTTAAATATTTGGCAAATTCCATTCATATTCAGTTTTCATCCATGAAGCTATAGACTGAAGCTACATAGAGGGATAGGTAGGTAATGGGTGAATAAGAGGAGTAGATTGAGGGATAGGAAGTGATCATTTGTTTTTGCAGTTCATCTATCAACATTTGGATCCCAACTATACACTGCCACCTAGATTTGAAGAAGAAATTCCCAAGATACTGAAAAATTTACACTGCCCATTACAAATCACCAAATCTTCCTTTGTCACAGGTATGTTTTCACATGTTTGTGATTTTCATACCATCTTACTGCCATCCTACCATCATCACCGTCACCATTATATTTGAACTGTCAAAGCTCTTCTCTTTAGGAACTGGAGCCGAGATGGCTTTTTGTCATTAATGTTTGTAGATTTGATTGTGAGGTGTTGTGAGGTAATGACATGTCTTGTTAAATGCTGTTAATGGAATATGCCTAGTGTGTAGACGGTTAAATAAATAAATAAAAATAGATAAATAAATAGTGACCCAAACATAGCATTTAAAGATGAAAATAATAGTAAACTTTGAACTATGTAGGATGAGTGCTGGTCCATTATTTCCATCTATCTGATGTTGCCATTGTTTGGTGAGGTAATATTCCATCTAATTTTCAATCTGTAGAACACACTTCTCTACTAAACACAGCTGTCTGAGGCCACTGACAGTAGTCCCTTATTCTGTTCCTTGCTATTCTCTTGTCATTTTTGTTCCAAAGCTGGATGCTGCATCTCGGCTGTCTGAGGCCACTGACAGTAGTCCCTTTTCTGTTCCTTGCTATTCTCTTGTCATTTTTGTTCCAAAGCTGGATGCTGCATCTATGTGTGCGACAACTTCCTCTAATGCCTTGCTCTTTAATCATACAAGTTTTTTCACCATGGAAAATGTCAGAATCTTTCAACTCCCCTCATGACTTCTGGCATATGGCCAAAAATATCTCCAATAACTTTACTTCGTCACCTTTCCCTCCCTTATTTCATCCTGATGGCACGACTGCCATCTGTTCTGTCTCTAAAGCTGAACTCTTCTCTCAAACTTTTACTAACAACTCCACCTTGGATGATTTTGGGCTTGTTCCTCCCTCTCCTCCTCTCTTTGACTATTTCATACCTACAATTAAAATTCTTCGTAATGATGCTCTCCATACCCTCACTGGACTAAACCCTTGGAAGGCTTATAGAGCTGATGGGGTTCCTCCTATTCTCAAAAACTGTGCTTCCATGCTTGTACCTTGCCTGGCCAAACTCTTTCAACTATGTCTATCAACTTCTACCTTTCCTTCTTGCTGGAAGTTTGCCAACATTCAGCCTTTTCATAAAAAAGGTTGATCGTTCTAATCTCTCAAACTACTGTCCTATAGCTTTAATCTCTTGCTTAACTAAAAAAAAATTTATTAATCCTCAATAGGAAAATTCTTAAACATCTGTCACTTCACAATTTTCTATCTGATTGTCAGTATGACTTCCATCAAGGTGAAGTTGATATTCTGGCTTTCCTTACTGAGTCTTGGTCATCCTCTTTTAGAGATTTCAGTGAAACTTTTTGCTGTCACGTTAGACATAACAAAAGCTTTTGATAGTCTGGCACAAAGCTTTGATTTCAAAACTGCTCTCTTACGGTTTCTATCTTTCCCTCTACAACTTTATCTCGTCTTCTTTCCGACTGTTCTATTGCAGCTGTGGTAGACGGCCATTGTTCTTCTCCTAAATCTATTAATAGTGGTGTTCCTCAGGGTTCTGTCTTATCACCCACTCTTTCTATTATTCATTAATGACCTTAACCAAACTTCTTGCCCCATCCACTCTATGTTGATGATACCACCCGACATCTTTCCACGTCCTTTCAGAGACAACCAACCCTTCAGGAAGTCATCAGATCACATAGGGATGCCACAGAACACCTGACTTCTGATCTTTTTAAGATTTGTGATTGGGGCAGAGAAAACTTAGTTTTCGATGCTTCAAAAACTCAATTCCTCCATCTATCAACTCGACACAACCCTTCAGACAACTATCCCTCTTCTTCAGTGACACAACCGTCTCCCTCTTCCACACTGAATATCCTCGATCTGTCCTTTACTTATAATTTAAACTGGAAACTTCACATCTCATCTCTTCCTAAAACGGCTTCTTTGAAATTAGGCGTTCTGCGTCATCTCTGCCAGTTTTTCTCGCCCCCCCCAACTGTTAACTCTGTTCAAGGGCCTTATCCATCTTTGTATGGAGTACTCTTCACATATTTGGGGGGTTCCCCTCATACAGCTTTATTAAATAGTGGAATCAAAAGCTTTTTGTCATCAACTCCCCTCCTCTAACTAACTGTTTTCAGCCTCTTTCTCACTGCTGAAATGTTGCATCTCTTTCTATCTATTATTGTTATTTTCATGCTAACTGCATGCCTCCCCTTCTGCAGCCTCATTGCACAAGGCTTTCTTCCTCTCATCCCTATTCTATCCAACCCTCTAATGCTAGAGTTAACCAGTATTCTCAATCATTCATACCTTTCACTGGTAAGCTCTGAACTCCCTACCTGCTTCTGCATTTCCATCTTCCTATGAGTTCACTTCTTTTAGGAGGGAGGTTTCAAGACATTTGTCCCTGGCTTTTGGTTAACTTTCACTTGAAAATCTTTTAGGGAACCTGCTGTTCCAGTTGCCCTTCTTTTCTAAGATTTTGTTGATCTTGACAGTTTTACCTCGTGCATTAAAAGAAAAAAAAAATTGCCCTATTACTGCATTGTCTTCTAAAGTTTCCCTAAAGTAGAGGTGCTTCTTGTATTTTACCTCTGCCAGTTGGGGGGGACTTGAAGAGTTATTATGGGGATTTTCCTTGGAATGACTACTGCTTCCATGTCAGGAACCCGTCTCGGTGTGCTGAATGCATAACGGAGGTGATAATTTCTGGCACGGAGGCGTACATTCCTCACTTTCTCTTGACCTAAATCTTTCAAACCTTAGTAACACATCCTGTTCTCATATTGTATACATGATAGAGAGGTGGCCCACAAAGAGTACTTGAGCCTTCCATCACCTGAATCTCATGCACTTTCTATTTCTGCCCAGAATCATGAAGTCTGTTCTCCAACTTGCTAAAAACTCTTTTATTCAGTGTCAATTTTTGAGATCCAACCCAACCTCTTGATTTATAGTATCTGGCCAAAAAACATGTATAACTTCTCCATGTTTCTCTACTTTATCTCGTCCTGATGGTGGCACCACTGGTATCGCATCTGTTTTTTAACCTGAACTCTTCTCTCAAACCTTTGCTAAAAACTGTCTTGGATGATTCTAGGCTTGTTCCTCCCTCTCCTCCTTATTTTGTTAGTACAGGCCACATATAAGAATATCTTTTGAGTGTATGTCATAGTAAGGCTCAGACCTCAGAAGTACACAACATTCCTGAGAATTACTAGAAGTTATCCAAAGTGAGAAAATTTAGATGTCTAGTTGAAATTCTTCCCATGTGTTAGAAATATTCCTAGAAATGAGTAGTATTATAATTTTCTTTCATGTCTGAAGATATTGATGCCACTGATGATAAATCTTGATGTAGCTAATAGAAGAATTCTTTCATACTAATCATTCGAGACGTGCATTTCATGTCTTTGTTTCTTAAATCACATGAGAAAGCTGCAATGTGCTCCTGCATATTTCAGTTGGATCTCCTCACACATGGCCTGTTGTCCTGGCTGCATTAGCATTCTTGGTGGATGTGGTCAATATTAACTTTATCATTGACTCCTCGTTGCCTGAAGATGATGATGACGATGAAATCGGCAGACAGCTACATACTTTCATAGAAGCCTTCAACTGCAGTGATGAAGCTGAAGAGAATGCTTGCCTTGAGGTACAAGAAATTTCACACTTACTTTGTATAGGGTAGAACATGGAGCAAGGAAGCTAGAGAACCATTAAGATTGAATTTAAATCAGAGATAAATTATTTTGAGAAATTTGTGGAGTAAGAAAGGAAGAAGTCCTAAAACAGAACTTGTTGGAAGAGAGCTGGGTAATTAAGCAGACAAGGTGTTATCAAGATGGTGACAACATATAAAGAGGATGGAAGAAGAAAATTATTTGATTAGATGTGTGAGGTGTAAGATTAGGGGATGATCTTGTATGGGAAGGATGGACAATGCATGGGAAGTTATTATTACAAGAGAGTAAAGTGTTACAATTTGGCCATGAAAAAAAGAATATGTTAATATTTTCATTGAAGTGTTAAGGGCATGTATGAGATAGCCAGAAAAGTTCTCCTAAAAGATTAATCCATCGTTTCTCAGCTGTTAGTTCAGTTTCACTCCCTGCAAGTTACTCATAGATCAAGAATAGTCGTTGTTGAGGTTCTCTAGAGATTTTTTTATTGCAGGCATATGTAGAAACTTTAAAGGCCAATGAGAATGTATGGGAAGGATGGACAATGCATGGGAAGTTATTATTACAAGAGAGTAAAGTGTTACAATTTGGCCATGAAAAAAAGAATGTTAATATTTTCATTGAAGTGTTAAGGGCATGTATGAGATAGCTAGAAAAGTTGTCCTAAAAGATTAATCCATCGTTTCTCAGCTGTTAGTTCAGTTTCACTCCCTGCAAGTTACTCATAGATCAAGAATAGTCGTTGTTGAGGTTCTCTAGAGATTTTTTTATTGCAGGCATATGTAGAAACTTTAAAGGCCAATGAGAATGTATGGGAAGGATGGACAATGCATGGGAAGTTGTTATTACAAGAGAGTAAAGTGTTACAATTTGGCCATGAAAAAAAGAATGTTAATATTTTCATTGAAGTGTTAAGGGCATGTATGAGATAGCTAGAAAAGTTGTCCTAAAAGATTAATCCATCGTTTCTCAGCTGTTAGTTCAGTTTCACTCCCTGCAAGTTACTCCTAGATCAAGAATAGTCGTTGTTGAGGTTCTCTAGAGATTTTTTTATTGCAGGCATATGTAGAAACTTTAAAGGCCAATGAGAATGTAAGTGAAGAGGATATGGTGGATCTCGGTGAAGCTTTGGAAGCGGCAGATCATGAACTGAAATCTATGCCCAAGGTTAATGATGAACTGAAGGACCTCAAGCAATATAATGTAAAGGTATGTCCATTGTAGTTGTCTCTGTATTTTATATATTGATTTCAAACGTTACTTGATTTGTATCAACTAATGTGTTAATTTTCATATGTTTGTCAGTTTATTTGATGATTTTTCTATTGGTTCATTGGATGTGTGTATCTATCTTTACCAAAAATTTCATGTCCAGATGATTATTTCTTCAGTGCTAGTCTTCTCACTTTTGATGTGTAGAAATTTGTATACTTGTTACTTTGTATCTGAATTGTGTGTTGATGTATTCCCATTTCCTTTTTTCAGGTTTCTGATGACCTGGCCAAACTGAATAATTACTTGAAAGATCTTAAAGTTGCTATAGAAAACAAAAGTGCAATGGAAAGGAGCATAAAACAGTCAATTATGAAATTGGATATTGAGGAGAGTAAGGTATGTATAAAGAAAACTTATCCATGTAATAATTGTATTGCCTTTATAAACCCACCAGACCTATAATTCCATCTCTACTGTCTTCTTGGCTGACTTTAGCTTTCCTGTCATCAAAGTAGCTTTCATGTTAATGTCATGACATGATTTTATTCTTCAACAGATGATGGAAGAGATTGAACGTTTGATGAACCTCAAAAACCAACAAGCGTACAGTGCCTCTGAGTTGATGCAATTGAAGAACCACGGTCAAGTAGCTAGCAAGGAAATTGAATACCAAGAACAATTATCAAAGGACTTGGGTAATCAGGTGAGCTTTTGTTTTACCTTGTTAAATCAGAGCATCGCCTTTTTCCTTTCAAAGTGGTGTGCTATAACCCCTCCACTCTTCTATCTTGTGTAAGCTCCTCATTCATACCTAGCAGATCCCTGTTCTGAATGCACTTCCTTCATGTCTTGATTCATCCTGCTGGTATCCTTCCGTGCTATGACCCCTCCACTCCTCTATCTTGTGTAAGCTCCTCATTCACGTCTAGCAGATCCCTGTTCTGAATGCACTTCCTCCATGTCTTAATTCATCCTGCTGGTCTCCTTCCACCAATCTCCCTCCATGTTTTCCATCACTCATATTTTAGTACCATCTTCTGATCTCCTTTCATGTCCAAACCAGGAAAGTCTTCCTTGTGCAAGTCTTCACTTCCAACTCCTTGACACCAAACTTCTCGGCCACCTCCTCACTTGTCACCCAATCTTGCCATCTTATGTCAGCCTTATGTCACAACATTATGATTGTATGGTCTGAGGATGCCCAACAGTCTTTCATTTGAGGTTCATGTTTCAGAACCATACAGCAAAACTGACCCTGTGCAGATTTCATGCACCACCTGCACCCTACAGCAAAACTGACCCTGTGCAGATTTCATGCACCACCTGCTCTTTGTTAGCAGAATTGCCATTTCTATGTATTTTCCCCATGCTGCTGCTGATTGCTCTCTCCACTCGTGCCTCACAGTCGATCGCTTCTCCAAGATGGCAGATTTGTTCAGCTTTCTCCAGATCTCTCATAGAAAACCAGATTTTTCTCTCGCGCACACATATACAGTCATAGCATAAGGTTGGGTGCAAGATGTAAACCACTGTGACCTTTATATATAGTAGATAGTAAAAATATTTAAACAGCACATGACATGCCAAGCAATTTTCCTTTAAGCTTGACTTTCTCCAAACTTGTTGGGATGCTTCTTGCTAGCTAGCTAATATATATATATATATATATATATATATATATATATATATATATATATATATATATATATATATAAAATTGCAGATTAATTAAATCTAACTATTGTACGCAATTTTTTCTCTTTTTAGGTGTGCAATCTGGAAATAGAGATATCAAAATTTGAAACCATCCTGAGAAACTCTGCTGACCAGCTTAAGGAATTGGTGGAGAAACTAAGCTTGAATGAAGAATTCCCTGACATTGATGTGAAGAGTGAGGATGTAATCCACCACTTTGATGACATCATGTGTATCTTAACAACACTCAAAAAAGCAGCAAAGAAAGATGCATCTCGGACACAAGAAAAAATGTTACAATTAAGTCATGATGTTGAGAGGGTAAGATATTATTTCACTTTTTCTTTACATACAGGATATATTTGTTATTTGTACAAAACTGTGTATATATATGCTTTTAATCATGTTTTTGATGATGACATTTTCTTTTAAGGCAAAAGGAACATTACAAGAAAAAGTGGCCGAAGGTAATAAGCTGAAAACAAAAACACGTCATGTTAAAGAAGAAAACAAAGTCACACAAGAAGAAATTAAAAGAGAGGTAAATATAAGTGATAAATCATCTTTTGGTCTTTTGTAATATTTTCATCTAATTCAGAAAATCTTTCTTAGATACTAAACTTATTTGCTTGTAGTTCATTGGAATTTTATGTAAGGCAAAAGTCATTGCCATGTACACATGTAGTACAATACAAGTATTGTGTGAATAAGAACACCTTTCTTCTTGTGAGATACATTTAGCTCCAGCAGCCCTCTTGTACACGTGTATATTATCTTTAGGTTGTGAAAAAGTAAGATGAAGCATAAGAAGTATGAACTTGGGTAGGCCTTATAAGGAATGGATACATAGTGTGAAGGATGGTAAGAGGACTGGCATTGGAACACAGTAGAATGATTGTATGACATGTGAATGAAGAAATTGTGAGAGTGAGGAATGACATGGCTCAGTGACCTCAGAGGTGCTACACATAAATAATCTTGCACAGGTGTGGTGCAATCTTAAGCAGTAAGGAAGGGTATTTGATTGCTATGAAGGAACCTTGTTCTAGACCTAACAGTCAAAAGCTTTGTGGCTGATTCCCATCAAGTGAGAGAAGTACTTTCCTTCTCTGGCAGGGGGTAAGGGGTTAGGAGAGTGGTGGGAATGTACGAGTAACTTCTGTATCTTGTCTTTAATGCCCCACTTCTTTTGAAAGACACCCATGGTGTCTTCTTATATGTACAGTAAAACCTCGCTTGACGAATGTCTCTAAGGACGAACAATTCGGGAGATGAACAAAAAATTTGTCAATATATCGACCCAGGGGACGAACGCGGTTAAACGGCTCGCCGGCAGGCAAGCCGTTTGTGTGATAGCCGGGTTGGCTATCACACAACAACAAAACAAAATGTAAGCACAAAAGAAAATAGAAACGGGAACATACGAAAAATATTACATAACATAATCTCCATGCCACCACGATTTTCTCTACTGTAGCTTCCTCGGTGTTATCCTCGTTGCTCTGGTGGCTCTCAGCGTTGCTGTCATCATCATCATCCTGGCCATGTCCAGGTACTGCAGATTGTGGCACATCCATTGCAGCTGTTTCCTTGCTTGCCTGGCAAGGAACACCGCCCTATTGCCCGCTCCTCTCACACTGAGCATCACCTCCGAGGATCAAAGGAACTTCCTGGCCACGTATCTTTAACTTTCCTTCTTGGAAGTCCAGACTTACTCCCACATGCGTGAGGAAGTCAATCCCCAGCAGGCAAGGGTCTTCCAAAGCAGAGACGAAGATTGGCAATCTTTCCATTTTTCCCACACCGATGTTCACTATAACGGGGCCCCACTAAGCGGCACTGACTTGCTACACAGCTGTTGTGTAGCTCTGGCACGCTATGCACATCCAAAGTCCTCTCTCATGACTGTCTTCTCGGATCTTGTCTGTCTTCCTCCCCATCCTCCTCTCCTCCATTCCATCATGCCATCAACGTCCAGTCTCTCAAGTAATTAATAACCTTTTCTTTTTTATTCATTTTATTATCATTTTGATAGCATTTAGGTAGGTAAGTAAAACAATTAAGGCTTTCTATAATTATTTCGTTCATGTCATGCATACATTAAAGGTCTATTTTGAATGGGTTTTATGGACAAAAGTATGATTTTTTGGGGGGTCTGGAACAGATTAATGGTATTTCAATACATTCTTATGGGAAAAATTGATTGAGGGGAGGAACAAATCTGGTGATATTTCAATACATTCTTATGGGAAAAATTGATTGAGGGGAGGAACAAATCGGGTGACGAACAGGATTTAGGAATGAATTATGGTCGTGAGCTGAGGTTTTACTGTAAGTTACTGAGAAAGGGTTCCCGCCTTTACAGGCCTGCAAGCTATGAACTTTTACAGAATAACTGTATATGTCTTGAGTTGGGTTTGTAATCTTGACAGGACATCTTACCTAGTGCATATATAGATAACTTTTAATTCATTCACCTTTCCAGTTGCACATTTGTTGTTTTGTTAATATAGTCTTTTATAACCCTGTAGATTCAGCTGAAAGATGAAGAACTTGAGAAATTGCACCAAAAGATTATGGAAGCCCGCAAGCCACAAAATAAACCTGCATATCACCTTTACCAGGT
Organism: Portunus trituberculatus; assembly: GCF_017591435.1. Taxonomy (NCBI): domain Eukaryota; kingdom Metazoa; phylum Arthropoda; class Malacostraca; order Decapoda; family Portunidae; genus Portunus; species Portunus trituberculatus. The sequence goes on from NC_059270.1 coordinate 12,853,650, forward strand.
GGATGACATGATCATTGTTAAAAAGCAAGAGTAAGTTTCAGATAATCATGTATTTATAGTAATGAGTTACTGCACTTGTTATCCATCAATTAACAATTCTCTATTACAACTTGAGAAGAAAACTACAAAGAAAGGTGTGAAAAGGCATTGTGCTCTCATCTTAACCATTGTCTAATTTGCCTCATATCTACCTTTCTTATTCTGATTCATTGCTCTCATAATTTCATCTTGGTTATGCATGTGTAGTACATAAACTAACCACAATATTTTTTGCTGTGTGAGAGGTCATGTAATCTCTTGGTCATGAATATAGGAATTAAGGTCATGAATACAGCATTCATTATGGCAATTGTGTATTATGGTGACTCCAAAACATATAGAGAAAAGATAATTGCTGCCAGAGATTCAAATTACTACAAAATTCCAATTTAAAAAATTAAAGATGCATATAAATGAGCACATTGGCATTATCACATGGAAGACACATCAAATATAGAATGTTCTATATTAAACTAAACTTATCAGTCTTCTTAGCATTCTGATGATTCATGGTTAGAACTTGGCTAAGACAAGAAAATGTGTAATTCTAGACTGTCAGTTATGCTGCTGCATGCTAAACTGAATATTTAGGCCGTTAGTTCATGTTGAGTGGTGCTGGTGGTGGACAGGTAAGCAGCAGTTTCTGGTCCTACAATATGCCAGTTTTGCTTGTTTATTTTGCTTAGATTTTTGTTAAAGTTTCAGTGCATTTTGGTATTTTTGTCATAATGACTGTGACCTCACAGGATTCACTGTAGGTACATATTAACATCTAAATAGATCACTTGCTTCAGAAATTGCAACAAAAGACACAATAGATTGTCTTTTATAACTGTCAAGGTGATGAAATTCATTTAGGAAATTTAATCCAAGAGTTTATCTTTCCAGATTAGAGAAGTGCAAGAAGAAAGAAGAGAAGTGTTTGCATGATGGACTTCAGTTCCAGAAGAATTTCTTTGAAGGGGGGATGTGTAATGCTGAAGTTCAAAGGAAACTTATTGTGGAACACACTACACGCATTAAGGCTGAATTCACAAAACTTTTGGAATGGTGTGATTCACTAGATAGTGACTGAATACAAAAAAAAAAAAAAAAAAAAAAACTTGCTAAACATGTACATACTGTGGGTCTTCAGTGTTCAATTTTTAAGTCTTCCACACCTATATTTTCTTTTTTAGATTGATTTTACTTAAAAATTTTCATTATTTTAAGTTTACTACTGTCTTTTCAGTGTTGGATTTTTTAAGTCTTCCACATCTATATTTTCTTTTTTAAACTTTTGTTTTTATTATTATTATTCCACTTCTGTATTTTCCTTTGTTACAGATTATTATTTCTTTATTTTTTATTTTCTTTTTTTTCCTCATTCCTCTATAGTCTATATATTCATCACTAAACCATATTTTATAACTTTTATATGTATTTACATGTATAGAATATACTATATAACTAATAAATAGAATATATACTATATAAATAATAAGAGATTTTGCTTGTACAGTTAAGATTGGAAATAAACTTATGAAAATAATGGATTTTTTTGCTGCAGTTGTCATTATCATTATTATTATAATTATTGTTGTGATTTCCAAGGAAGTGTGTGCATGTATGCCTTCCTCACATTGGGTTCATTTACTGCCGTGCCATCACTGAGTGACTGGTAACAATCCATGGAGAAGGATTCATTAGGCAGAACTTGTGAAATTTAATTCCTTTTCCAAATTAACTGGATACAACAGCAGTGATTGTAACACAGTCTCTGCTCTTCTGACACTTATTCCTGACTCACTGTTCTACTTTACTGGCTTTTAAGACTCTTATTCCTACTCAATACTGACTCATGTTTGCTCAAAAACTCCTCTTATTCAGTATCTGTTACATCTAGGTATTTCTACTACATTACAAGATCTCAATCATCATTGTCACATTACATAAGAGCCACAGTTCTAAATTACACAAATAAAAGCTTGTCATACAAAACCATGCTAGACTATAGGCTCTTTCCACTAGTGGTAGGGAGTAAGCCAGAACAAGCCTTGCTTGGTCCTGGGATCCCTTTCCTGCCAGTGATGTAACTCATATCTGAGCTTGTTCCGTAATGGGGAAGGCTGGCTGGGTGACTACCGGACGACCAATGTGAATCACACACACACACGCACACCACCTCCCCCTCAAACACCCTCCAGCTGGGAGCTGGGTGTCAGTGGTTCCAGCTGGTGGGCTCCCTCATAACGAAAGATAAAGGCAACACACACACACAAGTCTCAGTCCTATCCGAAGATCGCTCTATGAACTCTTGAGCTTGCTCCGTAATGGGGAAGGCTGGCTGGGTGACTACCGGGCAACCATAGTGAATTACACACACACACACACACACGCTAAGTATCATGAAAGAAAATGGCACACACAC
>NC_059270.1:12861098-12913598 GCF_017591435.1 Portunus trituberculatus
CGCTCTTCCATTTCCAGGTGTGTATGGGAGAACGCCGATCCAAAGGTTACACTGACAGCAAGTGCTGGGTGACTCCCAACTCAAGCTCAAGCTCTAGTGCGGGCCGGGCAGCGGTCGTGATTCGTGACTCGGTAGTCACTCTTGACAGGTGGTGATTGTGGTGTGTGTGTGTGTGTACGGCACTTGCACTCCTGGCGCTAAGTGATGCGGCGATATATGCTTGTGTCATCATCAAGCAGCTGTTACATCTCACCGTGATAAGATAAAGTGGCAAGGACAAAACAGTTACTATGCTGACCAGACTGTTATAGTGTTTTTTTTCTCTCTTTATGTAAGTATTAATTGTTGCGTGTACTAGGTAGTTCTTTGTTGTAACAAGTTTTTGATATGTAGACTAGATAGCCGGTTATATTTCTATAATTTTCCATTCCACATCCTCAAATTTTAACTTAGTACGGAATACGGAAATACGCTTAGCCTCTTCTCCCGAGATAAATATTTCCACGCCAATAAAATCAAGGTTGTAGAGTATCAATCCAATATATATTTGAACTGACGGAAACTTGAAGCAAAGTAAATAAATAAATAGATAAATGATGAAAGAAATACAGCAGGCCATTTCCGGGAGAAATGACAAAATGATTGTTTTTTTCTTATATACGTATTAGTCAACATGGCAAGGAACAAATAGTGAAGTAAAATTTCAGTGATTGATGCTTTTTCCAATACCCAGTGACATGATATCACACATCATTTTAAATAAAAGGAATAAAGAGAGAGAGAATTAATGGATATCTGTTAGAGAGAGAGAGTCTTTGACATGCATGTGTAATTGCTATAGCTACCAAGGAAATCAACCTTGAGGTCAACTTTCACCTAATATATAGTTAATTTATCTTTAATTTAAATGCACATATATATGTACATGTTTACATCTACATGCACATGTGTATTTATATGTGTACATGTACAGGAGGAGGTAGTAGAGACCTAGCAAAATGAAAATTTACTCCCAGCAAGGTCTAATAGTACTAGTTCAGGGACTGCAGTGAACTTTCCATATCTTCCATATCTTCCAAATCTAAATGTGGCTTTCTGATGGTGCTTGTTAGGGAATAGTAGGTCTTCTGTCTCTGCCAAGTGTACATGAATTAGCAAATTAGAGCTCCGTATTCATAAGTAATAGGCATATGAAATGCTTTAACGAAAATCCAGTATCGTCAAATATTATAAGAAAATAATTGAAAGAAAAATTAACATTCCACGCTTACAATGTTTGTATCACAATAACAAATACTGGCAGACCTGTGTAACAGTGTTGCTGTGAAAACATAATCTTATCAATGTTCACCATAGTCCTTAGTAAGATGAATGGTGCAACAACTGTGTTCCATATAAAATACAAATGAACATCTAAGAAAAATTAGGTTGGCACTTAATGTTTACCACTGCCATCCTATCTGTTTTCAAAAGTGAACTCTAATCTCAAATAATTAGATGATTCTTGGCCTCCTCCTCCCACTCTTCCATCTCTGACTATTTCATGCCACTGATTAAAATTCTTAGCAGTGATGATTTTTGTGCACTTGTTGGCCTAAACTGCTGGGAGGCTTTTGGACCTAATGGGGTCTCTCCTTTGATTCTCAGTACCTGTGGCTCTCTTGCACCTTGCTCGGCCAAACTCTTACAACTATGTCTGTCGACTTCTACTTTTTCTTTTTTGCTGTAATTCAGCCTGTTACTAAAAAGTGTCTGTTCTAATCCTTCAAACTACCAGCCCTATAGCTTTAATTTCTTGCTTATCTGAATTTTTTTAATCTATTTCTAATAGGAAGATTCTTAAACATGTGTCACTTCACAATCTTCCATCTGATTGTCAGTATGGCTCTTCTTAATGTGTCGTTGTCATTCTCTTTAGAGATTTTGGTGAAACTTTCACTATTGCCTTTGACATATAAAAACTTTATTAATAGAGTCTGACACAAAGCCTTGATCTCCAAATTACCCTCCTGCAGCTTCTGTTTTTCTCTCTGCAACTTCATCTTAGATTTCCTCCCTGATTGTTCTATTACTGTTGAGATAGATCACTGTTCTTCTAAATCTATTAACAGTGGTGCTATTGTCACCCATTCTCTTCCTATTATTCATTACTTATATACCTTCTAATCCAAACTTCTTGTCCTATTCACTTATGCGCTAATAATACCACCCTACACTTTTTCACGTCTTTTCAGAGATGACCAACCTTCACGAAGTCAATAGATCATGCAGGGATGCCACAGAATGCTTGACTTTTGATTTCTCTAAAATTTTTTATTAGAGTTGAGAAAACTTAGTAGTGTTCATTGCCTGTAAAACTCAATTTCTCCATCTATAGATTTGACACAACGTTCCAGACAACTACGGTATCCCCCCTTTTCTACACTGAATATCCTTAGTCTATCCTTTACTTATAATCTAAACTGGAAACTTCACATCTCTTTTTCTAGCTAAAACAGTCTCCATAAAGTTTAGCATTCTGAGTCATCTCCAGTTTTTCTCTCCCCCCTCCTCTCCCGACTGCTAACTCTGCCCATGTATGGAGTACCCTTCACACGTATGGGATGTTTCACTCACACTGTTTAATTATTAGATAAGATGGAATCAAAACCATTTTGTCTTATCAACTGCTTTCCTCTGACTGACTTGTCTTCATCCTCTTTTCTCACCATCACAGTGTTGCATCTCTTGGTATCTTCTACTGCTATTTTCATACCACCTGTTTTTGTGCTCCATCTTGCTAATTGCATGCCTTCCCTCCTTCTACAGCTTTGCTGCACAAGACTTTCTTCTTTCTCTTACCCCTAGTCTGTCCACCTCACTAATGCAAGAGTTAACCAGTACTCCCAGTCATTCATCCCTATCTCTGATAAACTCTGGAACTCTCTTGCCTGCCTCTGTATTTCCATCTTCCTATGATCTGAATTCATTTAAGCGGAAGGTTTCAAGATATTTATCCTATTGTTTTGCCAAACTATCTTGGACCTGTTTATAGACTGTCATTTTAAAACTAAAAGTAGATATGTAAGACTTGAACTTGACCTAACTTGAAGTAAAAAAACATAAAGAAGGAAAGTATTACAGGTTGAACCTCCCAAATCCGGCAACCACCGGACCTTAGACTTGCCGGACCATGGAAAATTCTGAACTATAGGTGGCCCCCAAAACAACCTCTATATACTTACCCTGCATTATACAAGTGTAGCTGTAACATTGTTTTGATATATGATAGTTATACATGAAAATATACATGCAGAAGTATATAGAAAAACATGTAAATTAAGTTCAGCATGGAAAATTTTTGCCTGCGCCATTATCATCTCGCCGGACACAGGGACGTTACCAGCGTGCTGAAGCTTAAACCACTGTATAAATCACTGCTTTTACCCTCCTTAAGTGTTCTATGAACCTCCATGTTCTTCTTGCTCTCACACTCACTGTAAAACTTGAGAAATTAATTCTTCTGCTTCTTTATATCATAGACAGTTGATGAGCCAATGTTGTACTGTTGGCATAGGGTCTGCACTGAAACACCTTTATCTAGCTTCCTCAATAGGTCCACTTTCTGTTGCACTGATATTGTCATATGTTTGCACTTTTTTTGGTTCACACAACACTATCACTTCCTGGTCACTTGGAAGCCATGTTTATGGGCAAAAATTACAGAAATTTTTTTTTATGGTGCTTGCAATGAGCAGCAGCGTGGTAGCCTACTGATCCAAATTTGATCCAGTACAGCGCCGCCGCATCCTAGCGGTGATCCGGCAAATTACTCCGGTCAATTAAAAAATTCCGGCAAAAAAAATTTGGCCGGATTACAGGTGTTGCCGGATGAAAGAATACCGGATTAAGGAGGTTCAACCTGTATAACAAAAGTTTTGTTAAAACTGTAGAATAAAGCCTTTCTCCCTTTCGATTGGAAAAGCCAAAATAAACCAAATTTTGCAATTTCAAAAAAATCTGAGGCCTGATTAGACTAGATTAAAAAAATATATCCCTAAAATACTGATCTCATAAACTAACTAAACATAATCCCTAACCTAACCTAGCTGGGGGCACCACCCCTACCCTGACACCGTCCATCAATTATGAATTATACAGATTTATCACAATTACTCTTCCAGTAGTGTTGATTAGTCTATAATGGATTTGTAACTGAAATTTCCCTATACATTTCAAAGTCCATATATCACTCATATATAGCTTCCTCTCAAGCAAAACCCCGAATTCCCCACAGCCCCCCAAACTTGGTGGGCTTGGGGAGGGCCAACAAAAGAATATATAAGGAGGTGCTACTGACAGGGCTGTACACCTTTATTTTATTGGTTAAACAATTTTCTAAATATTGATATTTATTGCATGTTATTGTACATCTTAATTATATCCCTGTCATGTGAACATTAGTATTGGGAGAAGAGGCTAAGATTGTCTCTATATTATCCATATTTACATTTCTAGGTAGAATTTGAAGGGGGCCATCATGAATGTCTGGCAGATATTCACAACTGGATTGTTACTGCTGAGTGCTTGTGCAGCCTCAGAACAGTGCACAAATTCAGAGAATGGAGCAGCCAAGGCTGGTGACTCCTGTGGATGTGGTGCTACCAGTAGAAAGACATCAACAGCTTCAGCGGATTCAATCAAAACCTCCTCAATGGAAGTTGAAAACAATGAAGAATCTCCAAGTTATAAGTATGGTGAAGAGGCTAATGCAAATCAAGGTCTACCTCGCACTAATCAAATGGTTCATATTCCTGGAGGCAAGTTTGTGATGGGCACAAATGATCCGGTGTTTACAGCTGATGGGGAGCAGCCAGCAAGATGGGTGGAAATAGATGGTTTCTATATGGATGTTTATGAAGTTTCAAATGCAGAATTTCAGTTGTTTGTGCTTGCAAATGACTATGTTACAGAGGTATGTGGATAGGATAATTATGTTACATTTAAGTGCATCTTGCACGAAAGACGAAATACCGGTACAAAGATCTCTAATACAAGATTCCTCTGATCAATTGATAGCTGTGACTTCAAGAAAAATTAAATAAATAAATAAGAAATATTTAGCTTTTCATCTCATCAACTCTCCTCCTCTGACTGACTGTCTTCAGCCTCTTTCTCACCGCTAGAATGTTGCAGCTCTTTCTATCTTTTATTGTTATTTTCATGCTAACTGCTCTATTCATCTTGCTAACTGCATGCCTCCCCTCCTCCTGTGGCCTCACTGCACAAGGCTTTCTTCCTCTCATTCCTATTCTGTCCAACTTGCTAATGCAAGAGTTAACAAGTACTCTCAATCATTCATACCTTTCACTAGTAAACTCTGGAACTTCCTGCCTGCTCCTGTATTTCTATCTTCCTACGACTTGACTTCTTTTAAGAGGGAGGTTTCAAGACATTTGTCCCTATCTTTTGGCTAATTCCTTTAGAGTCTTTAAGGGAACTTGCAGTTTCAGTGGGCCTTTGTTTTTTAATGTTTTGTTGCCCTTGGCATGAAAAAAAAAAAGATAATTTCATATGGTGTTAAGTGGATGTTACTTGAGAACAACTTCCTTTCATAAACAGGGTGCATCTGCTCAGCCATCGCCATTTTTATGTATTTTCTCAATTTTTTTTTCTCTCCTTACCAGGCAGAAAAGTTTGGTGATTCATTTGTCCTTGATGGAGAATTATCAGAAGATGTCAGATCCACTCTTCAGAATGCTGTTGCTGCTGCTCCTTGGTGGGTTCCAGTCAGGGGGGCTGACTGGAGGCATCCTGAGGGACCAGACTCAAACATTTCTGGTAAGAATATCAGAATTGTTGCTTGATGGAACTTTCTACTTGAATGGTCAAATGAGGATGGACAGCCGATGGAGTGATGTGTTGCATGAATATAAATGCAGGGGAGTGCATCAAGGATCTATCTTGAAGCTACATTGCCTCCCTTAGACAAGCTGTTCTTTTACTATTAGTATTTCTCTTATTATTATTATTATTATTATTATTATTATTATTATTATTATTATTATTATTATTATTATTATTATTATTATCATCATTATGATTATTATTAGATAGCTGATAGATAGTAGACAGACCTAGTTAGTGTGAGAAAGATCTTGTCAGCTTTTATTTACTTTAAGTGAAGCAATGTAAATTGTATTAATTTTCTATTCTTCATTTTCAGAACGGATGGATCACCCTGTTGTGCATGTGTCATGGAACGATGCTGTTTCTTACTGCAAATGGATGAAAAAGCGCCTTCCTACAGAAGCTGAGTGGGAGCGTGCATGTCGGGCTGGAAAGCAAGATAGATTATATCCTTGGGGGAATAAGTTTACTCCAAATGAAAAACACAGGTGGAGATTAACTACTACTTTCATAAATTTCCATAAAATTTCTGAGTACTTAAATAACCAATAAAGTTTTCATACTCTGATGGTTTCTCTTAACTTTCAGAGCAAACACTTGGCAAGGAAATTTCCCTACTACAAACACAGGGGAAGATGGTTATCTTGGCCGTTGTCCAGTCACTGCCTTCCCATTCAATGGCTATGGCCTGCACAACATAATAGGCAATGTTTGGGAGTGGACAGCTGATTGGTGGCGTGTGAATCACTCTCCAAGCTTGCAGAAGAATCCAGTATGTATCACATGATATTTAGAAAGCTGTAAGTGACAACAATATGTTCAAATAGAAATTATGTTATGCATTTTCACCTCATAGGTTCCTATAACAATTTCTTAAAATTTTCTGTTGTCACATTTTGTAAATTTAACCAGATTTTCCTTTGCCAAGTACACTGTAATGTTTTTTTTTCTGGCAAACTGATACTAAGGACAATATTAGTACATGACTTTTTAGTACAGCTTAATTGACCTACATGTATAAGATAAAATTGTTCCTGGAGACTTATGCAATGTTACAAGAGCTCTTTCCTTATTAGAATGGCTGACTAGGTGACCAACAGACAGCTGTAAGAAAATAATGTACAACATAGCATACATAAGACACACACACATCATTGCCCTCTAGGAAAAAGTGATCATCTATTAATTAAACTCATCCTAGACCATAGCTCAGCAGTGAATAAGAATGAACTCCACAAAAATGGAAGATATAATTATGAGAAGGCAGACTTCACAAAGCTAAAGGAATACTTCACAGAAGCTGAGTGGAATCAACTATATACAGCAAACAAAGTACAAGAAAACTGGGATATGTTTATGAATATTTATAACGAAGGTATTAAAAGATATGCTCACAAAACCAGAATTAGTGAGGAGGAGAGAAAGGAAGACTGGTATACCATAAGATGTAAATTAGCAAAAGTGAAAAAGGAAGCAGCATGGAACAGATGGAGGAAAAGAGAAGGACTAAAGGAATAAAGGAACTATGAGAAACATAGTTGACAAATGCAAAAATGAGCAAAAGCTCTTTTATAAGTATGGTAATGGGAAAATGAAAAAAAAGCAAACAATAGATAGATTAAAAGTTGATAATATCATATATGAGGATGCAAGATCATGGGCAGAATTAATGAATAGGTGCTTCCGATGGGTATTCACCAAAGAAAACAAATATGAAGGGACACAAACAGATCACAGGGAAATGAAAAAGTTCCATATAGAAGTCGGTAAAATCAGGAAGATTATGAAAACTTTGGATGTGAACAAGGCTCAAGGACTGAATGGGGTGTCAAATTGGATATTGAGGGAATGTCATGACCAGCTGGTAGAGATATTACATAACATCATATTATGTTTTTTTTAAAGAAGGAAAAGTCCCTCTAGATTGAAAAAGGGAAAACATTGTACAGTAAGCCCCCGCAGTTGGCAAATTAATTGGTTTGGCGAAACTACCACCAAATGTGAATTTCGCCAAGCACGAGTTCTTTATACCATATAAATTGCTTAAAAATGCCTCAATCAGTCTTTGGTCAGTGCCAAAGTCCCTCTTTTGACCCCTAAAATACCATCTTTTGAGTTGAAATAAAATCTTTTGCCTTCACATATTAGAACATATACAAAACAGACCAATAAACAATAAATACTCGCCTGTTTTTCCACCCGTTGCCTCGCCCACTTTCGTCATTGCCGCCATCGCCATTGTCCTTACCCCCACTGGTACCACCTGTTGTGCTGGTAGTGGCCATGTTGGCAGTAAATCACCAGAATTCATTCCCACGCTAGCAGAACAGAGGGTAGCACAAATAAAACCGCTGAAGGGGACTCTAACACTGCGTTTTGATAGGTTTAGAGAGAGGTCTGACATACCAGGGAGCCGTGTGGTTCTCCGTGCAGCTGCCAGGGGACCACCAAATTTGAATTCAAATTGCCAAGCATGCACTTGGTGGTCCATGGCCACCCTAAACCCAAAAGTGAATTTCGCCAAGCTGAGATTCGCCAAGTGTGGGGCTTAGTGTACCAGTTTTCAAGGGAGGTAACAAAGAGGAACCATTGAACTACAAACCAGTATTCTTAACAAGCATGGTTGCAAAAATAGCTGAAAAATTAGTCAAGGACAGATGGATACAACAGCTAGAAGAGTCACATACAATAACTGGAAGACAATTTGGTTTCAGAAGTGAAGATCTTGTGTCACGAACATATTGAGTTTCTACAGTAGAGCAACAGATATTAATCAGGAGAGGGTTGGATGGGCAGACAGTGTCCACCTAGATCTTAATAAAAGCTTTTGATAAAGTACCATATCAAAAATTGCTATGGAAAATAAAAAAAATATAGGTGGTTTACAGGGAAAAGTACTGGATCGGATAACAGACTTCTTAAAGGACAGTGAAATGAGAACAGTGATAAAAGATAAAGAATCAAAATGGTGCAGAGTTATAAGTGGAGTTCCACAGGGAACGGTTCTGGTCCCTGTAATGTTCATAGAGTATGACAACAACATGGTTGATGAGGTGGAGACTTGTATAAGCTTATTTGCAGATGATGCAAAGTTACTGAAACGAGTGGAAAATGACATAGGACAGTAGACATCTGGAATGGATTAAGTGAAGAGATTGTAACAGCAGAAAGTGTGCGCAAATTTAAGAAGTTAGATAAATGTAAATATGGAGACAGGTCACTATGAGTCCCACTTGAACCCTGTAACATACAATTAGGTAAACACAGGTTGAACCTCCTTAATCCGGTATTCTTTCATCCGGCAACACCTGTAATCCGGCAAAATTTTTGTTTGCCAGAATTTTTTAATTGGCCGGAGTAATTTGCCGGACAGCCGCTGGGACACGGTGGCGCTGTACTGTGTTTTGGAGCCCGTGCATTCTGGGTCAAATTTTGATCAGTACCACGGTGCCACTCATTGCAAGCACCACCTCCCCCAGGTGCATAAACATTTTTTCTGTAATATTTGCCCCTAAACATGGCCTCCAAGCAACCAGGAAGTGATAAATGTTGTGTGTGAACCAAAGAAAAAGCGTAAACATATGACAATATCAGTGCAACAGAAAGTGGACCTATTGAGGAAGCTAGATAAAGGTGTTTCAGTGTGGACCCTATGCCAACAGTACAAATTGGCTCATCAACTGTCTATGATATAAAAAAGCAGAAGAATCAACTTCTCAAGTTTTATAGTGAGTGTGAGAGCAAGAAGAACATGGAGGTTCGTAGAACACTTAAGGAGGGTAAAAGCAATGATTTAGACAGTGCTCTCATACAGTGGTTTAAGCTTCGGCGCGCTGGTAACGTCCCTGTGTCTGGCGAGATGATAATGGCGCAGGCAAAAATTTTCCATGCTGAACTTAATTTACAATGTGTTTTTCTATATGCTTCTGCATGTATATTTTCATGTATAACTATCATATATCAAAACAATGTTACAGCTACACTTGTATAATGCAGGGTAAGTATATAGAGGTTGTTTTGAGGACCACCTATAGTTCGGAATTTTCCATGGTCTGGCAAGTCTAAGGTCCGGTGGTTGCCGAATTTGGGAGGTTCAACCTGTACACACACACACACACACACACATGGAGGCTAGCCCAGCAGGAAACAACAAGGAAGATTTGGTTGAGAAGAGATCTCGGTGAAAAGGAAAGAGAAATGTTAAATGAGTTGAGAAAGGAGGCTTTGAAAAAAAATGAAGAGAGGACAGAAGAAGAGAAGAAAGAGTTTTTCTGGAGAATCTTGGATATGAGACTGAGGAAGTGGTTCATAACCCAGAAAAGTACAGCAAGAAAGGACTAAAGAAACTTACATATGAGCGAAATGTAATGTATTCCAACATAAATGGAGTGATATCGGGATTTTAGAACTCAACGATTACTTGAGGACAAGAACCCAGATATTGTGGGTCTTACTGAAACAAAACTGAGAGAGGAGAAGACCTGATGAAGGTTGGAGAAGGAAATATAACGTTTGGAAAAGAAATAGAGTAGGTAAGATGGGAGGAGGAGTGATGTTGCTGGTTAAAAAGATATAAAGGTGGATCAAGTGAAAAAGGTATGGGAAAGGCAGAAGTGCTAAAGATCAGAGCAGAAACTAATGAAGGAAAAAGAGGCACTACATAGTGGTGTACGTACCACCTAAGACAAATGCATGGTCAGTACAGGAATATGAAGAAATGATAAGTGATACAGGAACATGTCTGGAAGAAATGTTGGGTGGCTGTGAACGAACTATAATGATGGGAGATTTTAATTGTAAAGAGGTGTGTTGGGAGGACTGGTCAATGGAAGGATCAGAGACAACATGGGAAATACACTATTGACACTGGCAATGGAAAATGTGTTAACTCAGTGGGTCAAAGAAGATACTAGGTTTGGAGGAGAGGAGCATCGTCAAGACTGGACTTGGTCTTTAGTACAGAGCCAATGGTCATTGAGGAGATGAGGGTGGAGTGCCCTTTAGCAAGAGTGATCATGCAGTTTTGGAGTTCAAGGTGATAGACGAAGAGAAATCTAGAAGAAATGAAGAATATAAAGTGGGAAGATGGAATTATGCCAAGACAGATTTTGGAAACCTAAAGAAATTCTTTCAAGAGACAAATTGGATGAAATTCAAGAGTGCTAAGGAGCAAATGAAAAGTGGAAGGAATTTATAAAAATATACAAAGAAGGTGAGAAAAATTTGTACCAATAAGACAACATAGAAGTTGGAAAGCAGGACTGGTTTAACGATAGATGTGAAAAGGCTAGAACAAGAAAAGAGGATGCATGGAAGAGGTGGAGAAGGAAAAGACGGATTAAGCAGTGGGAAAGTTACAAAAGAGCAAGAAATGAATATGTGTTGATTAGAAGAGAAGAAAGAAAGAAACAAGAAAAGGATATAATTGATAAATGTAAAGACCAACCAAGGCTTTTTACAGACATGTGAACAACAACATCAAAAATAGAAAGTATTGAAAGTTTAGAAGTAAATGGGTATACAGTGAAGATCCCAGGAAATGGCAGAGGCTATGAATGGATGCTTTCGGAAGGTATTCACAAAGGAGACTGCTTTTGACAAACCACTGGTAATGGAACAGAAAGGGATTATGAAGGAGTTTCAAGTAACTGTGGAGGAGATCAAGAACATGATGGGGAGTTTAGAAGTGAGAAAAGCTGTGGGACCTGATGGGGTATCAGGATGGATTTTAAGAGAATGCAGGGAGCAATTGGCAGAAAAAGTTTGTGAAGTAATTGATGCCTCATTAAGGGAAGGTGTAGTGCCCCAAGACTGGAAAAGAGCTAACATTGTCCCAATCTATAAATCAGGTAACAAGAGACCCATTGAACTATAGACCAGTGTCACTTACAAGTGTGGTAGCTAAGATGTGTGAGAGGGTGGTGAAGAATAGATGGACAGACTTCTTGGAGAAAAATGACATACTTTGTGAGTGTCAATTTGGTTTTAGAAAAGGCGTTCATGCACGACAAACCTGATATGTTACTATTCGAGGGTGATAGATGTAATACAGGAAAGAGATGGTTGGGCTGATGGAATATATCTGGATTTAAAAAGGCCTTTGATAAGGTACCACACCAGAGACTGATCTGGAAACTTGAAATGGTAGGAGGAGTGCATGGCAGTTTACTAAAATGGATGGAAGACTTTTGGTAGGAAGAGAAATGAGAACAATAATTAAGGACAGACCATCAGAATGGGGATTGGTGGAGAGTGGAGTTCCACAGGGATCAGTGTTGGCACCAGTAATGTTCGCAGTCTACATAAATGACATGGTGGATGGGGTGTCCAGTTATGTGAGCCTATTTGCAGGCGATGCAAAATTGTTAAGAAAAGTGAGATGTGACAAAGATTGCGAACTACTCCAGGAAGACTTGGACAGAATATGGAAATGGAGCTGTACATGGCAAATGGAGTTCAACACGACAAAATGCAAGAAAATAGAGTTTGGCAAGAGTGAAAGAAGAATCAGGAGTATGTACAAGATAGGAAATGAAGACATAAAACCAGTCATGAAGAAAAAGACCTTGGGGTGACAATTACCAATGACCTATCGCCAGAGAGACATATAAACAAAATAATTGGAGAAGTATTGAACTTATTGAGGAACATAAGAGTGGCGTTCGTATATCTAGATGAAGAAATGATGAAGAAAATAATTACTGCAATGATAAGACCGAGGCTTGAATATGCAACAATACAGTGGGCTCGAACTTAAAGAAACACATAAGGAAACTAGAGAAAGTACAGAGGGCTGCAACGAAAATGGTGCCTGACTTAAGAGATTTGACTTATGAAGACAGACTGAAAAGAATGCAACTTCCAACCCTGGAAAACAGAAGAAAGGGAGACCTGATAGCAATATACAGAGTGATGATTGGCATGGAAAAAATGGATAGGGAAGATCTGTGTATGTGGAATGGAAGAATGTCGAGAGGGCATGGGAAAAAACTAAAATGGCCACTTATAGGAGAGATGTGAAAAATATAGCTTCCCTCATAGAAGGGTGGAAGCATGGAATAGTTTAGGCGTGGAAGTGGTCAGCAAGGAATATTCATGATTTTAAGAAAAAGCTGGACATTAATAGATATGGAGCGGGACAACACGAGCATAGCTCTTTTCCGTATGTTACAATTAGGTAAATACAATTAGGTAAATACACACACACACACACACACACACACACACACACACACACACACACACACACACACACATATCATTATGTAATTTTTGTGGACATTTTCATAGTATGGAAAAGGAGGATAGGAAAAAGAAAAGGGAGAGAGAGAGAGAGAGAGAGAGAGAGATGCATAGTTGAAAAGCTGTGAACTTCTCTAGTTAATGCCCTTTCTTTAACTGCTCTGCCACCTTTCAAATGGAACCATTTATATATCTAAGTTAATTCAAATGGGATCAGAAGAAGTGGAAGGTTGAGTGGGAAAGAGACATGCTCTCAATCAATCATTCTGCATCTTGAGTTTACCCTCCACTATCCACTGGAATTTACTGATTTTTCACAATATTTTTTTCTTAGCAAGCATTTTGATGTTAAAGTTCCACATCATAATGATAATTCTTTCTTAAAAGAAATTCACATTCCTGGATTGTAGAAAGCCAGGCATGCAGGTAACATATATCCAATCCCAGGACCCAACTGAAACAAACTAGATGAAGATGATTTTTCTCCAGATATATTCTGACCACATAACTTCTGGGATGATACTGTTTTCCACTAGATGTAAAAATGAAGTTGTCCAAAGTCTGACGTGGTCACATTGTCTGTCTGTTTTGTTGTTGGCTGTGAGATGATAAACATTGTTACATCATATGTGGAACTTAGAAACCTGACATCATTACAATTTTAAGTGACTCAGGAAAGCTTTACCTCTAGAATTTATTGTATGCCAAATAATTCTTTGTTTGTTTGGTTTCCTGCAATAGCATTCCAGGATCTCCATCAGGCTATTGTATGCTTGCTCACAATCAAGATCAGGTTCCTCTTGATTTTTTTTTAAACAAAATCCTTTATGTAATAATTGTTCAAACTAACAAACTTTTTACTTTGTAGGTGGGACCACAAACTGGAAGTGACAAGGTGAAGAAGGGTGGCTCTTACATGTGTACAAAGGAATACTGCTACAGGTGAAGTCTCTTAAGCATCTATTCTTTATTATTTGTATCATGGTCATTCATTGAAAGATTGTGATTTCTTTTTTTTTTTTTTTTTTGTAAAGTGAAAAAAAATAGTATAGAAATATGATATAATTATTGTTATACTTGATTTTTGTTTTTAAGAGGGATTTGTGTCATTTGTACAGTTAGTTCATAATGTAAAAACATGTGGCTTGGATAATTATTTGTCTTAAGCAAATTAGAAAAGTCAGGTGAACTTCTGAGAACTTTAAGATTTATTATACCTATAATTTATTCATATTCTCAAAGCAAAACTTCCCAAAAGCATCACCTGATGCCAATATTATAGTGTCTACAAAAAGTATTGTGCATTACTGCCTGAAGTCTCCAAATTATTGTATGCTAGATTATTGTGTAGTTGAGTCAAGTTGGGCTTTTCTTATGTTTGGTATTGCTGCCATGAGCACAGGAAAAGTGAAGGTATATCTGGGGACTGACAGCTCCTGCTTTAGTACTCAGGGAGCAGTCATAGAGAGTTCCCTCTCCTTCTCTTTTCATCCTTCAATTTTTTTTTTTTTATACACCATTTGCATTGCTCTAGCCAACCTCAACAGATGAAGAAAAGCCTGGTATTTTTGCATGAAAGACTGAAAATGCGCCAATTAGAAATTATTGAAAGTATACACTAACCACTAACTACCTAGATGTAGTAATTTGCACTGTCCCTCTAAACACCATACTGCTAAAAAAGATAAGAAAAAAAAAAGCATATAGGAGGTTAAGAAAGACATCCAAGGTGACTGATACCTCATGAAGTATGAGGTTTTGAGGAGTCTAAGAATTATGGCTTATGAACTGAAGAAGTTGCACCCAAATATGTTATATGTCTCATAACAAACCCTTTCTTACAAGGCAGATGAAAATGATGGCTTGCATTTGCAAGCAAATACAAGGAATGGACTCCAGAATAACAGAGCTCTGATTGCTACATGCCTCAATGCACAAGTAAAACTGTGAAACATTCTCCTATTGCAATGGTTTAAGGTGCATATAGTGGTGATAGAAGACAGGGAAGATGTCATTTTCCTCCTGAGAATGAAACAATATAACAAGCAAATGGTGGAGGATCATTTGTTGCCTTTCTGTGAGTTACATGGTTGTAACATGACCATACTGGATGGCACTTCATGGCACTGGGACAAAAAGATTATGCAGTGGTTGAAAAGTTCTTGACTGGTCAGGGAACATGGCAAACCTCAAACCCATTTAGAGCTTCTGGAATTACACCAGACTGCACCACATCTTCCATTCAGCACCTTACCAGTGAAATGAAAAAAAAATCACAGTGTCGAGGTATGGAGAAGGAAAATTTCAAGAGTTTAGCTGAATCAATGCCTAAGCTGCTTAAATTGGTCATCAAAGTCAAGGGCAATATGAAAGATATTAATTAACTTTCACAAATGACAAATACGATGAGATTTTAAAGAAAATGGGGAGTGCACAATATTTTTTGCAGACACTTTAGTACATATGTAAAAGTAGAATCTACCTACCCTTTGCTATGTCACAACCTCATGCAGTGTTCTTCATTACTGAAGCAAACATGTTTCTACATAGACTTTCTTAAATATATGTACAGCCTCATCTGTATCAATCATCAACTTTACTGTGATGCTAAGCAAAGATTTAACCTGCAAGGGTTCTGCAACTTTTTGTTAGCACTAATCTTTTGTAGTATCTTGGGAACACTTGAGAAATTAGAAATTTCTCCATTGCAGGTACAGATGTGCTGCCAGAAGCCAGAACACTCCCGACAGTTCTGCTGGCAATTTGGGATTTCGATGTGCTGCTTCTAGTCTTCCTGAATATCTTTATGATAAAGAATAAAGGGAACATTAAATACAATATACAGTAAGTCCTCGTTATACGGTAGTTCTTTATCCAGTAAATTCACAGTTATGGTATTTGGAAATTACTACCCTCGATTCGATATACGGTAAGAAAAATTCACAGATACAGTATCCGGTCATGTCATCCGAGGGGGCCCAGTGTGGGGGAGCAGGGGTGATGACGTCATCCACGCCACACCTCCTCGCCACTCACACTACCGACTTTAACTTGATCACCCTTGGAGCCTGTTATCTCTTCCCCCGCCCTTTTTTTTTTTAACTGCATTACATATTACTTACATGCATTACTAATTAGATGAATAAATGAAATATTAAAGGGTCTATTGTAAGCACAAATATATTCATAATAACCATGGCAAACTCTTAAAGCCTGCTACCAGCGGCAAACCATGCAGCAACTGATAAAGGGCACAGATGGGCCTGGCAAGCCCACTATCGGAGAATGGTGAAAGTCGTATAACATCAAGCACGCCTTAGATAACATCAAGTCATCTTGGGACAAAGTGAAGACGTCTACCATGAACTCGGCATGGAATAAAGTATGGTCAGAATGCGCAAATGACTTCCCAGGCTTCGCTGAAGAAAACATCGGTGCGATCAGAAATGACATAGTAAATCTGTGCCATAGGGCTGACTTCAATGAAGTTGATGATGATGTTCAAGATCTTTTGGAAAGCCATACTGAATCTCTCTCAAATGATGAACTTATAGAGCTAGACAGGCATCTCAGGAGGCAGAAAAAGAGAGACGAGGAAGAAGAACCTGTGCGTGGCCTGGACATCAAAACTCTTAGAGAATGTCTCGGTGGTATCGAAAAGCTCTAGAAACCCTGAAGGAATGTAACCCAAATCCTGCCAGGAGTAGCAATGTGGCTCATGACGTAGAAAAAAGTGTCAAGATTTATCAAGAAATTTATGATGAATAAACAAGAAAAAACAAATAGTCCTCCATCTACTCATTCTTCAAGCCAGTCAGACATGCCATCCCTGTCACACCTGCCGACCCTGCTACAGCTGGCCCTTCCACATCCGCTACCAATGGTTCTACAGCTGGCCCTTCCTCCATATCCTCTTTCTTCAAACCAGTGAAACGTGCCGACCCTACTACAGCTGGCCCTTTCACATCTGCTTCCGACAGTGCAGACGACAACGTCTTATCCTCGTCTGCCCACTCAGCGGAAAATGAGTAAAGGCTGAAATCCCTACTGTCCCTTAGCCTCGGGATGGACATCATCTGATAGAATACATTGCAATTGAAAGGTAAATAAAAACATTTTGTTTATTTCTTTTGCGCAGTATTTTAAATTTTTTTTTTTTTATGACTATTTTCATGTACGTACAGGCAACCCCCGCTTAATGAACAGGTTACATTCCTAAAAAAACTTTCGTTAAGTGAATTTTTGTTAAGCGAACCAATTATAACAAGTTTAACCCCTGACTTGAACTTCCATTGAGAGTAAACAAAGCGAGAGTGCATCATAGTACTGTAAAAGGTTTAATGAAAATAAAAATTATGAAGTTAAACATTTAAGCAGTTTAATTTAAGACTAAGTCATTATAATGTACACTAATGTATGTATGTAAGTAACTTTATAATGTTGATGATCTTAAATTTATGAAGGGAGGGAGAGTGGAGCAGGAAAAACGCTAGCCGGCAACCTGTGGAATGTAAACAAAGGGCGCATCATTGTATCACATACAAAACTTATGTACCACATTTCCACAAGGCTTTCCATTTTATCCATTGCAAGGTCATGAGTTCAGGTGGTTCTTTTAGCTTGCAAGGAAGATATGGTCTCACCAGCCTTCTTAATAGAGTCTGCTGACTTGAATATAGTAGAGACAGTAGATGGAGTCAGCCATGGTGGTGATCAATGCTATTAGTTTTCTCGCCTCTCTCATATCTGTGAATAATATCCAGCTTCACTTCGAGAGTAAGAGACTTCCTGGTCTTCTTAGCAACGCTAGGTGACATTGCTGGGCATTTTGGTGCCATGTTGAGCGAGGGAAGACAAGCTGCTGCTGACGCTGTTATTGTTTTGGACAGGCGCAGTGAGTGGTGCGCGTGTTGTCCACGAGAGGTGCTGGTGTATTCAAAAGCCTGTCGGCTTGCATGATACGGTGGGGCTTTCTAAGTTGGAAAAAATTACCTGGATAAAATTTCATTAAAGCGAGTTTGGTGTTCATTAAACGAGCAGATGGTAGTAAAAGGAAACCTTCATTGTAGCAAAATTTCGTTGTGTGAACCTTCGTTAAGGGGGGGGTTGCCTGTATTTTAATTTTTGTACGGGTAATTTTTGATGTGTTGGAACACATTCCCTATTATTATATGTTATAATGGGTTTGGTATATGATAATTTCAATTTGCGGTAAAGTTTTCAGGAACGCGTATGTACCATATAACGAGGACTTACTGTATTTAATTCACAAAAAAATATTTAGTATTAATTATCATTATGTGATAAGAACTGTATCATAATCTTTTAGCATGAATATTGAGCTATATGTATTGCTGAGTGATACTGAGTATAATGATTAATAATGAATTTACAGGGCTTCTTCCCTTTCTATTGATCTTCAGAATTTATGTAATTTCAGTATTGATTGTTTAACAGGACAGGTGCTATAGTGGTGAGACTGTTACAGTGTGGTAGCAGGTAGCGAATAGGGAGTAGCAAGTAGCAAGGCATGGAAGCAGTTTGTGTCACAGATGGTTGAAGTCACTCCTGCATTCAGGGCCGCAATGGTCCAGAAAATAGGCTTTGTTGATGCTTAACACATGTATTTCAAATACATACACTTTTCAACTATTCAGTGCTTAGGGCACCCCACATGACATACACACTCTGATATCAGTACCAAACTGTACATTACAACACAATTCTGCGCTTATTGTTTGGGGCAAAGGTGGCCTTCCCCAGACAGTCACACACTATAGAACATTCCTCCTACCAGATGCAACCCAACACTTAACTAGACACCATGGTATACTTCATCCCCCTTGGAACACTTACACCCTCTGGAAAGTATATAACATGTGTTACGCTTTCATCACACTTCAACAGGGTATTATAGTCCCTGAGTTATACACATACTTCCTAAGTATGCACATATCTTTCTATAACACTATACACTCAACCCTCGATTTGCCGGACTAAAAGGGGGGAAGGCTTGTCCGGGAATGGCAAATGTCCGGCAATGGAAAATGTCCGGAGGTCTACCCCCTTGCCGGACTTTACCCTATACAGGTTGAACCCCGCTTTAACGGCACGCGATTTACCGGAATCCCGTGTTTAACGGCAAAAATTTCCGGTGGGAACATAGTGTTGTCTTTAACGGCATTTCGGCACCTGCACCAGCTGTACCAGGAAGTTGGAAAATAAATCAGACGTTTTTTGTTCAGAAAAACAAAACTGAGGGAGAAGAAAGAGACTTTGCACCAGATGTGGAAGACAAGAGAAAGAAAAATAAAAGAAAGGCAGGATCAGGAAGAATAGAAGTAACAGGAGGTGCCGAGGCAAAGGCAAAACCTCCGACGACCATCATCATCATCATCATCATCATCTTTTTTTATGTCCGAAACTGTCTGTTTTTTCACTCCATACAGCTCGCAGACTTGGGCAACACTCATTCCTCCATCTATTTTACGTAAAAGTTCCAGTTTTGCGACACAGAAAGGTGCACAGGTTTAGCTATGCGCTTGGTTACTTTCTTTGGTGGGTTTTGGGTGGCATCGTTGTGAAGAAGAGGTGTATCCACGACAAGCACGTAAGCACAACACTCGTGTGTGTGGCAGACTTGTTTACAGTCCAGTACTAGACGTGTATGTCCGCCCGCGCTGCCATCTATAGTGCCCGATTTGCGAACTTTGTCTGGCGCGGTAGTTTGAAATCGACTTGTCCTGGACTTTTTTTTTTTTTTTTTTTTTTTTTTTTTCCCCACAGACTCTTGTCCGGCAAATCCGAAATCCGGCAAATGGAGGTCCGGCAAATCGAGGGTTGAGTGTACCTGTTAAGAGGGCTGAACACTGGGTCGGTAGACGGTCTCAAAAAATATGTGGCTGTCAGGAGGGTCAGGGCAAGTATGGCTGATCTCTTGTGTCCAGCTTCCTTCTCGAGTGAGGCAACAGACCTGACACTAGGTTCCTCCATGGAACTTATATGCACACAGTTCAAATGTGAATCTTGTTGGGGTTTAAAAACTGCCTCAGGAGCATCTTATAAGGTTTGGATTATTACAGTGCAGTTTTAGATTATAATTTGATACACCAAAGTACCAGAAGATATCTTGGAATTCAGACTATGCATTCATAGTTTCTTAATTCTTTTCCTATGTTCTAATTCATCTTTTATGACTTGAACTACATTAAAAAATTCACATCATGACATGTTTTGATTTCCTTTATATAGTTTGGAGAACAACTTTGTAATTTTTATTAAGATTTCATCAAATGTTTTCAATTAATTTATTTACCTATTTATCTATTTACTTATTTATCTTGTTTTATTTATTTTTTATCTTTTACACTATGATTTTCCTGATTGGAAGAAAGCTTTATCCAGAATACTAGTTTTTATTCATTGACTGGTGATGGGGTATTTATAGATGTGATGTTGATTTTCATTTATAAGGTTAGTTTTTTGCCTTGAGTTTAGTTAATTTATGAATAAATCTAGTTGTGGAAAGTGCTCAATGATGTGTGGATGGTAAGATGGTTTTATCTTGGTTATATCAAGGATGTGTTTCAATAATTTTTAAAGTTACCTGGATACCTTTAAGGATGGTTTTTAGATGATGAAGAACCTTGACATTTATGGTGGACCTTGGTTTCAGTGGCCATGGTATGAAGTAACTAATTACTGGTGAAAAAATCTTGTAGCTTTGGTTCTAAAACATTGAGATGTCACAACCCAGAAATCCATTGAGTACTTGTTAAAGTAATTGCTTATTTAGGCTTTTAGTGATTAGTCTCCTAAATATATTTTCCAGCTGTCCTCTTATGTTATCACCAGTTACCTCATCCTGGTCACTCCATAAGGGAGATATTTAGAGTGTGATTCATAGATAAATAGCATGTCATTATTGGCCAACACCAACATTTTTACACTATAAAGTTATATCAGGGTAGCTATTTTGAAATCTGTCCACTATTTCTGAACATCCAGCATTGCCCAAATAGAATTTTTATATGGTAGAAATTGTCTTAGAAATTCTTTTCCTCTGGAGTTGCAACCTTACTATGAAGACTACTCGCCTCCCTACTGTGTGGCACTTGATGTATGAGTACCTTGCTTCGGAAGGGACCTATGAGACACCATTTATTAGAAAGAAAGCCACATTCAGAAACATGAATTTAGTTTTTTATATAATTTGAAACATTAGTACGAGTTTTCAGAAATGGAAAGAATCATATGTTTGTTAATGTACAATTTAATTTTCATAATTGGTAGTGAAATTTTGGCTGGCTGTGGAGCTTCAAGGTAATATCAAGAACAGAGAGAAGCAAGAAAAGTCATTTATATGCCCCGGTTTTTCATTTGCCTGAAGTTATATTACTGATGAACATTCTCTCTCTCTCTCTCTCTCTCTCTCTCTCTCTCTCTCTCTCTCTCTCTCATATTTTCTTGAAAATTCCTTCATGATACTATATTTTTATAGTAAACAATGTACCTATAGGTGGTTGCCTGACCATGACCATGTGGCCCATGAGGAAGATGACTAGAGGAATCATGACATAGAAGGTAATCAAACCAAACATGATAGAGAGAAAATAGGTGAGATAAACTGTGAGGGCAACGGCAGAAAAGAGAATCGGCTACAAGAAGGGAATGGAAATAATGAAGAAAACACAGGAAATAATGTAGAAGTGGTGGACAGTTATAGTTATCTTGTAATAGAAACAAGAAAGGAAGGAATGGGAGGCAGTGCACAGAGGAAAACTAATGAAACAAAAACAAGAAAAATAATGGGGATGATCGAGTGCAGGAAGCAGAGATATTGACAAATATGACCACGGAAGAAATTTATGGAAAAGCATGGCAGTGCCACATTGCCTATCTGGAACAGAGATAACAATTACATTGCAGAGGACACGATCAAGGTTGCTGGACACCAGGAATGAAGAAATGACATGAAAATGAAGAGTACATTGAAGTGGTACATACAGAAGATAGAGAGAGGTTGTAGGGTACTGGGGGTGGGGGTTGAGCTGGAAAACAGCTATTCAAAGCAAAGACTGGTACTTCAGAGGTAAATGGGAGATATAGAGATCCTGACGAACAACGATGTGATATGTATGGGGAAGAAAAGGAAATGGTGGAACATTTAATAACCAACATGGTCTTGTTCAGTCGATTTGCGACTTTCTTTAAGCAGAAATCATCTCCAACATTGTTCTTGCGATACCATACAATGAAACTTTACCTAAAATATGTCAACATAAAGTTTGGTATTGAAAAAGGAAAAATAAGCCTGATGATTTTTTAAATCCTTCAAGGCGCTCTGCTTACAATGATGATGACTCGGATGAGTTGGTTTCTCATTCTTTTTTTTTTTCAGAATTTATGCTGAATTTTCACTAGAATGCCGCTGATTATTATAATTTTATGGAGTATGCAAAAAAAAAAAAAAAAAAAATGGAAATGAGCCCAAAATAAATGGCAATGCTGACTGCTAGTCTGCTACCAAACCGAACAGCACAACTGCACGGTACAAAGTACACCACCAGTTGGCGACCAACCTCAGTGCCTTTCTGGCTGCAGCAGCGCTTGAGCGGCAGCAGCACCGCGTGGCCAGATGGCATGTGGTCTTCTTCACGTGGGATGGCTGTCTCCTGGAGATACAAGAGATAGAGGAACAGATACTACGGCACTGTCACTCAGGGCAGGTAGCTGAGTATTTGATGTTGTGGAAAGTCTGCCATGATCTGATAGAGTCCTCCAGCCAGGCTTGGGGTAACCTTGGCTGGACCCTGGACCTGGGCAGCCTTGGCCATCCCAGCCAAACCCTGGGCAGACAGGTAGATCCCTTCAGCCATAAACCGGGCGGCCAAAGAGGCTTGGCGGCATCCTGGAGTACAAGAAAACCCAGCTTACATTCCTGAGGTAAGAGTACATGTCACTTAGGAAAAAAAAAAAAAAAAAAAAAATCAAAGGTTGTACAAGTTCACCCATCCATGGAATCTCTGATGTGGCTCATGTTTTTCTGATGAGATGTGTAGTGAATTGATTGATGGTACATATATAATTTCCATCACTAATGAATATTAGGCACTCTTAATGTACACGTCCCGCCCGCTCTCCTCGATTTCTGGCACCCCTCTTCGCAGCTTCTCCACCCAACTATGGGAGTGCCTCTGATTTGACGTCACGTTAAGTGGAGTATTACTGTACAGACAACCCCCGCTTAACAAAGGTTCACACCGAAATTTCGCTACAACGAAGGTTTCCTTTTACTACCACCTGCTCGTTTAACGAACACCAAACTTGTTTCAATGACATTTTATCCAGGTAATTTTTTCCAAGTTTGAAAGCCCTTCCGTGTCATGCAAGCTGACAGGCTTTTGAATACACCAGCGCCTCTCGTGGACAACACGCGCACCACTCACTGCGCCTGTCCAAAACAATAACAGCGTCAGCAGCAGCTTGTCTTCCCTCACTTAATATGCCACCAAAACACCCTGCAATGTGACCTAGCGTTGCTAAGAAGACCAGGAAGTCTCTTACTCTCGAAGTGAAGCTGGATATTATTCACAGACACGAGAGGCGAGAAAACTAATAGCATTGCTTCTCACCATGGCTAGATTCCATCTATTGTCTACCATTTTCAAGTTAGCAGATTCTATTAAGAAGGCTGGTGAGACCATATCTTCCTTGCAAGCTAAAAGAACCACCTGAACTCGTGACTCTGCAATGGATAAAATGGAAAGCCTTGTGGAAATGTGGTACATAAGTTTTGTATGTGATACAATGATGCAACCTTTGTTTACATTCTACATGTTGCCAGCTAGCATATTTCTCGCTCCACTCTCTCTCCCTTCATAGATTTAAGATTATCAACATTATAAAGTTACTTACATACGTACATTAGTGTACATTATATGATTTAGTCAAATTAAACTGCTTAAATATTTAACTTTGTAATTTTTACTTTCATTAACCCTTAAAATACTGCTCCAGGTTAGTCTGAACAGAGAGCAACCTCTTCTCATTCAAGATCTCCTTGTAACATTGCATCAAATCCATGATGCCTCTGGAAACCTTAGTGAATCTTTCAAAGTTGGGATCCATAGCCTCAAAAGTTGCCAATGCTTGATGCATCTCAGCAAAACCTCTTGCCAAGCCCTGCGTTGTGAAAGCCCTAGGCTCTGGGGTGGATGCTGCTTCTTCCTCTATGATCTGCTTCTCCAGTTATATCAGGTCCTCAGCAGATAACTCCTCTCCATGAGATTCCAGCAGCTCTGTAACATCATCAACCTTCATCTCCAAATCAGTTTCCTTACTCAGGGCAACAACATTCTTAATAACATGCTGAACTGTGTCCTCAAACCCATGGAAATCACCCACAAATTGAGGACACAGTTTTTTCCAAACACCATTCATGTTTGTTTGCTTAACCTCCTCCCAGGAATCAGCAATGTTCTTCACGGCATCAAGGATGTTGTAGGATTTCCAAAAGTCTTTTAGGGTCAAATTCTTCTTGGTTTCAGTTGCCTGTAAAGCCATAGCAATTGTCCTTCGGAGGTAGTAGGCCTTGAACGAAGCTATCACTCCTTGGTCCATAGGCTGTAACAGGGCTGTGGTATTAGGTGGAAGGTAAACCACCTTGACATTAGGGTTAAAGTCTCCCAGGTGGGCAGGGTGTCTAGGGGCATTGTCCAGCACTAGCAACACCTTAAAAGGGATACCCTTGGAGGCCAAATACCACTCCACACTTGGCACAAAATAGTTGATGAACCAGTCTTCAAACACTGCAAGTGTCACCCATGCCTTCTTATTTGCCTTCCAAATGACTGGTAGTTGACTCTTCCAAATGCCCTTGAGTGCCCTTGGATTTTCAGCCTGATACACAAGCAAGGGCTTCAGTTTGAAGTCACGAGCAGCATTTCCCCAAAAAGTAAAGTTAGCTTTTCCTTGCTGGCTTTATGACCTGGTGCTGACTTCTCCTTGGCGATGTAAGTGTTAAATCTTAATTTGACTAAAAATTGATGCTGGAGGAAAACGTGCGTTTTGTCTGACTCAAGATGATGAAAGCCACCTCCAGCCCCAGCCCTAAGAAACACAATTTCCTGCCTTTCAAAGATAAGCTTGAGCTTATAAGAAAGCGTGAGGCAGGTATAGCTCACAGTGTCGTTGCAGCACAAATGGGTGTCCCTAGATCAACAGTATCAACAATTTGGAAGAACAGGGACAAGTACCGCAAGATTGCTGCAAGTGTTTTTATTTCCAAAAATGTACTGTACAGCACCTTAATGTGTTTAATGAAAAAAGTTAGATATAAATTAATCCTTTAATAGTACTGATTTACTCTAAGTTAGTATTTTTAAAGGTTATAGTGATGTTTTGGGGGGTCTAGGCTGGAGGTTGGTCCCTATCCCCCCTAATTCTTAAGTATCTTATGGGAAAAATTGCTTTACGATTCGAATAAACGCTGATTAGACCGATGAAAAACCGCCCTAACCCTGTCGAATTGCAAGGATCATCGGTACTGTATTACTGGTAATATGGCCAATACCGGTACAGGCAACCATGATGTGCCCTTTGTTTACATTCCACAGGTTGCCAGCTAGTGTCTTTCCCACTCCACTCTCCCTCCCCTCATAAATTTAAGATCATCAACATTATAGTTACATACTTATGTACATACATTAGTGTATATTATGATAACTTAGTCTTAAATTAAACTGCTTAAATGTTTAACTTCATAATTTTTACTTTCATTAGACCTTTTATTGTACTATGATGCATTCTTGCTTTGTTTACTCTCAATGGAAATTCAAGTCAGGGACCAAACTTGTTATAATTGGTTTGCTTAACGAAAATTCATGCAATGAATGTTTTTTTAGGAACGTAACCTGTTCGTTAAGCAGGGGTTGCCTGTAATTGGGTGTTGTGCCACAGAGCTATGGCCTCATGCATCTCTTTGGCTGTTGTGTTGGAGGTACTAAGTAAAGCCTCCGCTTTGAATGCAAGAAAGGTTTAACCAGTAGAGTCAATCTTACTAGCTAATATTCTCAGAATATTAGCTATTAATGATTTTCTGGAGCACTTGGGAGAAAAGATTTATCCTGAAATGTGAGTTTAATAGACATTCCTTACCATACTGGAGTGAGAATTAAGTTTCAGAAGTGTGAAAAGTTAGCACAGAAAGGTGATTCTTATCAAACATCCTCACTTACACAGTGTGAAGAGATTGGGAAAATTTATCCAAAAAAAAAAAAAAAGGTGAACTTGACAAACACATTCTTACCTTCATTGGTATGAAAAGTGTGACACCATAAATATTGTGGTGTTCATTTTTACCATGTGGGACAGGATATGTGTGTGTCAAGATGACCTTTCAGGGTAAATTTCTTCCCACACTCCTGACACTCGAAGTGACTTTCACTGTTTGATCTGCTGCAGTCTAGTGGTGAGCATGTGTTTTGTTAACATCACCTTTGTGGGCAAACTGTTTTCACATTCATGACATTCAGGCTGTCTCACACCAGTGGGGGTTACATGTGTCTATTAAGCTTACATTTCATGGTAAATCTTTTCCCCACTCCTGACAGTCAAATTTTCTAACACCAGTGTGTGTGAGAATTTGTGTGTTATTTACATCTTTTCTGGTAATTCTTTTGTGGGAAAGATGTTATTAAAAAATGTGTTCTTAACACGCATGAACTCACTCACACTGGTGTCAGAAACTTTGAGTGTCAGGAGTGTGAGAAAAGATTTACCCAGAAAGTTATGCTTAATAGACACATGTTAACCTGCCACTGGTGTGAGAAAGTCTGAGTGTCACGAGTGGGGGGAAAACTTTGCCCACAAAGGTGATGTTAGCAATCACATGCTCACCATTAGTAAGACACTTCGGGTGTCAAAAGTGTGGCAAGAAATTTGCTAAGAATGGTAATCTTGATACACATATCCAGTCCTCCTAGGTACTTCATGACATTTGTGGTGCTTCCTTACTGGATTTTCAGAACAATAGGGGAAGAAAAAGAAATCAAGGATATTCAGTATAAATTCTCTCTCTCTCTCTCTCTCTCTCTCTCTCTCTCTCTCTCTCTCTCTCTCTGAGGAATCTTGACTCACTATCTTAGCAATCATTACCTGTATAATGGTAATTTTAATGAATAGTAGGAATGTACAGTACACTTTGTCCTTGATTTTGATATAGCAGACCCTGATTTAACAGACTACAAAATCTCAAGGGACAGATACCCAACAATGGACATTCTGTTTGTTGCTGGATAGATTTGTCCAGTGAGTTACCAGCTTTAGAAACGTCAAAACTCTAAAATAACAATAAATATGTAAAATATAATTGAAATAATTAGAAAATTATATTACAGTCAACCCTCAGCTAACGCGACTTCGGCTATCGCGTTTTATTGCTATCACGCACCCATGAAAAGCTGCTAAAATTTCATTATCGCGACCTCAGATGCCTGCTATCGCGCGCCCAGCCATGACGTCATGGAATATCTGAGCGCTTATTGGCCAAAACCGCCTTCCCGCCAAGATAAATTCGGCTATCGCGTTTTTCGGCTATAGCACGGCTATTTCGGCCCCAATTGGGCGCAATAGAGGAGGAGAAGGATGAGTGTATATAGGCAAGGGTTAAGTGTATGTATCTTATGTATATCATAAAATCATTAAAGAAAAACCCCTTGTTCTAAGGTTTTAGGGAAACAGGTTACATGATATGTGGTAACTTGGTGCAATCTCTATACCACCCACACCTCAGTCCATGTTTGAGGAACATATGTACCTGTGTCCTTTGTCCTTTGCTACATTATAGTTATTGTTAGATGTCATAGAATTCCTGACAGTCACTCCACTGACCCTCTTAAGGCTCATAATTTATTAACTTTAAATATACTGAAAAAATGGGTTCAGCATGATTTTCTTTTATCTAAATTATTTTGACATCATATTACTACTTATGGGAATAGTTAGACAGTGTATCCCAACAGAATAAATTGATAAATAGAAGATTACACCTGACAGTGTGACACATGCAGGCTGCATGGGCCTAGGTTTGATTGAGTTTTGGTATAACTGATTGTACCCTTCATGGCAGTTATTTATAATAATACATGTCTAAAATATGCTATTTTGTCTCACTATGATCAAGTCATTAGCTATGAAGGTTTGTAGAATATGGTCTGTGGTGTTTTCGTGTCAAGATGTCTCCCAAAAAAAAAAAAAAAAAATGTAAACTTGTGAATTTAACCATTATTTCTTTTTTTAAATTTATTAGATTATTTATAATACTTATGTATGTACAGTACTTGGTTAGGTTACAAAAATTTTTATATGCCAATGTTTATAGCATGTAAGTATTTTAAAGCATTGGATCCCTTTAATCCCTTTAATCTGTTAAATCGAGGCTTGAGTGTTTTCTTTTCTATTCGTCCATGACCTGTGGCCGTCAGCATTTACCTGCAGTTAAAAAGTCACATCTCATACTTGTCCATTAAATTTAGATACACCATTGTAGAGATCAAATGGCTCCAATAAAGTGTTTAGTACAGTTTCAACATTGGTATGATATACTGTAGTTATAGTACAAAAGTGAGTATGTCGATTTTCATCAGTTACAATATTTGATTTTATTAGCAAGTAAGGAGGAAAATTCCAATCATATGGTTCAATCTTCTGAACGTGTTTTAATCCTGACTCATGTGTATGTACTCACTTCACTTGAATCACTTTAAAGGATTCACTACATGTGGTGCATTGTTATGTTACATTCTTTTACTTACTTTTGCCATTATTATTTTTCCTTATAAATTTACTAGTCCTGTTATATCTACTTTGATTATATTTGTTATTTTATTCACTTAATTTGTAGCATTTACTTGGTCTGAGGATTAATCCAATATACTACAATTAGTGGCATTAATATTTTTTTCATTGGTAGCTTTTACTTTTATTTCTTTGATGGCACTTGTCATCAAATTATTACAAGGCATAATTTTCATTTTTACAAAAAGGATGGGTGTAACTGGGACAAGACAAGCCACTTTCATCTAAAAAAAATATTTTGAAATTTTATTTTTACATTTTAGTTCCAGGGATGGGGGACTTAAAAATTTAGAACAATACCTTATACTTTGTAAACAAATATGAGAGTGCTTCATTGCTTCTTTACCAACACAAAGTACGTGCTTTGGAGTACTTGAAAGCCATCCTTCACCATCCTTCCCCGTATATAGTAAATGGGCTTGCCAACTTGCCAAGCTCCGTTGTGAGGGCACGGCCGCACTACACTTTAACTCTCTGGGAGGCTTGATGGGTAGCGAGTCGGAGGCAGAACGCAGAACAAACATTTAATATGAACGGCCATGCAGGATGCGGGTACTGGGTAAGCTTGAAGGTATGGCAACTCGTATTAAATAGCACGTGTTTATTGCCTCTATCCTGATTGGTTTACCGGTGCCTTCTACCCTCCTCACAAATCGTATGCAGTGTGTGACTGACTGTACACCGTACCTTGGTCCGTACCAAGGAATATATTCTTGGTCCGTACCCTTGTAAGAAAATAACGGGGAGAAATAGATTACAAGTTGTATGGAGGATGGGAATGGCTAGGGAAAAATCAAAATGAGCCTGAATGAATCGTGACGAGATCGTGGGGACAGAGAAGTGAAGCGTGTGTGACTGAATGTATGGAAGAGTGAGATGGAATAGAAGAGTATTTGGGATATGGTACACTACAGGGAGAAGGATCGGAGCCCGATATACGAAAAATAGTATGGTGGTAACCTTGGCAGTGATTTCTTCTGAGCTATGGTACAACGTAATGAGTGTATGCTGTGAATGCAAGAAACTACAGGTGGTCGAGTCCTGCAGCATATAGTGTATCAGAGGTGTATGGCATGAGAGAGAATAAGACGGTGGTGCATGAGATGCAGGAGTGCGAGAGGCATAAAAGAAAAGAAAGGAATGGTGCATACTAGGAATGAAATAGTGGAGAAGACAGGAAGGGAATGGATGGTAGTGCTGCTGGGACTGTAAAAAGAGACGAATGAAAGGATCATTGAGGCTGTGAAAGAGTTTCTGGAGAGAATGTGGCGAGCGAGGTATAGGGATCATTAACGAAGAGAACATCATTTTTTTTTTGCTTGTGTCTTTTTGTCCTCTACAGGAGCTGCTGATCCAAAGGCCTTTCCTTAGCGATCCCTAGCCACCTGTAGTATCAAGATCAAGATACATTCGTGTTGAGTCTCTCACAACATTGACTCTACTTCATATCAAAGTGTATGATGATTGTCTCACGTTCCCTACATGGTAATGAAGAGTTTTTGCAGACTTGAGGTGCAGTAATGCCTGCCTAAATGCTTATGTGATGGTAAAGTTAGCTTAGCTTCATGACTACCTTCATTTGTAATTGATAGCTTGCGTTATTTATGAATACCTTAGACATTTTTGAGGTACAGTAATGTTTGGTTGAATGTTGCTGTGGTTATGAAGGTTACTTGCCTTAGTGATGGTGAGATCAGGCGCCATATGTCTGGAGTTAGCTGTATTTGGTTTCAGTGAATTGACGCAGGGAGTGTTCAGTGGTCACAACACTACCCTGCTACTCTAGTGGTTAGTTTAACAAACAGAGGAAAGTACATGTGAAGTACTAGGGTAAGGAATCATAGAAGTAACCTTAATTTACTAATTTCCAGGCCACTTAATTATTTTCTTTGCAAGATGTTTTTAGTTTTTTTTCCATTTTCAAATATTGATGTTTAGCAGAATGCATGTTAACTTTTTGGAATTATTGCAGTTTTAACCAATACACCACATGTATTTATACACATTCTCACTGTCTAGATCACACTTCTATGAACATTTCTAATCCCATTTTACCCTATCGGCAATTAATTGTAAGGTTAGGTTTTCCAGGAGGTCCCCAAGCTTGTTAGACATGGGAAAAAGAAATATAAGATACGGTATATTGGTACAAAACTGCAAATTTACCGCTTTTTTATTAAATTTGATTAAAATCAATCTTGATATTGAATACAGAAATGTGTTCCATTAAGATGATTGTGAAGCAATTCATTACAATACTGCTGCAGATGAAGTTAATTTATGATCAAGCACTCCCATCCATTTCCCTCTTCCCCCTTCCATTATTTTTCATATTATTTATCAGTTTCACAGTTTCTTTACCTGTTCTGAATTTTAGATTATTTTTTACTTATTCCAGCTGTTAATGAAGTTATGCGAAGAAACCCTGTAAGCAAACAGTGAAATGGATTCATCTTTGGGTTCACCTCATTCCTTCTACCCTGGACCCCACTCCTCAGGTAATACCAAGGAATATACAGAGCTTATAGAATCCTTGGGTAATACCATCTCGTCAAAGTTCCAGCAAGGAATGAGCTCAGCAGTGGACATGAAATGAGGGGTACCAGAATAAACACTAGCTTGAAGGGAAAGCCAGCTAAGGGCAAAAAGAAAAAAAAAAGAAAGAAAGAAAATAATAAGTAAATATATAAATAAATAAAAAAGTTCCACTTGGCTGCCAACTCCCCTTACAGCTATCTAAAAAGCAGTAACACAATTGGCCCATGAGTGCCAGGTGGGATGTTGAGTGGCACAAAGTGACACATGCTCAGTTGCTGGATGGATGTTGTGGTGAATATGGCCCTCCATTCCTAACTGAGTAGGTGCTGTGTAAGCTAGATGTCACTTGCCATTTTTACCTGTTATTCTCAGTAACAAGGAGACAAACTCAGTACCAGATTACAGAGGAAAGTATATAATGTGTTTCATGTTACCAAAAATCCTGTTTTCTTTTTATGGTCTGAGTGTCTCATATATTGATTATCATTTATGTATTTATATCCCAAGTGTGTAATTTTTGGTTGCTTTTCATGTACTTCATAATCATTTGTTTTTCAGAGTATACTTTCATGTAGGTTTCCTTACACATGCCACTTCTTGAATTGTGATGTTGATTTTACAAAACTCCTATTTTAAAGAATATTTATTTAGTGTTTTGTTCATTAGATGGAGAGTCAAGTAAATTTTAATCTTTAAGAAATTAATGCTAAACTTATCCTAATAGTACTGTCATTTGAGGGTACATGTTCTTTCATTATTGTTTTGATAGATGCTTGATTTATTAATTGTTAAGATTGGATTAATGATTGATATGAACAGTTGGGGCAATGGCAGAGTTGGCTTCTTTGACCCGACCTGACTTGGAAGATCTACTAGCCTGCGAGGACAAGCTAACAGAATTTGTGGCAACCTTACCTCAGATGGCAGCTGCCAGAAATCAGTGTGACCAACTGGCAGCTCAGAATGAAGCCATTGCCAGTTAGTAAAATGTCGTTATGTTTAATTTACCATGAAAAGGTTTGGCTTCAGCTAGCTTTATGAGAAAAGGGTATTTCACTTATTGATGCATTTTCTCTTGTAAAGGAATATGCCTTCATTTTGATAATTTTGATCCGAAGTCATTGTTCAGGCTCTTTTCTTTTGAATTTTGAAATGAAGAAAATCATAAAAAATACCTAAGTTAAAAGAGAAAACCTTGAATAATAAATGAGAAATTGAATCATTATACAAACTCAGTGTACATGAAAGCTAGAACTATAAGATTTCAGAATTGGAAATATTGCATTGTAAGCAATTCAAAAGTTAAGAAATTTGATTGTAAGAATTTCAAATATAATTATTAATTTTAGAGTAGTCTTGATTTTAAATTCTGTACTTACAACACAAACAACTATTTCTGGTTTTGTATAGATGAAAGTAAGTCAACATTTATGCTTCTGTGGATTTTGCAAACTGAGAGTATCATCCAAAACTTCATTTTGATTATGAATGGGATGTTATGATTCTTTTTAACTGATAGTTGTTATCCAAAGTTGAATGGCATGATTGTCATAAAATACCTGTACACTTAATGAGTGGTTAATTACAGAAGCCAGCCTGGAGCGTAGCAATGAGTATGAGCGCAGTCGTGATGCCACCATTAGGAAGATGGAAGAATTGAATACTCTGCGAACAAAGTTTGAGGAAATGACAGTGGCTCAACAAGTGGCCTCAGAAAAGTTGGCTCCAGGAAATATCCAGGTAATGTTATCATCTTTGCCATTTGGTATTAAGACTACTCTCTCCTCCAGCTATTATTACGTAAATTTTTATAGGTTCACCAGCATCTCTGTTTATGAAAAGGATAACGGTGAATCATTGTGATGTTAGTTTTTTCCAGGTGAAATGTGAGATATGCAGTCAGAAATTGAAAGTAAATATGAAGAAAAGTAAAGTGGTATTTTTTTTCGTTTTTTTTTATGCAGGAGAGGGTCAGCCAAGGGTAACAAAATAAAAAAAAAGCCCACATGAGTGCTGGTTCTCTAAAAGAAAAGTACAGAGTTAGCCAAAATTAGGGAGCAAATGTCTTGATACCTCCCTCTTAAAAGAAGTCAAGTTGTAAGAAGACGGAAATACAGAAGCAGGTAGGGAGTTCCAGAGTTTACCAGAGAAAAGTATGAATGATTGAGAGTACTGGTTAACTCTTGTGTTAGAAAGTTAGACAGAATAGGGATGAAAGGAAGAAGAAAACTTTGTGCAGTGAGGCCACAGGAGGAGGGGAGGCATGCAGTTAGCAAAATCAGTAGAACAGTTAGCATGAAAATAGCGTTGAAAGATAGAAAGGGATGCAACATTCTAGCGGTGAGAAAGAGGCTAAAGACAGTCAGTCAGAGGAGGGGAGTTGAGACAAAAAGCTTTTGGTTCCACCATATCTAATCAAATTGTGTGAGTGGAACCCCTCCACCCCCAACCATGCGAAGAATACAGGCAACCTCCTGCTTAACGAAGGGGTTACATTCCTAAAAACCCTTCGTTAAGCGAAACTTTGTTAAGCGAACCGATTATAACAAGTTTAACCCCTGACTTGAACTTCCATTGAGAGTAAACAAAGCGAGAGTGCATCATAGTACAGTGAAGGTTTAATGAAAGAAAATAATTATGAAGTTAAACATTTAGGCAGTTTAGTTTAAGTCATTATAATGTACACTAATGTATGTATGTACATAACTTTATAATGTAAATGATTTTAAATTTATGAAGGGAGGAAGAGTGAAATGGGAAAGACACTAACCGGCAACCTGCGGAATGTAAACAAAGGGCGCATCATTGTATCACATACAAAACTTATGTACCACATTTCCACAAGGCTTTCCATTTTATCCATTGTAGAGTCACGAGTTCAGGTGGTTCTTTTAGCTTGCAAGGAAGATATGGTCTCACCAGCCTTCTTAATAGAGTCTGCTGACTTGAAAATAGTAGAGACAGTAGATGGAGTCAAGATGGTGGCGAGCAATGCTATTAGTTCTCTCACCTCTCTCATGTCAGTGAATAATATCCAGCTTCACTTCGAGAGTAAGAGACTTCCTGGTCTTCTTAGCAATGCTAGGCGACCTTGCAGGGCGTTTTGGTTGTAAGTTGAGCGAGGGAAGACGAGCTGCTGCTGACGCTGTTATTGTTTTGAACAGGGGGAGTGAGTGGTGTGCGTGTTGTATTCAAAAGCCTGTCGGCTTGTGTGATACGGAGGTGCTTTCAAACTTGGAAAAAATTACCTGGATAAAATTTCGTTAAAGCGAGTTTGGTGTTTGTTAAACGAGCAGATGGTAGTAAAATGAAACCTTTGTTGTAGCGAAATTTTGTTGTGTGAACCTTCGTTAAGCGGGGTTTGCCTGTACTCCATACAGGGATGGATAAGGCCCTTGTACAGAGTTAGCAGTTGGAGGGACGAGAAAAACTTGTGGAGATGCCTCAGAATGCCTAACTTCATAGAAGCTGTTTTAACAAGAGATCAGATGTGAAGTTTCCAGTTAGTATAGTGAGTAAAGCACAGAGCGGGGATATTCAGTGCAGAAGAGGGAGACGGTTGAGTGTCATCGAAGAAGAGGGGATTGGTAATGTGCAGCTTAATGGATATTTTGTGGGTGGAAGAAGATATGAGGTGGTTATGAGAAAGGGATGTACATGAATGAATGTATTGATGCATTGAAACTCTGGTATGGTTAAGTGAGGAGGTGGTTACAGTTTTACAGTTGATGATGTAGGAAATTTTAAAGAGAAATTTAATAACTGTAGAGATGGAAACAGGACTCTGTACAATACAACTAGGTAAATACACACGTCTCATTGACATGGGTTTAGTTTATTAGTTGTTAGTGCTAATTACCTGTAAACTACTTTCCCAGTGTCAATGGAAAGTTAGTATATTTGCTATTTGCTGTTTAGCAGTAAGTTGTTGATGTCCAGGTTACTATACCAGCTATATACCAGTCACGTGACCCTTTGGCGACCACATTTTTCCTGTATAAACAACTTGCCACATAGTTATCAGTTTGTCTGGATGCAAAAAAAAAAAATAATAATAATAAATAAAAATACAGAATAAATTGTCAAGGTTTTGGAAATATATGAGGTAAACTCTGGAATTCCTAACCTGCTTCTGTACATCCATCTCTCTATAACTTGACCTCATTTAAGAGGAAGATTTCAAGATATTCAACCCTTTCTTTTGGTTAACTCTCTTGGACCTGCATGGAGAGTGGCAACCAAGTAGTCCTTTTATTATTTTTTTTTTACTCTTCTCTGTGTCATTTCATAGATGACCAAACCTTATGCAAGCAAGTAAACAGATTATACAGGGAAGCCACAAAATGCCTGACATCTGATCTCTTTAAATCTTTGATTCAGGCAGAGCAAACTTAATATTATGCAATGCTTCAAAACTCAACACGTAACTCTATCTATCAAATCGACACAACCTATTAGGCAACTATTCCCTCTTCAGTGATATTCAACTATCCCCATCTTCTACAGTGAACATCCATGGTCTGCTCTTTACTTACAATCTAATCTAAAAAGTCACATCTCTTCTCTAGCTAAAATAGCTTTTATGAATTTAGGCTTTGTGAGTTCTCTCTGCCAGTTTTCCTCAACCTCCAACTGCAAACTTTGTACAGGGGCCTTATCTATCCATGTATAGAGTATGCTTCATATGAGGGTTCCCCTCATACAGCTCATTTAGACAGGGTGAAATCAAAAGCTTTTTTGTCTCATCAACTTCTTCCCTGTAACTGAGACTCTTCAGCCCCTTTCTCACCACAGTGTTGCAGTTCTTGCTCTCTTTTATCGTTATTTTCATGCTAACTATTTTGATGTTGCAAATGGCATGCATTCCATCTCACAACCTTGCTGCACAAGACTCTTCTTTCTCTCACTCTTTCAATCCATCTCTTTAATGCAAAATTTAACAAGTATTCTCAATCATTCATCCCTTTTGCTGGTAAACTCTGGAACTCCCTACCTGCTTGTATATTTCCACTTTCTTATGACTTGAACTCTTTCAAGAGGAAAGTTTCAAGACCTCTTTCTTCTTACTTTGATTAGTGTTTTTGACTATGGGGACTGGCACCAGCGGATCTTTCTCTTTATGGGTATTATTTTTTCTTTTACCCTGTGCACCTCCTGTATAAAAAAAATAGAGATAGTAGATAGCATGATCCTGATTATAATTCACATTTAATTTCTTTCTGGTTGGTTAATGTTGTACTTGAATTTCTCTTACCACTCAGTAACAGTTTGTATCTTATTCCTGGCCAGTAGGAGAGCCTGCTGATCTGTGCTGTTCAATCTGAGGAGGAAAGTGAGAAGATTGCTGAAAATTTCCTACAGAAGCGCATTGATGTTGACGCTTTCCTTGGAGAGTATTTGGAAAAGCGGATAGTGAGTTGTACATTTCTTACCTATATAATAATATTTTTGTTTTGATCATTGCTACAATTCTCTTTGCCAAACATCATATGTATGTAGATATGCCATACCGATGCTGTTAATAATATTGCTTCAGCATAACTACTGTTACTGAAAACTGCATCTTTCAGTGATTTATTTATTTATTTATTTTAAATGTTTTTCCTTGATATTTGCTATTATTCTCTTTACAAACATGTATATATATATATATATATATATATATATATATATATAT
This sequence comes from Portunus trituberculatus, assembly GCF_017591435.1. NCBI lineage: Eukaryota > Metazoa > Arthropoda > Malacostraca > Decapoda > Portunidae > Portunus > Portunus trituberculatus. The sequence continues at coordinate 12,898,303 of NC_059270.1, forward strand.
ATATATATATATATATATATATATATATATATATATATATATATATACGTATATATAATTTGTGCTATTTGGTGTTATCCACCTATTCTAACTATGTTTTTATCCATATACCAGTCCAGCTATTCCATACAGGGTAGCTCAGACAAAGCAGTACACACATACGCACAATTGCATGCACGCACGCACGGACAGACAGACAATTTGGTTTTAGAAAGGGCTGCTCTTGTGTAACAAATTTGCTGAGTTTTTACTCTTGAGCAGTAGACATAATTCAGTAGAGAGATGGATGGGTTGACTGTATACACCTGGATTTAAAAAAGGCTTTCGACAAGGTATCGCATACTCATACAAGACTGCTATGGAAGTTAAAGAATAAGGGAGGATTGAAAGGGAAGGCATTAGAGTGGATGGAGAGTTACCTGGGAGGAAGTGAGATGAGAACAGTAGTAAAGGATATTAAATCGGGGTGGAGAACAGTAGAGAACAGAGTGCCACAAGGGTCTGTGTTGGCACCTATACTTTTTCTCATATACATAAATGACATGCCAGAGGGTGTAAACAGTTACATGAATCTGTTTGCAGATGATGCTAAGCTGCTCAGACAAGTAAAAATCAAGGAGGACTGTGAAATATTACAGGAGGACCTTAACAAGATCTGGAGGTGGAGTAGGAAGTGGGAGATGGAATTCAGTGTGGATAAGTAATGTTATAAAATTGGGAAGGAGTGGAAGACGACTGGAAAGGATCTACAAGATGGGAGATAGTGTAGAACTGAAGAAAATTAACAAGGAAAGAGACCTGGGAGTGACTATACAAGAGAATAATCAATAGGATAGCCATGTGGACAAAATATTTTGGGATTCATACAATTTGGTAAGAAATATCAATTGGCTTTCCACGACATGGACAAAGATATGATGAAGAAACTGATATCCACTGTGATAAGACCCAGATTAAAGTATGCAGGGGTGGTGTGATCCCCACACAAAAAGAAACATGTACAGAAATTAGAGAGATTGCAAAGGAAGGCAACGAAGATAGTACCAGAGCTAAGAGGGATGACATGCGAGGAGAAACTGAAGGCTTTGGATCTACCAACACTGGAGCAGAGAAGAGAGAGGGCGACCTAATACAAGTCTACAAACTAATGATTGGAATGATTGTAGTAGATAATAAGGAGCTGTTACCAAGAGATGAAGTCACCAGTAGAAGCATAAGATGTCGTAGTAAAAAGTTGAGGATGGCAAGATGCTTCAAGGATGTAAAAAATTCAGCTTTCCACAAAGAACTGTAGTGGCATGGAATAGCCTGAATGAAGAAGTAGTGTCAGCAAGGAGTGTCCATAGCTTTAAAGAAAAGTTGGGCAAATGTAGATATAGAGACAGGGCCACATGAGTATAATGCCAAGGCCCTGTAAAATTACAACTTGGTAAATACAACTAGGTAAATACACACACACACACACACACACACACACACACACACACACACACACACACACACACACACACACACACACACAGTATTGCCAAAAACAGTGCATCTATTAGTCTTTCTGTTTATCTGCTTATTCTAACAATTCTTTAAAACTGCATACTATTTTTATTCTGTAATATATTTCCTTTTCATGATTCTAATAATGCTACCCTGCTTTGTTCCTACAGGAAACACACTTGAGGAGATTCAAAGGAGAGAGACTAGGGGCTCAGCTGCAGGAGTTACACAAGGCTGGCTTCTGATGCATGCATAGGAAGGAACTCAGAATCAATGTGCAGAATGTGGGGGCACTATAAATTATGATTCTTCAAAAAATTTGCCTTTGAATTATAGATCTGTGTTGAATATAATTATTTAGTTTTCACTATATTTGTTTGAAATACCATACTAGTGATGTAGAGAGAGAGAGAGAGAGAGAGAGAGAGAGAGAGAGTAAATAACTTAGTTTTCAATAAATAAGTATTTATTTTCCACTGTGATCTAAAAGGGATGATAATTCTCTGATTCTTCCTGTTTTGTCTGTAATTGAAGAAAAGTCCATGTATGTTTCATTTTGTGCAAGAGTCAATGTGTGATCCAATTTTTGCATTATTATATTTTACTTCAGCCTTTGTGACCACTTTGTATAAAAGGTTGGTATTGAGAGTATATTTCTGTGTATGAGATAGATTTGAGTACTGTTCTGAACTTGGTGTTTGGAAACATTATAGTGATTTATTTGCTTGTATTTCATCTATAGTCTTATATATAAAGAGTAAATTTTAGTTAAGAAATGTAGAATGATTTTAAACACATTCTTTAAATGTAATGGTCCATATTAACATATCAGTTGTGATTTTTGTCTTCATGGCTTCATTATAATGATAGCTTTATACTTGTATATTATAAGTGATACATGTGTGTTATTCTTTACTTAAATTTTCATAATGTAATGATAGATTATTAAATAAGAAGAAAGTGTAGGTTATGGATTATTGCCTATAAGCTGTGTGTTATCTTGCTGATCTTTGCAAATATTTCACAACAATTAGATGACTAGTGAATAGACTGCCACCTGCAGCAACCATGGGCCAAGAGGAGGTGTAGGTATATGTATATGAAGTAGAAACTCAATATAGAAGTGGATGATGAGTAAGTTACTGTGATGTAAGACTCTTATTTCAAGAGAGGAAAAACTTCCATAGTGATCAATAATTTAAAACGTTATGCAGATAATCAGTAAGGTCTCCATGAATGTTTCTCATTGATGGTACAGCATTCTTTCAGTCCATAAAACTACAAACATTCATTGAATACCACTAACTTACACTACAGCCTGTCAAAAGCAGTTTAGATAAGATTCAGGGATTTTTGAGAATACAGTGCTAGTTACAACATTACTTAGTATGGTTACAGAATTTGGGAGTGTGAGGTGGGGAGGGTGTTGCAGATTATATTGCATGAAACCATAATTTCAAATGTCAAGAATGTTACGACGGAGGACCAGAGTTTATTTTTCACCGTTAAATAAGTTTTTTTTTTTCTCAAATGTTAAATTAATAAATTTTTTACTATGTTCATATTTTAGACATATATCTTGTCATTTAACTCAATTATATATTTTTTAGCTAACCTGATGATGCCGAAAGATTCGGTGAAACGTTGTTGAAAAATAAACTCTGGTCCTCCGTCATGGATGCTTTTTACGTGTCCTTATATATATATATATATATATATATATATATATATATATATATATATATATATATATATATATATATATATATATATATATATATATATATATATATATATATATATATATATATATATATATATATATATATATATATATATATATATATATATATATATATATATATACTCTCTCTCTCTCTCTCTCTCTCTCTCTCTCTCTCTCTCTCTCTCTCTCTCTCTCTCTCTCCAACGCTACACAGTTTAAAATAATTTAATTGCAAAAATTATTATACATGCAAGTGAATTATGCAACAAAGGAAGCTGCAAATGATAATACAGTTTGTACAAGGTAGGGCTTATGGTCACGTAAGTTTTTATCCTATTTTATGTTATGTTGCCATCAGACTCATTGTTAAGAATAAAAGATTATCAAGCAACTGTTTCTCATCACATTAATATACTGTTGGGCAATGTCCCATAGTTGCAAAGTGGATGTCAGTTTCTATTCGTTAACGTCGCATTTCTGCGTTCTTAAATATTTTATTTCTCAATCATTACGTAACTTTCTAGTACCGAATAGCTTCAAACCAAGGAACCAAATAGATGTTCACTCAAGTCCAAGGAGTCAGAGATGTAGGCCGTGTAGTTTGATGTGCGAGCGTGAGGAGTTCTCCAGCTGTGCTTTCTTCAATAGCTACTTGTGATCAATGTGATAGTGTTGGTTCATTACCCATCCACCACGGTTCACACGGAAGTACATTCCGAGAGCTACTGAAGAAAGCTAGAATCACTAATTTTGGGTGGAATATAACGTACCTTGATGCCAGCCTTGGGATGTATTGTCGAAATCTGAGAACGGCTCCTGTTAGCTTAAGATGGCTTCTTCTGCATTACCAAAGTCCTATCTGATGCTCTGTTCCCAGTCACTTAGCAGAGGTATGTTATGTGTTAAGAAGGCAATGAGTGAATATAGACATAGTATTTAGTTTACTGTGGCAGAGAGAGTAACTGAAATAGATCGAGGAAACTCAGACCATCATACATTACACTATTCTATTATCATGATATTATATAATTAATTAATTTATTTTCACCACAATAATTGTTGTATCTAATTAGTGATATCGAGTTTAATTTCGGTATTTATTTTCCTCGTAGCGCAGTGGAATCTAATATAGAAAAAAAAAAATGCGATTGGTAATATAATGATTTTCTTTTCCTCTAAATACGTAGGCCTATATATTCTCACAGAAGAGGGTACGTGCAGTCTCCAGATTCCTGCTTTCAACCCTCATGTATCAAGTCTAGATCAAATCCGTAATACTAGCTGTTTAAGTGTCGTCTTGGGTTTCACTGGGACTCAACCATTGCCACATTTCCATAATGTTTTTTTTTGGTACTGTTTTGGTATGCGATCTCAAAGTCGTGCTTTTGTTTTGGTATGCGATCTCAAACCTGATAGTAGCGATCTCACTTCACTTAAGAGATATCTTAATCTCAATCCATATATAAGTAGTGTCTGGGTAACGGCCACAACCCCTCCTCTCAGATAATTAATGTAAATATGGTGTTGTAGTTGGGTGTAGCGAGTGTGAGTTGTTGACATGGTTCAAATCGTTATTGAATGGTTGGGTTGTTAAAGTGGGCTGAGTGGTGATTATACTGTTGGTGTGTTAGTTGGATGCTCGAGAGTGTCTCGATGTTTCGATTCGGAAGTCAAGTGGTTGCTAAGGTTCTCCGCCGCACTCACTTCTGGGCCTGTACGGCGAGTGGAAGGGGTTGGTGACGGTCGGGTAGCGATTTTAGTTTATTCATAAAGCTTTTAAAACTAACCCATCAAGATGTTAGCTAAGGAATTTTATCAAGAAACTGCTGATGAAGTTAAAGCTGTTTTTTTTTTTTTTTTTTTTTTTGAGAAGGCATGGTCTATGACTCTATTGGATGAAGAAAACATTGCTCCTTGTCATCGGTGTGGCGAAGAGATGAAGGAAACTCGAAGAAGAAATAGGAAAGGGGGATTTACACCAGCTTTTCGTTGCAAGAATAGAGGGTGCCAAACGTTCCGTTCTATACGCTCCGGAAACGTATTTTTTTTATTTCAATTATTTAAATAATAGGGTAACTTGCAAACTAACCCTTTGTCAAATTTTGGAGTTGATCTTTTATTTTATTATAGATTTGTCATATCGTGAGGTGCACACACTGACTGGTCGAGGTTTAGAAGCTATTACTGATTGGTTTAATTTATATCGAGAAGTTTGTTCCCATGCAAATAGTTTCCGTAACAAATCGCGGAAAAATGATTGGCACTGCAGAAGACCCAGTTCAAATAGACGAAGCAAGATTTGCAGAACGCCGGAAATACAAACGAGGGCGAATGTTGCAAGGAGATCGGGCACCAGATTAAACCGACAGTGAGGCTGAAGTGGAAAACGACTGAAACCATGGAAGACGCATTGATGTCCCATGGGTATTTGGATTGAAGAAAGGAGACGACTGCAGATGTTTTTATATACAGAGAAGAGATAGAGAAACATTGATACCCATAATTCAGAGAGAAGTTATGGAAAATTCAGTTATTCACTCGTTCATACTCATGCTTAAATGACTTGAATTACATACACCAAACAGTTAATCACCAAGAAAATTATGTAGACCCAGTTACTGGAGCTCATACTCAAGCCATGAAAGATCATGGTTAGATTCTAAAATTCGAATACTTAAAAAAATGAGAGGCGTCACTCCACAAACTTAACAATCACATCTAGATTATTTCTGTTGGCGACAAATGAGGAAATCTGATGATGATCTTTTTCTTTCCTTTTTATCCGATATTATTAAAATTCATTGATAAGTAAATAGGACTATCTCTTTTATTCTTTTTTACCTATTTAAAAAATATTGATATCGCATACCAAAGCAAAATCCTAATTCTTAAGATCACTCCATAAATGAGATGGCATACCAAAACAGTATATATTTTTTTTTTCCAACCCAGCTCTACCTCCTTACCAGGGCTGTCCGTGACCAAATTGGGGCCTTAAGCGGAAAATTTTGAGCCCCTCCAGCTCTACCCAATCCCACATGTATATTAGGAACAGAATAATAGTACACTGAAATGCCTCACGGCAGGGCATATGCGCATCCTTTGCGCATGTGCGCAAAATGCGTTTCCTCGCCCCCTATGGATCATGGGGCCCTACACACTGCACGTGTTCTGCGTGTAGGCAGGGACGGTCCTGCTCCTCTCTCTCTCTCTCTCTCTCTCTCTTTTAAATAAAATGATGTATTTCCGAAATAATTTCCGAAGTCTTTAATGATGATGTTTCACATCATCATTAAAGTAAAAATCAAGGCACGTTTTCTTCATAAAAGTTTTCCCCATCCTAAACGTTGCTGGGAACGCGACCTTGCCGCAGCTTCCAACTGACCTCGCTCACTTATAAGTCTTGACCTGCGGCCCTCACACGCACAGTTTCGCTATGGACCATTCTCTTGCTCCAAGCTCGCCATATGGCCATCTTCACTGCCAATCTAAGGCAGTAATCTACAACATGAGCAAGTACAAGAGAGAGAGAGAGAGAGAGAGAGAGAGAGAGAGAGAGAGAGAGAAATGGGGGGAGGGCGGGGGGGGGGGCGGTTGGAGAACGGACTGCTGAAATGTGATGTGGCCACTTTGCTGCAGCGAGTATAGTGACTTTCTATGAGTAGTTACTATTACATGTTATATTTACTCTAGAGTTTTCCTATTCAATATTTTTGTTTCCAAATGTTACTTTTGCATTCAATTTTGGTTCTGTAATCAAATCGTGTTCTTGACCTATTTTATCATTCAGGTAAAATTTTCGCTTATCAATTATCAAGTTTATCTCACTCATAGAAAAAAAAATAAAGGAGGAAATGTAAATGAAAGGAAAGTAGGTAAGAAATTAACACAGTTTATTTACAAAGTTGCTTAAGACACATATAACTCATATAATCCTTCGCCTCTTGTGCCTAGAGGGAGCACCTACGTTACGTACACCTGGCTGGGAGGGATTGGTAAGTAGCTGGAAGGAAAGGAAGAGCACCTATATAACACAAACGTAGCTCATGGGATACACAGCAGCAGCGTCAATAGGTGTTGTCAAGATTGGGCCACGCGCACTCTCACCGCTTGTGTATGGTTTGCCAAGCTGTCGTCTCTGAGACCAGAACAGCGGTTATGGTCAGACACTTAGCGAGAGAAAAGAGAATAGAATGAATAATGATAGTAGTAGTAGTAGTAGTAGTAGTAATAGCATAGTAATGAAAATAGTAATAATAATAATAACAATAATAATGTTAATAATAATAATAATAATAATAATAATAATAATAATAATAATAATAATAATAATAAAATAATAGTAACTATAAAAACAATAATAAAAAAGTTCCAGATTTCTTGCCATATTTGCCCCTATTGCGTAAAAAAAAAAAAAAAATCTCCATAGGAGTTTTTCGTTATGTACTGTATAACGTCCTTTCTTCTTCACTTTGTTGGTGCATTAATCCGCTTGTCGATGGTTGGGAAATAGCGAGTATATGATTAAAAGTCTATGGCAGCAATGAAGAAGAATTGCTAGTGTGTGTGTGTGTGTGTGTGTGTGTGTGTGTGTTTGTGTTTATGGCACGGTATATTCGTACATTTATACGACGTGTAGTTAATTTTTTTCTCATAATTTCCTAATGCTACTCTCTCTCTCTCTCTCTCTCTCTCTCTCTCTCTCTCTCTGTGTGTGTGTGTGTGTGTGTGTGTGTGTGTGTGTGTGTGTGTGTGTGTGTGTGTGTGTGTGTGTGTGTTTGTGCGCGCGCCTCACTATATTTTTCGTTTGTGTCTTGTTCAGTAAGTACAACACTGTCATCGGACTTGAACATGAAAGAAAAATAAACAGACTGCACTACATTTATCTCTCACAAGGAAGCTTTCTTGACTGCTGAGAGAATCAAGGAAAATTACTGCCCTCCCCAAAATGAAAAAGAATAAAAAAGCTCTGGCCAGGATTCGCTAAGTATAGACACTCAGTTCTCGTAAAGGCAAGTTGTTGATTTTTGATTGGTTAGTTTTACCTTGCTATCTCCAAATTTTGTTGATACATATCTAGACGAATTGAATAGATAAATAAATTAGATAAAGTAAGCAGACATGGATTAATAAAAGTTTGCTGGATTAGTGAAAAAAAAACAAATGTTATGGGGCGTTCGCAGGATGGGTGGATCGTTAAGGCAGGCTAAACTTAGGAAAGACCGGAAAGGTTCGGATTTTTTATGAAAATGTGCAATGGATAGAATAGCTGCTTCAAGTGTTCCGAGTTTTCACTACCTTGCTTCGAAACCCCTAGATTAAATTTTTAAGTGATTAGATACGCGAAACGTTTGCAGTACATTCATTCTTTTCCGTCACCAATCCTTCTGTCATTTTCAAATTTCTCAGTATTAACTCTTACAACTGCATTAGGTGTTCTGAGTTTTCTGTCTTGCTTCGAAGATTTTAAGCGGTTAGTTTATAAGTGATTCGACTCATGAAAGCCTACAGTGTTTCATTCTTTTCTTTATCATCCTTGGCTTCTCGTCTGCTCCCCCTTTTCTCTCATTGTTGTTACAATGCCACGCACGCGCATACGGTGTGTGTGTGTGTGTGTGTGTGTGTGTGTGTGTGTGTGTGTGTGTGTGTGTGTGAATCATTTAATAATAAACATTTCATAATTTATCATCAACTCAACTTTTCTTTCTTCAACTCTATCACCATTATAAACTCCTTTGACTCTTCTTTCATCATCAATCCAAACACCATCAGCTTTCCTGCTCTCTGCTCTTTCATCATTAACTTTCAACATCAATTTTTACATTATCATCTCTTTCGCCCTTATTGTACCTAGCAGTGTGTAAGTCAGAATTTGTGAGCTACTGTTAGGCAGGAGAAACAGTCTTTGAATAGAAAAATACAGACCAAGTCTACTAGGCTGATCTGGCGCCATCAAATTATCAAATAACTCTTTAGGTTGAATGCATACTTAAGATATTATATGTATGCTAATATATAAGTATGCATAATATGTGAAATTTCAGCTGTAAAGGTACAAGATGAATAGACCGAAATATTATCTTACACACACACACACACACACACACACACACACACACACACACACACACACACACACACACACACACAAATGTAAATTATCATTATATCCAATGAGAGAACAAATACAGGTACTACCATCTGCAGACATCCACAAACGTAAAAATGAATATCGTTAGCTATACCCAGCACAGAAACAAAGTAGAAATTAACCGAACCACGCACCGAGGCAGCGGAGTAGTTTGGTGCGTGGCAAGACAAAGCCCCAAATTCCTAAACATTTCGTCTTATTTCTTATACACTAATGAAAGTTACTGGAGCTCTCAAGGTAGTTATAATAATTTCAGAGATAGTTAGTTAAATATAGATATGCATAATCAGTATTGAGAACACACGTATGAAAACCCTGATGAGAGAGCAAAGTGTTTAAGAATACGGGATAAAGTGTCAAGCAGACGGGCTGGAGAGTTTGGCACACACTATGTACACTTGACTCAAAGTTGTCTCCTGCCCGTTGCTGAAGAAATGATATGTGGCTTCCTTGGTTGGTCACTGTACTGGTGGGTGCGATGAGGTGGAGAAAGTGTGTGTGTGTGTGTGTGTGTGTGTGTGTGTGTGTGTGTGTGTGTAGATTAGAGCAATCTAACTGCGATAATTTTTAATGCATCGTATAAATGGTTTTGATAGCAAACAAGTGTATATTAAGTGATTAACTTATCTGTATTATCATTATCATTATTTACAAGAGCTGTTCAACTTTTGAGAGATGCCTGTCAAAACAAAGCATGAGAGATCTTAAACGTGTCACTTTCACCAACAAATTTCTTAGATTTACCATAGTGTGGCTCATCTTTTGGTATAGTTGTTTTTGTTTTATCTACAGCAGGAGTGATACAAAGATTTGCGTTAGTTTGGTACCGTAAAAATGTGAATGTTTACTTTTTTATTTTTGAAAATTGAAACGAAGTCCTTGGCGATACTTACTGATTATGACAAAATAAAAAAGGAAGAAATCTCGAAATGTTCAGTGTGTGCGAGCGCAAGTATGAAGTGTCATGATAACTGACACACGCACGAAAAGAACTGCTATGATCGTTAAGCTATAGAAAAATAATACAAAGAAATGAGATGCATAAATAAGAAAACTAAATAAAATGTTAATATTTTCTGGACATTGTGCGCCTTATATGAGTCAATTATTTAAAAAGAAAAATGAAACACTGGTTGGAATGTAATAAGAATTGAGTAAGTTTCGAAGAATGGACGTCACACGAGGAAGTGGAGGTGAAGCTTTGGTACTATAGTGTGGCCAGAGTAACGCAAGGCCTGAGTCAACATCACTATAGACAGCAAGGACGGCGCGGTGAGGTGACAGTGACACGGGCCGCAGATTCACGGTAACGAGAGAGAGTAGAAGAGTGTGGTGTGAGGAGTGGTATTAATAGCAGCAGCGGCAACAGCAGCAGCAGCAGCAACAACAGCCAGGTAGCATAAATAATAAATAACCTAAAAAAGAAATATGAGGGTGACAATAACCGTAAGGAAATTAGAAGAGCCAAGTCAGTCATTTAGCGAAGGGAGACCAGCCGTCTTGCATCCGGGACTGACTAAACCTACGACGGTCCCGGCAGTGTACACAAGGGCGAGATATACTCTATAGAATTATCCAAAACTAAAGCTAACGAAAGAAAAATACGATGAGAGTGAAAACATAGTAAAGGTAGTTAAAGCATTCATAACTTGAGATTTTTTGTCCCAGATTTGTACATTTGTAGAAAAATATATATAACACTAAAAGAAAAAAAAAAAGACATTCACTTGGCACCGCCTTAGCACCTTGCATGTCTCCACGTTGGGGCACGAAGCCTCCTGCAGTGTGCCGCCCCTCGCCACACTCCAGACTCCTCACGCCGCCTCATGCCTCGCACACTTCACCTCAGCACAGTAATACACTACACTGAATCTCTGTGGCCACTTAAAATAATATCTCATTACCCGATATCCGATAAACAGCGATATATATGCATATGTATGTATGTAACTACAGTAATGGCGCGTTTGCCGTAACATGGTTTCACGCCGCGCTGGCTTGTCGGGCGGCGCTGCGCAGCAGGAGGAGTGAAGCGGCTTCCTCAGCGGTGGTATGGCGTGGTCTTTAATTAAGGTATGGCCCGTTCAGAACCAGTACAGATCCTTGGCCCCGTCCTGAGGAACGCCTGTTTCCAGTCCTGGGAGAAAAGAGGCGTGTTTAGAAGTACATGAATAATTAAGCAAAAGATGTAACGGCGAAAAAAAAAAGTAAAAAAACAAATATGAATAAGGGATTAACACACACACACACACACACACACACACACACACACACACTTGGGCTAGCTAGAATGCACAGGGGTACAGTATTTCAGCCGCAACATTTCTTCATCACAGGTAATTTCTTTTTAATTGATATCTCTATAGGTTAAAAGCGAGAGTACATACCATAATATGAAATGTTAGAACAAAGCAACAAGGTACTAACGATAGAATGTCAAGACTCGAGCTCCACAGGACACTGTAATTATTATTGTTGCTGCTGAATTGCTCAAAGAAAAAAAAATTAAGCCAACGCAATAATTTTCTCAGGGATAATGTTCCATACAGACAGTGTGAACATATATTTCTTCACATGAACCAAAACTTTGTGTTCCAAAAATCTTTCTGCACTGCTGACGTAATGAGGGGCCTCGAAACAAGGAACCGAGATATCTGACTCACCGGAACCACCTCTCCAAGCCGGGTGCTGGCTAGTCAGTCACTGTCGTCGTTAGGCTGTACGTACATAAGTGTGTCAGATTTTGTGCTTTCTCCAACTTCTAGAACGCTCACTTGCGGCTGAGGCAAAACAAGACTCCCTTAGCTGCATCTAAAGCATGTCACAAAAGCTCCAGCTGGTATGTCAACCGATTAATGAGTTTGTAGTGTAATAATGTGTAGTGAGAGATTTGGTGCGTTTCTATCATCTTGGTGATGCCACTGTGCCGGGAAATGCACTTGAGTTGCCACATCGTTGTAAGTAACACCTTTGCTATTCTATTTGCCCCTTATTCTTTATCGTTTACACAGCTAAAGTCACACATTACAAACACTCTGACTACTGTGAAATACTGAATGCTTGAACGCGCTGAGAAAAGCCAAATTTTCTTTTAGGCCACGAAAATCGATCCTTCTAAAAGCGAAAAAAAAGTGATATGAAAAATTATTAGTTATACGGCTGTCTCATCACGACTATTCTCAAAGGCCACGGATATGATTACTCGAATTTTCATGAGCGTTTATCACAATCATTATGTAGAATCAATGTTAATCAATCGCCAGTATACATACGGTCAAGAAAACATGTTAAAACTTCACGTACAATTTCATTAGCTAGAGTCTGTTGAGAGTAGTGTAAATAAAACGCAAATGTTATAAGAATACTGTCTCTCTCTCTCACCTGGCACGCTGGGGTAGTGCGGGGTTGCGGAGTAGTTGGAGTCTAGGCCATGTGTGAATTCTGGGCCGGGGAAGTGGTCGTGGTAGCGGGCACCCCACCCCTCAGGCTTGCCCACCCCCATCTGGTGAAGAGCGAGGGAGTGAGTGCTGCGGTCGAGGCGAGGAAGTTGTGTGTGTGTGTGTGTGTGTGTGTGTGTGTGTGTGTGTGTAGAACTGTCATTATTTTGTTTCCAGTAAGTGTATGAAGTTTGGGTTAATACAGATTTGATAACTGCGTACATTAATTTTAAGTAAATATGAATACACTTTGTGCAGTAGTTAATTTATTATTGACCTAAGCATCCTTTTTGATATTAACTTATTTTTGGTCCAATATGAAATAAAAATCAGAAATTTAAATAAGAATAAATAACAAATTGCGCTACCTCGTGTAGGTCTCATTACTCGTGTTAATTAAGTTAATGCATAAATAGTAAGAGACGACCCACAGGGTAATAAAAAGACAATGAAAAGAAAGGTCCACAGAAGGTAGCAGTCCTTGATTAATGTATTTAAAAAGATCCAAAGTTTGAGGAAGTCAAGAGGACAGAAAGGAATTGTCTATGATGCTGCAAGCGAAAGTTACTGTAGAAATATAGGTACAAACTTACTTGCGAGGGAACAGGAGTGACGGTCGGGAGGCGCGGCAGGTGGTGCGGCTGTAGTGAGAGGGAAGGGTATTGGTGGTGATGGTGATGGTACGCCCTCGAGGATGATGGCACGCTGGACATGGCGGCCTGGTACATGTCGTGCGCCATGCTGCGGTGCCCGTATGCCTGAGGGTGGGGGACAGGAGTTAGTGGTTGTGACGGTGGTGGTGGTTGTGGTGATACTTGTTAAAAAAAAAAAAAAAAACCAGAATAAGGTGAATTGTGATGAATGGAGGTTGTAATGGTGGTGGTGGTGGTGGTGGTGGTACTTTGTAAAGAAAATGACACCACAATTAGAAAGGGAACTGTAGTTGCTGGTGGTAATAGTGATGATACTGTTGTGATTGTTAGAAAAAATGGGAAGGAAAAAAAAAAGAAAAAAAAATTGAGAAATACCACTACAGTTGCATACATAAAAAAAAAAAAAAAGGATCCTAGAATTAAATGTATACTATCATGGTGCTGTGCTGAAGTTTGTTAGTTATCTATCCTTGCCACTTTTTCTGTGTGTGTGTGTGTGTGTGTGTGTGTGTGTGTGTGTGTGTGTACTAGTTTATGACAAAGAGAGTTAATGTTCAAGTGTTTCGATTCCTGAAGAGTAAAGCAAACAGCAGAACTGAGCCCCAGGATGATGACTAACACGAACAGCGGAGTTAAATAAAAGTCGTAATATGGTTCGTGGAGTTAATAGTCGTAATATGTGGCTGGTCTTCTGTTCGTATAGCGTTAAGTGATGAGAACACAGAAGGTGAGGAGGATTGCCAGGGATGGAGTGAAGTAACATCAGTCGTAGAATAGAAAGGGTAACGAATCTTAGGAAATAATTTAATAGCAAGGATAATAAGGAAAAAAAATCAAGAATCGTGTAAGACGCCACAAAATCCTGCCATCAGACTAAAACTGGGTGGGGGCTTATATCAAATACGTAAATAATATAAATGAAAAAGTAAAAAAAAAAAAAAAAATGGAATAAAATGTAAATAAGAAAAAATGAAATAAAAATGACAAAACGAATATATGATAAAATTAAATAAAAGAATAAAATGAAAAAAAAACAAATAGAAAACATGAATGAAATATATGAAAGATAAATACTTGCCATTGAGAGAGAGAGAGAGAGAGAGAGAGAGAGAGAGAGAGAGAGAGAGAGAGAGAGAGAGAGAGAGAGAGAGAGCGGAAAGGAAAAAAATGGATGCCTATTTTATTTGTCTTGAGTTGGGATGATTCATTGGTGTGGTGGGTGGCGGAAATATCTTTTATATACGCAATATTCGGTTATTCCTTCGTCTTCTGTATTGCGGTAAAGATAATAGTGAGTAGCGATCAAAGTGACGGTGATGTGGCGATGGTGGTGGCGGTGGTCAGGTAATGGTAATAATAATGGTAATGGGAATGGCAAAGGACATGAATTATTGTGATCACGAGTATTGGTAATGGCAGAGCGGTGAATGGTGGTTACGTGTGTGTGTGTGTGTGTGTGTGTGTGTGTGGTGACAGCTGCTAATTCGTGTTTTTGTGCTGTAGCAGAGATGGTGGTAATAGTAGTGGTGGTGGTGGTGGTATGGTGGTCAGTGGTAATGGTAGTGGTGGTGGTGGTGATGTTGGTTTTGTTAACGCTGGTGTTTGCAGCGGCGATGGTGCAATGCAGTTATGGTAGTATAGTATCATTGCTACTGGTTGTAGTGGAGGTGGCAGTGGTAATGATTATGAATAGTGGAGAGCGATGATGCTGGAGGTGGTGGTGGTGGTAGTGATGGTGGTTGTGGTGCTGTTTTTGCTACTATTTATCGTGGTGTTGGTTGTGATAGTAATAAAAATGGTAACTATTTCAGCATTAATTGTTATAATGGATGCGA
>NC_059270.1:12918598-12923598 GCF_017591435.1 Portunus trituberculatus
AGTGATAGTAGTAATAGCGATAGTATTAAAAGTAGGTATATAGTAGTAGAAGTAGTATTAGTAGTAGTAGTTGTTGATGTTGGTGTTGTTAGCAGTAGTGGAGTAGTTGATGTATTGTTTTTGCCTGTTATTGTTGTTGTTGTTGTTGTGAAGTAAAAGTATTAGCAACAGCATTAGTAATTCATAAATCTGTTATCGAATTTGTTGCTGCTTCTCACCCATGCAGCCTCCCTCGGTTCACCGTAACTCTGATGTAAGCAACCCAAGCGGAATTTCTACCTGTTCTTCTCCCTTGTGTCTTTCCTTGTTTGTCTAGCTGTCTGCTGTCTTCGTTTCCTCATGCTTGTTTCCCTTCCCCACCCCTCTCTCTCTCTCTCTCTCTCTCTCTCTCTCTCGTGTTAATCAGTATTTTCTGCATATTTTTTCGCCTACCTGTTATATTTCTCGTGGTTTTCCTTGATTTTTAATGATTTTCCTTCTAATTTGACATGTAGATTTTTATTCTATTTGGATTTTTGTTGTTTTTTCCGTTTTACTTGTTACCTTATTTGCTTTCTCTTAATGTTTTTTTTTATTTTTAATCAGATATTTTTAAAGCTATCACTTTTTGTTAACGTTTTTAAAATTTGTTATAATAGTAACTATTTATTATCATTATTATTATTATTATTATTATTATTATTATTATTATTATTTATTATTATTATTATTAATTGGTATTTGTGTACCTATTTTTTTTTTTCTTTCTCTTAATTTTCTGTCACTGGATTCACGCTCTCATTCGTGTTCCGAGGTCTCCTTTCTACTTTTTATTATTTCTCTCTGTGGGTCGCCAAGCAGGGTGGGACGGTGATGGTGGTTGTGGCAGTACTGAGTTGGCACGCCTGGCTTTCATTTTTATTACCCATTGTGTGCTCCTTCTTCACCCATTCCGCGTGGTGGAGTGTTCTGCGTCGGGCCTCCAATACTGGTTCACTCGAGGGGCGCTGTGAATGATGCTGAGACTCGTATTCTTCACCACCATCTTTGCCCATCAATAGGATTTTCACAGGCCAGAGAAATAACATGTCGGGTTCTCAAGGGTATTTCTGTCATTGAGCAGTCTCCAAATCCAACTGTCATCAAATTATGAAAACCTTGGAAACCTTTGACGTATTCTGGAAAGCGTATTTCTCAACCTCCTCTTGCTTGGCTGGGTTCTTATTAGTGGTTTTCCTATTGATGCTGCAGATTCTTCGTTAAACTACCACTTTGAATGATGGAAACACCCTTTGAAACACACCACGCCGTCGTTAGCATTCCTTGCGGCCTGGTAAACGTTACCTTGTTCTCTCATCGACTAGTTTTCAATGTTAGAAATTAGAAAATAGCTAGTCGAGATATTATGGTATTTATATTAGTAAAGCTGAATCTTTATTAAACTATCACTGGAATAATAATAATAATAAAAAAAAACCATCTTTAGAATTTCCTTCCCTTAGTAATGTCCACTGAAGCCTGCAAGAAATGTGACGAAGTGTTTAATTAAGAATACAGTTCTGAATCTTGACCAGCGAGTTACTCACAGTGGCCGCGGGTTCATTTACGTTCATCCTGTAGGAGATTCTTCACTACATGGCAAACCTTTACTTCTGTTGGGAGTGCCTGATTGGCTTTCTCATTGTGGGGGCATCACACACACACACACACACACACACACACACACACACACACACACACACACACACAGAGAGAGAGAGAGAGAGAGAGAGAGAGAGAGAGAGAGAGAGAGAGAGAGAGAGAGAGAGAGAGAGAGAGAGAGAGAGAGAGAGAGAGAGAGAGAGAGAATTATATATTTTTCAATCATTTATCTTTATTAATTTTTTTCTCATTGATTCTTTTTTCCTTTTTTTGTTTTCATGTATTAGTATTTACTCTTAATTTATACATTTCCTTTTACATCCATCGCGTAATGGCTTTCTCTCTCTCTCTCTCTCTCTCTCTCTCTCTCTCTCTCTCTCTCTCTCTCTCTCTCTCTTGTTTCCTTTTCTTGTCCACAATTACATTTTCCTTTCGTATTCTTCCATTCTTTTTCTTTTTTTTTCATATTTCTATTTATTCACTTAACCATATCTCGTTTTCTGAAGCATTTCCTCTACATTCGCTTCACTCTAGTCCCGATCTCAATACCTCTCTCTCTCTCTCTCTCTCTCTCTCTCTCTCTCTCTCTCTCTCTCTCGTCCCCTGCCAGCCATCGTGTGCAGAGCAGAAAGAAAGACAGCAGGAACTCTGGCTATCTCCTGAAGACCATCCTTTATCCTGCCATCCCATAATCTTCGTCTATTCTCCCCTCGTCATCACCTTACTCCCGTGTACTCTCTCCCCTCCTCTTCCTCTCCTCTCCTCTTCACCCTGATCCACTCTCCTCCTCTCTCCTCCTCCTGCCAGCCCGTCTCTCTTCCTCCCCCTCCCCCTCCCAGTATAACATTCCGTGGTGTCCGGGAGCAGCGTTACCAACTCAGGCTATCACTGGGGGCCGCTTGACGTTATTAGCCCAGATATTGAGATTAAGAGTTGGCAGTCTTAGCCGCCAGGGAAGACAATGAAGGAGACCAGACCTTCTCTCTCCTCCTCCTCCTCCTCCTCCTCTCCTTCTCTTTCTTCTTCTTCTGTCTGTCTTTTTTCCTTGTCTTTCTTCTTCGTAAGTTCTTGGCACACCCTCCATTCCTGTCTCTCTATCCCTCTCATTTTTCTTTCTCCTTTCTTGTGTGTTTTGATATTTCCGTCTAATTTCTGTTTTGTTTACATCCCGTCACTGTTTTCGAATTATTCTTCTCCTTAATCTCTTCCCGTTATTCTGTCACTCTCTCTTCTTCTCTCTTCTCTCTCTCTGTCTTCGCTTCTTCAGCCGATTCTCGTTTTCTTTCTTTTCATCATTGTTTTCTAATTAAATTTTGCTCTTCATTCTATCCCTCTGCTTCTTCTCTCTCCCATCCACCTTCCCTCCCTCCCTCCCTTCTCTCCCTCCCGCCCTTTCTTCCTCGCTTGCTTCCCTCCCTCCCTCCCTCCCTCCCCATCCACCCATCTTCTCGCAACCTCCCACCTCTCCCTGCGTTTTTTTTTCCCGCCTGTACGTGTATGCATTTTCTGTTGCTACTAATTTCCCGCCTTGCTCTCTCTCTCTCTCTCTCTCTCTCTCTCTCTCTCTCTCTCTCTCTCTCTCTCCTCCTCCTCCTTCTCCTCCTTGCCTCCAGCGCATTGCAGTTTATCATCGTGCATAAATAACAATGCACAAGCTCATTATGGTTGAAGATCTTCTCCCTTCATGCCCTTCGCTTCCTCTGCAGTGTGTGTACTCTGCTTTCCTCTCTAGTTACGGTAATTAATCGCTTCTCTTCTTTTTTTTTGTTATTTGCTTATTTATTTTTCTCTGTTCCTTCTGAGCCTTTCATTTATAGTTTTTTTCTTTTTCCTTCTCAGTTTCTCTTCTCTCTTTTTGTAGTGCATTTATTTAGTCGTGTTTTTTGTTTTTTCATATATTTTTCTTTCTATTTTTCTTTTTCTCTTTCTTCTCTCATGTCATTTTCTCTTTGTTTCCTTTCTTTTCGTCGTGTCCAATAATTATTTCCCTTTTCCTTGTTTGGTTTCCTTTTCTTCTCACATATTGTTTTTGTTCTCCTCCTCTTCCTCCTCCTCCTCCTCCTCCTCCTCCTCCTTCTTCTTCTGCTTCGAGTACGATAATTACTTTTCATTTCCGTGCTTGTTTTTCTATTTTTTTCTCGTTCTTCCTGTCTTCGCTTATTGTTACGTTTCATTCCATTTTATGTATTTTATTTTATTTCTTCTGTCTTGTTGTCTTCTCCCTTTCATTATTTTCATTTTTCTTCTATTTATCACTCTTCCTTCTCCCTTTTATTATTCTCATTTTCTTGTACCTATCACTATTCCTTCTTTTCACATTTTTTTTATATATATTAGTAATTTTAATTCTTCTCCTTCCTTTATCCCCGTCTCATGAACCATATGCGGGTATACGTTAATTGTTTTTCATATTTATATTCTTTTTTTCTTCCAATCTGTATAATTCCTTCCTTCTCTTCCCATCTAACTTTCTTTTTTTTTGATACCAAATGAGGTTTTCACGGGAATTTATGGGGGATACTTTTTTGGGTACCTCCTCTCTCAAAGCCCACCCGCTAGGAAACCGTTGCCCCGAGTGAGGAAGCCCAACCTACACTCGGACCGTGGACAGGATTCGAACCCGTGCGCTTGGAGACCTCAAACCCCAAAGCACGCATGGTTCCACTGTACCACGACGGCCCCTTCTTTAAATCTTACCTTGTCTTCTTTCACATCACATTCATCATAGGAAAATGTCAGTGTTTGAAGTTCTTGTTAATCCTTTCATTTCTCACTCCGTCAGTTTTTCTTTGTCCTTTTCCTTTATATCTTTTTGTCATAGTATTTTTTCCCTTGCTACCAATATGAATACGTTACTAATGCCTTACTTTTATCTTCTTTCCTGCATTCATGTTTTTTTCCCCTTCTCTTTCCTTTCCCCTGCTCGCCACGCCACGCCTCGCCTCGCCTCGCCTCTCCTCTCCTTACTTCCAGTCTCTATTTGAAGCGTCAGATCTGCTCCCTCGTGTTGGTCTTATCTATGCCTTCTTAGATTTCTCTTTTATGTACCCTTTCCCTCTCTCTCTCTCTCTCTCTCTCTCTCTCTCTCTCTCTCTCTCTCTCTCTCTCTCTCTCTCTCTCTCTCTCTCTCTGTGCCTCTCCTATTTTACTCTTCTTTTACGACGTCACAACTTCACTTGATACTCTGCACCTTTCTTCTTCTGGCAGGAGTTTCGCTCTCACTTGCTTCGTTCCTCTCCCTCCTCGTCTTCCTCTTCTTCTTCTTCTTCTTCTTCTTTTTTTTCTTCTTCTTCTTGTTTTTTCTTCTTCTTCTTCTTCTTCTTCTTCTTCTTCTTCTTCTTCTTCTTCTTCTTCTTCTTCTTCTTCTTCTTCTTGTTTTT
>NC_059270.1:12926098-12946098 GCF_017591435.1 Portunus trituberculatus
TGCAGTTAACCTTTGCTTCCGTTTATAACTCACTTGCTTTACAGTAAAGAAATGAATGTAAGGAATGAATTGTTAGCTGTGAGTTAGTACGAAGTCATGCTTATTTCTGACCTCTGACGAGTGTGATAGTCCAGCGTTTACATCATAAGAACATACAGACATAATAAAATAAGGGAAGCCGCCTGGCCATTAAGTATATACGTGGCAGTTTCTGTAAAAACAAAAAGCCTCACCCCTGTCCATAGGTTTGTGTATTCTACTTTTAAAATTCCCTCTTTACTGGACACCGTCATCTTGATTTCTGGGTTCATTTAATTCGTTTACTATACTGCATATGACTTCTCGTTTTCATACACGAGATAATGATAAAATTCTTGTGTAAAATATATGGGAACTTTCTCATTGGGTATCCACCTTTAGGAAGAGAGAGATAGATAGATAGATAGATAGATAGATAGATAGATAGAGAGAGAGAGAGAGAGAGAGAGAGAGAGAGAGAGAGAGAGAGAGAGAGAGAGAGAGAGAGAGAGAATTTGAAATTGTGAAAATTTTGTTGAGAATGAAATACATTTTAACCCGCCTTGAGTTAGATTGCTGCTCGCTTGCCAAATTCAGTCTGATTCCTCTTTAGTTTTGGTTGTCGTTTGCACACAGACATACAAACCTAATGACTTTTTAGTAGCTCCTTGATATATCCTGATCATTGAGGGATCAAGAGGCTGAAAGACAGGCGTTAATTGAAATGAGAGGCTAAGAGACAGGCGTTAATGAGGGATCCCTTGATAGACAGGCGTGCAGACGATGTGTGGGTTTGTCAAGGTTAGTGGTCGTGGTCACTTTATAAATCCTAGCGTGAAATTTTTTTTTTTTTCGCTTATACACTTGATACTATTAGCATAGATATCTCTTCATTCATTTGCCTGACGCAGAGGAGACGCCTTTTGAAAGACTTGAGGTTGGTGACACCATGAGACGTCATTATGTCACTGAAGTTCTTACTATAAATACGTCTTAATCAGTTCATTACAAGCAGAAGAGGCGATCCTTTAGACACTTGAGGTTGAAATAATTCGCAAGACTAAATATAGTTCTCCTGAGAGCGTAGCGCATTTCTAAACAGTGTCTACAATGAAGGTGTGTTTTTTGACTTCGCTGCAAGGGAGATGACCGCAACCACTGCATCTGCAAAGGCTTTGAAATCACCTTTATATCACACATTTCTAGATTCACCTTTAAAGAAAAAATGCTATTGACTCATAATATAGGCAAGTTTTCCTTAGAGAGAGAGAGAGAGAGAGAGAGAGAGAGAGAGAGAGAGAGAGAGAGAGGCGTATATTTTCACACACAGATGTTATTGTAGCACATAAATTCTTCCTCCTACGGGTATAAACACAATTCCAGCAATCCGCCGTGACAGCCTCGGATGGGCCGGGCTGTGAGCGGCTGGGTGGGTGGATGAGGGTGAGGAAAGATGTAGGTAGGCGCGTGGGTGGGATGAGAATGTAGGTAGGTGAGTAGGTGGATGAGGATGTAAATGGGTGTGTAGGTGGATGAATGGATAAGGTGAGGATGGGTATGTAGGTGAATAGGATGGACGGGTGAGTGGGTGGAAGATACATGTGGGAAATGAGTGTTCGTGGATAGGTGGATGGATAGGTGGGTAAGTGAAGATGTCGGTGGATAGCTAGGTAGGTGGATGTGGTTAGGATTTAAGTGGATAGGTGGGTAGGTGGGTGGGTTGGTGGGTGTGGGTGGGGTTGGCTGGTGGGAGGGGGAGGGGAGTGAGTAGCGGGAAAGCCTCGCCCTCAGGATGCCCGTCTGTCAGAGAGGCTGCGTTTCGCCCTGTGACCTTCGGGAGCAGCGCGTCCACACGAGCGAAACGCCACCAAATATAGGCGCCTCCTGGTGTGGCCACGGGCGTCAGAGCTTCCTTCACGCTACACCGCCAGCGCCACCACCACCACCACCACCACCACCACTACCCGACACCTTTAACACATGAACAGTTTCAGAAAAATATAAATATCCAGCTTGAAAGAATACTATTTTTTATTTCTTTTGGTCTCTCTCTCTCTCTCTCTCTCTCTCTCTCTCTCTCTCTCTCTCTCTCTCTCTCTCTCTCTCTCTCTCTCTCTCTCTCTCTGTCCCCTATTTATTTTACAAACTAGTTAGCCTTGTGATGATTATTTGCATTTGCTATATTTGAGATTTTTTTTCTTTTTTTTTTTTTCTCTCACTCTTCTGTAATTGTTCCTCCTCATGCTGCTCTTCGTCCTCCATCTCTGTATCCTCGTTTTAACAACTGCTTCTTCCTTTTCTATTTTCCTCCTCCTCCTCCACTCTCCTCCTCCTCCTCCTCCTCCTCATCTGCTGGTTAACAATTATAACCTAGCGTTTTGTCGCACCTGTGAGAGACTTCGCGAGGCTCCCACAAAAACATCATGTAGGACTTGGTATAATTGAACACACACACACACACACACACACACACACACACACACACACACACACACACACACACACACACACACACGGGAGAGGAATCCTGCCCCCCCTCAGAAAAAAAAAGTAAAAGAGTGAAAGACAAGGGAGAAAAAAAATGAAAGTCTGTTTTTTGGTTGTCTGGCGTAAAGAGAAGACGAGATGCCTCCTGTGTGAGCTGGTGGTCTGTAATGAGCAGGCGAGAGGGAGAGGAAGGGGGGAGGGAGGAAGGGAGTGGGAGAGGGAAAAGGAAAGGGAAATAAAGGAAAGGAGAGTGGAGAGAGATAGGGCAGACTGAGGAAATGAGGAAAGACAACAGCTGGAAAGATAACGAAGAGATGATGACAAAAAGAATATGAAAAAATAAATAGAAGTTTAAGAAAAAAAGGTGGTCGTGATAACAGTGCTGATAACGACGATAATAATGGGAGCAATAATGATGATAGTACCCAAGAACATAGCACTTACATACAGACATACATACACACAAAAAATTATGATTCGTGTCCTAACGTGTGTGTGTGTGTGTGTGTGTGTGTGTGTGTGTGTGTGTGTGTGTGTGTATGCGCGCGCAAGTAAATGTAACCCCAGCTGTGTGTTTCTGTGTGAGAGTTTTCTTCTGCCATCAATATGCAGGGCGTGTGTACCGTGTTCCCTGTACCATGTAGCTCAGGTGCACCGTGGCGGGCAGAAGAAGGATGGGGAGGGAGGGACGAAGGGGATGGGGGAGAGGGACGGGGAAGAGTACGAGGGGAAGAAATGGCAGTGCAGAGGAAAGGGAAGGGAGGGGGGTTAGGGATGGGGAGTGGACAGGCAGGGGTGGGTGGGGGGAGAGTCATTACCCAGCACACGACAAAAACCCGCCTCCACACAATTAGCAGAGAACGAGTAGGAATCTGATCTTCTCCCGCTACTCCCCACTGCTCTCAGATGCTCCTCCTGGCTACTCTTACTCTTACTCTTCCTACTCATCTCCTTCATTCTCGCTTCCTCATCCCCGCCACTCGTCAGGATCTCCGTGCCACTCTTTCTTACTCCCTCGCTCGGTTTTTCTCGATCTCTCATCCTCAATCGTTCTATAGTATGTGTTTCGTTACCCATTTCTCTCTCTCTCTCTCTCTCTCTCTCTCTCTCTCTCTCTCTTCGTGCCTTTGTTTCTTCCAGCTTCGCCCTGAGACTTTTTTATGGGTCTCTCAGGCAGGAGGGAGGCAGCGGCTGTTCCTTCTGCTTCTACGACCACTGATGCTGCTGTTGCTTCTGCTTCTTTTATCACTCTTATGCATTTTATAACTCGCCTGCAGCTGCTCTTGTTACGACGGTTTTTATTATTACTACTACTACTACTGCTGCTACTACTACTACTACTACTACTTCTACTACTACTACTACTACTACTACTGCTACTGCTGCTGCTGCTGCTGCTGCTGCTGCTGCTGCTGCAACCACTGCACTGCCACACCACTGCTGCTGCTGCTGCTGCTGCTGCACTGCTGCTGCTGCTGCAACTGCTGCTGCCACTGCTGCTGCTGCTGCTGCCACTGCCACCACTGCACCACTGCTGCTGCACCACCACCACCACCACCACCACCACACCACCACCACCACCACCACCACCACCACCACCACCACTGCTGCACCACCACCACCACCACCACCACCACCACCACCACCACCACCACCACCACCACCACCACCACCACTGCCACCACCACCACCACCACCACCACCACCACTGCTGCTGCTGCCACCACTGCCACCACCACCACCACCACTGCTGCCACCACCACCACTGCTGCACCACCACTACTGCTGCTGCTGCTACTACCACTACTGCACTACTACTACTACTACTACTACTACTACTACTACTACTACTACTACTACTACTACTACAAAAGTGTATTGATTACAAACCGTTACTAATCTGATCACATAACTCTCATCAAAAACTTTCTCCTTTCTCCTCCTTCGCGTTTCTCGTTTTTCTTCTTACGTTTTCTGTTTTTGTATCGTGTTTTCTGCCATATCGTGTTTCCCATCACGCGATGAGTTTGCTACAGTCTCTCTCTCTCTCTCTCTCTCTCTCTCTCTCTCTCTCTCTCTCTCTCTCTCTCTCTCTCTCTCTCTCTCTCTCTCTCTCTCTCTCTCTCGAAAGGACCGCAGGGCTTATGAGGTGATTGCCTTTGAAGTTATTTTGTCATCACCCCCACCACCATGTTTGCTGCTGCTGCTGATGGTACTACTACTACTACTACTACTACTACTACTACTACTACTACTACTACTACTACTACTACTACTAAGAATCGTCAAAAACTACAGTAGTTGTAATAGTAGTAGTAGTAGTAGTTTGTAAGAATAAATGTCATAACTGGCCATCTGTCACATGCATAAATAAAAAAAAGATTAATCAGATTTGAAATAACGTAACAGATTGAAGTAAAAGTAAAGTAAGCGAAATTCAAAGCGAGTGAAGAGCGACACTTGTAAATTTCTTTTGATAATAATTTTTTGTCACCTTTCATTATTTATTTTTTTAGTTCACCTCTAATTGCTTAGGAAAAACAGGTAACTGAATACTAATTTTCAGATGCAAGTAATGAGACTGATGAATTTCTACCCCTGCGTACTCTGACTTGTGTAGGGGCGGGTTGGGTTATCATCATTAAACACGCACATTAGTTTAGATTAGACCGCTGATGTGCATTGTTTCCGTTAGTCATTATCACTGAGACGTGGCTTATAAAAACGATGGGAATTTGGACAGGCTGAAGGTGGACAGGCTGAAGGTGCTCAGAGAAGGTCAAGAATGGAAAGAGAACGCATGTAATATTTAAGAAGATGACAAATTAAGTTCTTATGTATTGTGACTGAGAGGTTTAGAGGGCGATTGCTTGCTTAGGAAAGTGGCTGGAAGAAGAGTAAAGGATTAGGTATGGATAGTCCGCTAGAAAACAAAAAAAGGAAGACAACATGGTGGAAGCTTGAAGGATGACCAGTGATAGAAGTGAAGGAACCTGTGATTAGCCATATCATAAGACTGGCACCTCTGTGATCAAAATTATAACTAATGCAAACTACTTCTTCTTCTTCTATAGAATACAGTGTTCTTCCGTCCATCTTTTATGAACGAAGACAAGTGTGATGGCATCGTTAACCACACATCCATGTTTTGTGGTGCAGGAATGTGGTACTCGTGAAGTGGAGGAATAATCTGTTTGTGTGGCACGGGGTGAGTGGGTTGGTGGGTGTGTGATATCTGTACTTGCTCCGAACGTTTTCCCTCCAATAACACTACAGATTTTACATCTTACTCTCGAAACGTTCGGTATGTGATGATAAAACAACGACCGTAAGTTTTGTTTTTGTTGTCATTGTTGTCGTTGTTGTTATTGTTTTTGAGCCCATGATAATGATATCATCTATAACAACATTAAGAACGTCAGCAATAGTAATGATGAAAATGATACGCTTTCCTGCACTGACCTGCTTCCTGTGGTAAAAGACGCGGCAGGCAGTGCGTGACCTGAGCAGGACGTAGCAGGGAGGACAGGTGGTGGAAGGTATGGTGGAGAGTGTGGTTAGAGAGAGTGTGTTGGTGGAGGGTTAGATGGATTGTCTCGGTCTAATTCTCCATCACAGCCAGCAGGAAGTGGCTTGATGAACTGGAACAAGAGAAGCGCGTCCGCCCTGCTCGTGGAATGGGATGCCATGAGATGTGTTCTGTTTAAGGGTTAAGGAAGAGGCAAAGATATGCTTGTGGTTCTTGACGTTATGCAAGTTTCTCCCAAATGTTTTGCTTGGGAGACTAACATATTACGTTGCTTTTATTACAAACAAGGATATCACTACGAAACCTGCAACAATACTTGTTGTTTTGATTATTGAAATGATAGTTGTCTTAGTTTATCGATGAATGATAATGGTAATTAATGAAGACAATGAAGATCCTTGAGACATGGACTTACCAGCATGACGAGTACATACTCTGAAGCTTCCAGTTGGTATCCTTATTATCTTGACGTGGAAAAATAATACGTCGTGTTTGTATAGACGAAAATATTTATGAGTAAAAATTTGTTGCAAAGCTAAAAACAACTGATTGTAATTGATATTTTCATCACTCTTTCAGCTCCTTTTTAAGCTTCTGTGTTTGCTTTTGGAAACAATAATGACACTCCAATCACACGTGTAAGTGTTCAGTCCTACCCAGAGATCTGTCATCATGAATGGCAGGCTGTATTGCGAGATCAGCAGACGACCGTGGATGAATAACACACACACACACACACACACACACACACACACACACACACACACACACACACACACACACACACACACACACACACACTTGCCTCCTATCTCCTTGTCAGTACTTGCGCATGTTTGAGTTTCAACACAGCAACAAAACACTGCACTTTTCTTCATGGAGAGCGAAAATATTCTTCGGACAATATTTTGATACGATCTTTTAACGATGTTGGTCGAGAAATTACAACGGGTATTTTTTCCCTTTCCATTATATATATTTTTAGTGGTGCGCACCGTCAGGCAGTAATTGCCGTGAAGACGCAGCCCATGTCGGCGCCTGCTGCGTGTATATTATTTGTTTATTATTCGGCACGTAACTGTACGAAGGCCACCGTGGTTCCTCTGACGTAAAGGTTCTTGCATTCAACAGTTACGAGTACTGGAAAAACATATCTGTAGGTAAAGTTTTGGGCATGCACTATAGCGGCGAGTGGCCTTGGGGTATTGCCTTTTCATTGGTCTTTAAGTTAAACATTTACTCGCTTAAATAATAAAGATTATCATTGGATACTTTCAGTCTTGACTGAATATTGTGATGCAAGCTCAAAACACAACTACGTAGAACACAGCTGATAGTAAAGAAAATGAGGAAATAGATCAAATCTTTCGGTATTCATAATTTCATGTTTTGGTAATTAAAATCAAAGGAGTGATGCTCAATGCTACAGGAGGCTGCAGGATTGTACAAAAGGAAGGAACTGGCTGTGGGAGGCAGTCTATTGTTATAGTCACGGGTCTGCTAAATCCACCCAGGCCTTTTATCACATACATTTTTTCTAGAAACATATTTATACCCCATAATCTCCTAGACAGAATACGATGAAGTAATTCATAGAATCAGTGTGGATGTAAAGGAGTGAAATGAACTTCTCTACGGATCTGTACATATGTTGAAACTACGCCAGGGTTTTGTGTAGCATTTTTTGTTGAGTTAACCATTGCATCACCACCGCCAATTTCCCCCGTCCCCGATACATGCCCACTCACTAGATAAATTTTAACCAGTGTCTCGTGTCATAATACCAGACGGTGACGGTGAGGGCGGTGATGGTGGTGGTGTAAAGATAGAAGGAAGTGAGACGAACGACTTTATTTTTCTATTTTTTTCCATTTTGGTCGTGAAATGTTGAAACTGAATGAGCGACCGTTCCAACAATGACCTTGAAATTTATCATCACGCGAGACTCCGCTGTAAGGATGATAATTGTAACACATTGCAGCTGTGTGTGTGTGTGTGTGTGTGTGTGTGTGTGTGTGAGAGAGAGAGAGAGAGAGAGAGAGAGAGAGAGAGAGAGAGAGAGAGAGAGAGAGAGAGAGAGAGAGAGAGAGAGAGAGAGAGAGAGAGAGAGAGAGAGAGAGAGAGAGAGAGAGAGAGAGAGAGAGAGAGAGAGAGAGAGAGAGAGAGAGAGAGAGAGAGAGAGAGAGAGAGAGAGAGAGAGAGAGAGAGAGGAGAGAGAGAGAGAGAGAGAGAGAGAGAGAGAGAGAGAGAGAGAGAGAGAGAGAGAGAGAGAGAGAGAGAGAGAGAGAGAGAGAGAGAGAGAGAGAGAGAGAGAGAGAGAGAGAGAGAGAGAGAGAGAGAGAGAGAGAGAGAGAGAGAGAGAGAGAGAGAGAGAGAGAGAGAGAGAGAGAGAGAGAGAGAGAGAGAGAGAGAGAGAGAGAGAGAGAGAGAGAGAGAGAGAGAGAGAGAGAGAGAGAGAGAGAGAGAGAGAGAGAGAGAGAGAGAGAGAGAGAGAGAGAGACACACACACGGACGTAACATAGGAGGTCGTGTTGGGTTTTTCGCGTCCTTCCTCGGAGCGACACACACACACACACACACACACACACACACACACACACACACACACACACACACACATTCCTTTTATTGCCATACAGAATTTGTCCGTCCGTCAATGGCTGGTCCAAAATGTAATTATGTTTATTATCTATTCATATATTTATGATTTAGGAGGAGGAGGAGGAGGAGGAGGAGGAGGAGAAGCAGGAGAAGGATGCATCGTTGTTTCCATTCAGTTCGCTTCATTTCTTTACTAAATCTCCTCCTACTTTTCCTTCTTCTTTTACTTCTGTCTGTAAAATGATCGTTCTCAATTCTCTAACACCATATATATTTTGTGCGTTATTTTTTCTCTTATTATCTGTTTGTGTTCTCGTACTGGCTCTCCTGTTCTTCCTATAAAATTGTTCTATCATTTTACCATCGCTTGATATTTTTTTCCTGCCTTGCTTGTTATTGTCAGTTCCTTTTCCGTCTTATGTTGTTACTTACACTCGTCTTTTCGCTTCCTACTTTTTTTTTTCCTTTCATTGTAACAGTTTAACCTCTTGAGTACCATGACGCATTTCCATATTCATTCGGTTTACTATTTAGAGATCTTGCACAACTTCACTAACTTGTATGACGGATTAAAATAGTGAGGACTGTGGCCATTAATCTTCTGACCTCCGCATACCCTTCCTAATGTAAATATAATGGTCTACCGAAAACTCAAGGCAAAAATGCGTCTCAGTACTAAAGAGGTTAATAGTTTTTGCCATCAATATTTTTTATGTCGTGTTTATCAACGTTAGTTTCTTTTTCATCTAATAAAAAAGGTAAAAAGAAAAGAAAACAAGGGAAGCTGGTAGAAGCTATATCGCTTACACGTAGCAGTTACTGTATGTATCATATCTATAACTATTTTCACCTGTCGTCACCGCTCATGAATTTGTGTAATCTTCTTTTAAAGCTCCCTAATGACTCGACACCAACATCCTGAGTACTGGGAGCATTAATATGTGTTCTTATTCCTGATCTTCCCTTCTTTTTTTCCCCTTTCTCTTCCTCCTCCTCACCTGAATAACAATCAAACCACAAACAACCCAATTTACACACACACACACACACACACACACACACACACACACACACACACACACACACATATCCTCCCCCGCCGAAACAGACACGCGTAAGAAAGTTAGGGAGAGAGAAAAAAAAGTTCACCTGGTTACGTGCCCGTGTTTCCTGCCGCTACCTGGCAATGAGGCGTGACTGAGGTGAGGCCTCGCTCGCCACTAACCCTCCCGGACTGACTATAACTGGCTGGCTGACAGGGTTGGGCTGGACTGGGTTGGACTGGACGCTGGAAGGTTACGGGAAGGGAGCGTCCTGGTAGTTGGTGTGTGTGTGTGTGTATGTGTGTGTGTGTGTGTGAGGATAGATTGAATAATAAAATCACATAAACAAATAATTGATGCTAAGTATGAATTATTTGGATATTAATAAAAAAGAAAGGATGAAAAATACTCGTACAGACAAATATATGACGAGTAAAAAAATTGTCCATTAGTCTTTATCCAACAAAATATCAATACATAAATAAGTAGATAAATGAAAAAAAAAGCAAAAAATAAACTTCAAGACACCAATAAATAAACAGTACGCAAGAATGTATTTCATTGTTGATTATTTTGCTTTTTATGTTGAACGCAGAGAGTTTAGTGATTGCGTTCACCTGCTTCACTTTTCCCTCAGCAACCACTGTCAGTTCAAACATTTTGGCTGCACATTTGTCTCCTACCAGGTATTAACTCTTTATTGGTATGGCCTTCCTTTGTTCACATTTAGGAGCACTGTAAAAATAATTGTTCAGAGAGAGAGAGAGAGAGAGAGAGAGAGAGAGAGAGAGAGAGAGAGAGAGAGAGAGAGAGAGAGAGAGAGAGAGAGAGAGAGAGAGAGAGAGAGAGAGAGCTAGACAGACGGTAATTTTCTCTTCTCTAGTCTACAAAACTATTTAAGAGACTGCAATACAAAAACACGCGTAGACAACACAAAAAAAAATTATCATAAGAAAAACAAACCATGCAACAGTGGAAGACTTAAGGCTACAGTCATTGGTCCTATCTGTTTTTACTTCAATAAGAGACATTAATGGCTTAGCAGGAGCGATTATGTACAATTATCTCCGTATGTGGTGAGAGGGAAGGAATCTGTGTGAGGCGCCCGGAGCATGACCCACAGCCACGATATTCCCTTGCTGTGTTATTACAATAGCAAGTGATCCAAGTGTCATCTCAGGATTAGACAAATGTTTATCTCCCTCCCACTGTGACTTTACGCTAAATTGAGCATGAATTCGCTATAGTGGTGGCGGCGGTGTGTGTGTGTGTGTGTGTGTGTGTGTGTGTGTGTGTGTGTGTGTGTGTGTGTGTGTGTGTGTGTTATCTCCGTCTATATCATCTTGCGCTTATATTCTTGATGTTTTGCTCCTTAAACAAACAGAAACGCAGACACATGACACACACACACACACACACACACACACACACACACACACACACACGCGCACATGCGGTGTATGAATGAACGTGAAGGACATCGGGGTCTGACTTCATTGAGAGAGAGAGAGAGAGAGAGAGAGAGAGAGGGAGAGGGAGAGGGAGAGTCTATAGTCACCACTCACAAAGTTAGTCTATTAATCCTGGTGTGGCTTCCAGACAGTTTTCATTAGAATACACTTAAGGAAGAATTTGATGGAAGGAGGGGTTCATGCGAGAGAGAGAGAGAGAGAGAGAGAGAGAGAGAGAGAGAGAGAGAGAGAGAGAGAGAGAGAGAGAGAGAGAGAGAGATTCCGCATTCTTTTTCATTATATATATACATTTTTTTTCGTTCTGTGTTTCTTTTCGTGTTCGTGACGTCCACAATTTTATTTAATGTTAATATTTTTCCATTCTTTGATATAATTCTGTCTTTCTTCTTTGCCTCTCTGTATTTTTGTCTGTTTGTCTGGCTAGTTGACTTAATATATGCTAATTTATTCATATTTTACTATCTCACATGTAACACACACACACTCTCTCTCTCTCTCTCTCTCTCTGTGAATGAACCAAACTGCGGTAACATAATCTCAGCTTAGACTAACACAGCTCTTGTTACAGTTTCTTCCCCTCGCGTCCCTGGCAGCTCTGTGTGACTGTGCTGTGTTTTGCCACAACCTGAGACGTGACGCTGCGTACTGTGCGCTTACGTGGGCTGGGATGCGTGATGGAAGTGAGATAATGGTAGTAGATGCAAGTAGTTGTCGTTAGGGTGGTGGTGGTGGTAGTGGTGGTTAAGAACAGAGAACAGATATATATAGGAAGCTGCAAGAAGCCTTCAAGCCTACACGTGAATAATGTTGCATGTTTTTATTATTATTACTTTTCTTCTTGTTCTTCTTGTTCTTGTTCTTGTTCTTGTTCTTCTTCCTTTTTCTTTTTTCTTCATCTTTATTTTCTTTGTTCTTCATCTTTTTCTTTTTTCTTCATCTTTTTCTTCTTTTTTTCTTCTTCCCCTTCTTCTTCTTTTTCCTATTCCTAATAGTAGTAGTAGTAGTAGTAGTAGTAGTAGTAGTAGTAGTAGTAGTAATACCAAGATCAGCTTCATGATAAGGCTGGTCCCATAATTAACAGTAGTAGCAACAGGAGGATAAGAGGTGGTGGATGAGGTGGAGGTGGTGATGGTGGTGGTGGTGGAGAGACAGTGGCAACGGTAGCGGCGGGAGGAGTGACGGAGTGGCAGAGTAGCGGAGTGGAGGGGACAGTAGCGGGTCGTGGCACCCCAGCGGTGTATCATGTGCGGGGCCTTTGACACCTCTCTCTCTAATTTATGGCTGCCCATGTGCCACTCGCCCTCACTCCCTCCCCTTCCCTTTCCCTCTCTTCCCTTTCCTCCCTTCCTTCCCTTCCCTTCCCTTCCCCTCTCTTCTCTTCTCTTCTTTTCCATTTCCTTCTTTTCCCCTCTTCCCTTTCTCCTCCCTTTCCTTTCCTTCCTCCCTTCCTCTCTTCTCTTCTCTTCCATTTCCTTCTTTCCCCTTTCTCTTCCCTTCCCTTCCCTTCTTTCATTTCCTTTCCTCGTCCTCCTCGATTTCTCTTCTTTTCTGTTGTTATTTTTCATTGTATTGTACCTCCTTGTTCTCCATCTTTATTTTGTCTTTCTATTCCCTTTTTTTTTATCTTCTCTTCCATTTCCTTCAATCGTTCTCCTCGATTTCTCTTCTCTTCTGTTGTTATTCTTCATTTTATTGTACCTTTTCGTCTTCCTTCCTTCTCTTCTCTTCCATCTCCTCTCTTCGTTCTCCTCTATTTTTTATGTATCTTGCCTCCTCTTCTACCTTTATTTTTCCTTCCCTTCCTGCCCTTTCGTTCTTTTTTCCCCATTTCTTTTTTCACTTGGTTTCTCTTCTCTTCTATTCTTAATTTCTATTTTGTTATACCCTACTCGTGTTCTATGCTTCTTCCTTTCGTTATCTTCTCTTCCTTTTTGTCTCCTCTTTATTCTCGTTTTCCATCTCTTCGTACATTTTTTTGTTCATCTCTATTCTTGTTCTTCATTTGATTGCATTTTCCATTATTTTTCCTCCTGTTCCTTCCATCTGTTACCTTTCCTTCCTTTGCCTTAGCTTCTATTCTTCTCCCTTCTTTTAAAATCTTCCTACTCCCTATTTGATACACATCCTGTTCGTGCTATTATTTTTTCTCCTTATTTTCTATCTTATTTCACTTCCTTGTTCTTCTTTTCTTACTTTTTTCCTTGTCTATTACTTTCAATTTTCCTACTTTCTATTGTGTCTAGTCTGTTTTTCCCATCTCTCCTTTTTTCCTCCTTTTTTTCGTAATTTTCCTTGTCTTTCACCTACAGTTATTATATTCATTATAGATAACTTTTCACCTTGAGGTTAAAATTTTCTCTTCCATGTTCTGTCATTTCCGTATTTCTCTCTCTCTCTGTCTCTCTCTCTCTCTTTACTCTTATTTACTTCCTCTTCCCTTTACTTGTCTATTTCATTTCATTTTCCCTTCCTCTTTGTATCGTCTTTTTTCCCTTCACTTATCTTGCCTTCCCTTCTTTTCCCTTAGTTTTTTCTTCTCTGTATTTCTTCCCTGTATTGCTTTATTTTTGCACTTTATTGCTCTTTAAAGTCCTCTTCGTCCTCCCCTTAGATTGTTTTTATCTTCTCCCCTCATATTTCTTCCCCTCCTTTCCTCTTCCCCCTTTTTTTCCCCTTTTTTTTTTCTCTCTCTTTTTGCGTTGTCATTTATTCGCTTTATCTTTCTTTCGCTTTTTTTCTTTTAGCTTTTTCCTCTTACTATATTTTTTCCATCTCGATTTATTGCTTTTTCATTCTTTATCTAGTTTTTCTTCTTCATTTTTTTGTTATTTTCTTTTCTGACTGTCTCTTTAATTCTCTCTCTCTCTCTCTCTCTCTCTCTCTCTCTCTCTCTCTTCCTCCTCTTCCTCCTCCTCCTCCTTCTGTGTCACACTGGGGGCTTGGCCGGCCGTTGAGGAGAAGCTTTAGGGGGGATTAAGGGGATCTGAGGAGGAGGAGGAGGAGGAGGAGGAGGAGGAGGAGGAGGAGGAGGAGGAGGAGGAGGAGGAGGAGGAGGAGGAAATAGTAAAGGAGAAGGAGACAGTACAGTGGACCCAAGAATGTAGAGGAGGAGGAGGAAGAGGAGGAAGAAGACAGTAGAGAGGACGCGAGAATGTGGAGGAGGAGGAAGAGAAGGAGGAGAAGGAGAAGGAGAAGGAGAAGGAGAAGGAGAAGGAGGAGTAGTAATAGTAGTAGTAGTAGTAGTAGTAGTAGTAGTAGTAGTAGTAGTAGTAGTAGTAGTAGGAGGAGGAGGAGGAGGAGGAGGAGGAGGAGGAGGAGGAGGAGGAGGAGGAGGAGGAGGAGGAGAAGAAGAAGAAGAAGGAGAAGAAGAAGAAGAAGAAGAAGAAGAAGAAGAAGAAGAAGAAGAAGGAGATACAAAAGGAAGAAGAAGAAGAAGAAGAAGAAGAAGGAAAGGAGATACAAAAGAAGAAGAAGAAGAAGAAGAAGAAGGAAAGGAGATGCAAAAGAAAGGAGAAGGAATTAAGAGAGAGATGAAAAAAAAAAAGGAATAGCAGTACAAACTAAGATAAATCAAAACGAATGGGGAAAGGAAGGAGTCTGGATTAGGTCAAGTTAGGTCACTATGCCAGGTTAGGTTAGATGGAGGAACGATGTGAAAAGTTATTCTCACAAAGGTAGAGCTGGGGACATGAGTTATAGAGGCGCGTGACCTTGGTTGGCTCTCGTTCTCTCCTCACTGACTTTGTGTGCCCTTGTGTCCCTGGGGTCGTATTCTCAAATACATAGTGCTTCACCTCTTCTATTTGAAAAGGCTTTATTCAAGTTTAGATGAGTTTTATAAGGTGTTTTTACGGTTCTAGAGGTTTTCTTCTTTCTCTCACCTCTATTCTGTCCAACTCTTTAGTGGAAGAGTTAACCAGTACTCTCAATCATTCACACCTTTCTCTGGTAAACTCTGGAACTCCTTGCATGCTTCTATACTCGTATTTCCATCTTCCTGCGACTTGACTTCTTTTAAGAGGGGGGTTTCAAGACATTTGTCCCAAACTTTCGGCTAATTCTTTTTGGAGCTTCAAGGGAACTAGCATTAAAGTGGGCTCTTTTTTTTTTTTTTCTAACCTTTTGCTGCCCTTGGCCAGACTCCCGGTTTGCATAAAAGAAAAGATTGATAAGTGTCCTTGTGTCTCTTGGGTCGTATTCTCAAACTCTTCTGTGCTTCACCTCCACTGTTTCAAAAGGCTTTTATTTAAGTTTACGAGAATTTTTAAGATGTTTTTACGGTTCTAGAGGCAGATTGACAAGATTTCTACATTATTAACCGGAGAAACACTCTTGAGCACCCGCTAATCATCTCTATGGCCTTGGAAAATAGTCGTGATGAGAGAGCACTTTGACGTCAGGATTTCCACAGTTTACCTTCCTAGACTTTTCAAGATACAAACTTAATGATCAACCAGAAGAGAGGATTAACTGAAGGGTGAACTGTGCGCAGGCTGACCCAACCCAAATTCGAAGCGGGAGCCGTGCGTTGGTAATCTTCCCTGTTACAAATGGAGAAGTTAGTATGTGTTTTATAGCTTCATTGAATTGTTGTGCTGTGATAGAGTAATAATTGTTAAATGAATAAACTTTCCAGAAGTGTAGATGTTTTTTAAAGTTGCTATAAGAGGAATGAACGTTTTTAGCTATTAACCCCTTCAGTACTGGTACGTATTTTTACCTTAAGTTTGGATAGGATTAGACGATTTTATTTGCATTAGGAAGAGTCTAGGAAGGTCAGAAGATTAATAGCTACAGTCTACTATTTAATCCTCACAAGTTTCTGAAGCTGTATGAAATCGACAAACAGTAACCAAGCTGAATATGAAAACGTGTCCTGGTACTGAAGGGGTTAAGTATTCTTTAAGCAGGAATAGAATAACAGGTATAAAATTTCAAACGGTGTCATGAATAGTCTCAAGCGGCAAAAATAACAGACATAGCAAATAAACGTTCTGAACATTATTTTCAAACCGTAGTTGAAAGAATATATGTTTCGTACGGATAGATATGCACAATAACACCAATGAAAAGTTTAATCTATATCCACGTGTAAGAATAATAATAAACCCACAATATTTTCAAGCTGTAGTACCGAAATACGCCTACTAGTCTAATAAATCTAGTAAACAATCACCATCTCTCTTTTTTATCAGTGAAACATTTAATTTACATCCACGCCGAGGAAACAAATGGGAGGATGAAGAACTTGCGGACAGTCTACGTAATTTTAGAAAACGGGAATGAAAAACTAGTCGTATATCGTCGCTGGTTGGATGCGTGTGGGAACGACTTTGATGAATGGTGTCGAGGCGGTGGCGGCGGCGGCTATGGTGGTGGAGACACACTGACTCGTGAGGTGTGGCGCGTGGAGGCGGTGGAGGCGGGGAGGGAAATGAGGCAAGCGAAGTGGAGCGCAGGCGTGATGGAGTAGAAATTAAGGAGTTTGCGAGGGAGATGACAGTGCGGAATGATGCTTGTTAATTTAGCGGTGAAGAATGCACGATGTTTTTCTTACAGGCTTGCGATGTGTTGAGTGCTGTGGTGGTGGTGGTGGTGGCGGTGGTAGTGGTGGTGGTGGTGGTATGTTTGGCTTGTGTGGAGCGTAATGAGTGAATTTAGCTGTTCTTGTCCTGTTTCTGGTAGGTGGTGGCATTATTGGTGATGGTTGTGGTGAGATTAATTTACTATACTGGTGTTCATTATTATTGTTATTATCTAAGAATTAAGAGTGATTATTTGTTTAGTTCCAACTTTTATTGTTCTGAATTAGTGCTGTTGTTTCTACATAAATACATTGTTCGCTCCTTCTTCCTACCTTCCCTCGTTCTCACCCTCCTTCATCTCTCCCTGCTTCCTCAATGTAATTTCTCCTTCCTGCTATTCCTTCCTTTTCTTTATCTTTCTTTTTATTTCCATCTCTAGTAATTTTTTCGTTTCAGTATCCACTTTTTTACCTTTTACCTTTCATCATTCTTGTTCCCTTTCCGTGTCTCTTCTATCCTTCTCTCCTCTTTTCCTTTCTTTTCTTTCTTCGTTTTTTTCTATTTTCTTATCATGTTTCCTCATTCCTCCTTACATTTATCCATCATTCTTCTCCCTTCCCTCTTTTCCTTCCCTTCCTCTCTCTTGTTTTCTCTCCTTACCTTCCTCTTCCTTCCTTCCTCTCCTTACCTTCCTCTCCCGTTCTCCCTCTCGTCTCCCTTCCATCCTCTCCCTCTCTTCCTTCCTGCCTCATCCTGTCGTCACACCATAACTCAGAACAAGAGCAGGTCATGACCCACTCACGCACACACACACACACACACACACACACACACACACACACACACACACACACACACACACACACACACACACACACACACACACCTCGTTCCTCCTTAGGGACATCGTTTTGTCAAAGCACATCAACTTTCTCATTAATTTTGGTCTGTTGGGAAGAAGGGACAGAGAGAGAGAGAGAGAGAGAGAGAGAGAGAGAGAGAGAGAGAGAGAGAGAGAGAGAGAGAGAGAGAGAGAGAGAGAGAGAGAAAAGAAAACAAGAACTACACTTAAAAAAAAAGAGGAAGGAGACAGACAGGCCGAGACAGACAGATGGACAGATAGAGTGAAGGAAAGAGATGAGAGGAGAAACTAAGATGGATTCTCTTCCACCCAGTGTCATTTGGTCCACTCGAGGGACTGAGGGCGGCGGCTGACAGGTACCAGAGAGGAGAGGGAGAGGGAGAGAGGGAGGGAGAAAAAAGGGTGAAAGAAAGACTGAGGAGAAGAAAGAGGCGCAAGAGGTGGAGAAGAGGAGGGTGAGGGGAAGGATGAAGGAAGGAAAGGAGGAGGAGGAAGAGAAGGAGGAGGAGAAGGAGGAGGAGGAGGAAGAAGACAATATCTGTGGTTAGGGAATCTGTTTTCTTGAACCCGTTTCCTGTCTGTTAGCAAACTCTCTCTCTCTCTCTCTCTCTCTCTCTCTCTCTCTCTCTCTCTCTCTCTCTCTCTCTCTCTCTCTTCACTTAGTCATGATAATTGCCCAGAAAATGGATAACTCTTAAGAAAATGAAAATGAACAGCAAAATAAACATGAGTATTTCTTTTTAGATTGTGAAAAGGAAGGTGGTTGAAGAACAAGCTAAACAGTAGGAAAGAGAAGCTAAAGGAGGAGGAGGAGGAGGAGGAGGAGGAGGAGGAGGAGGAGGAGGAGGAGGAGGAGGAGGAGGAGGAGGCAGAGGCGGAGGAGTGTTACATAGACATTTCACGCAGGAAAGGGCGGGGTAAGAGGGAGGGAGGGGGACACAGGATGGTAAGAGAGAGAGAGAGAGAGAGAGAGAGAGAGAGAGAGAGAGAGAGAGAGAGAGAGAGAGAATGGTAACAGTACATTTAAATAGTAAATGGAAAGGAAGAACACTAGGACTTAAAGGGGAGCACGTGGAGA
Organism: Portunus trituberculatus; assembly: GCF_017591435.1. NCBI lineage: Eukaryota > Metazoa > Arthropoda > Malacostraca > Decapoda > Portunidae > Portunus > Portunus trituberculatus. The sequence continues at coordinate 12,944,714 of NC_059270.1, forward strand.
GAGGGAGAGGGGGAGGGAGAGGGAGAGGAAGAGGGAAAGAGAGAGAGAGAATGGCGCAGTTGGCAGAGTTGGTATATAATGTTTTCCTTTACCTATGATAGTGTGTGGTCAGCAGCATAGGATAATCTTCGTTATCATATACTTTACATGCAAATATAAGGTCATTCTGATCGTAAAAGTTTCGCTAATAAGAAATTTTGTTATTATTTTATTCTTAAGCGTAACTCGAGGCTTTAAGGAGATTTCGACTTTGAATTTGCTGATACAAAAAGAAAAAGAAAATAAACCTAACCTTATCATATTGACCTTACATTTTCGACTATACTATAAATTTGATTCTAAGAATAGTATGTTCTGGGAGAATTCTGGTTATAAAGCTCACGATCAGATAATTTTCAAGATACAATGCGCATTTGTTTTTCTATCGTGACTCCTTCCTTTTCAGGCTATCATGAACGATTGCCCTATCGCTGATCGAGAATCTACATCGAAACATCATTGGAACCATGAACGTACCCTTAACAGCTCCAATAAATTTCTCTGGGACAAGATGAAAGTAATGAAGAGCAACCACTGAGATGTGTAAAGCATGGCAGGTCTTAGGAAGAGCAATGGAATAATGAAAACTTTCTTGAAAGCTCCAATACCTTCTGCTGATGAGACCAACGTTGTGAGAAAGCGCTAAAATGTCAAAGAATACAGGCCTGAGGAAGGACTATAGACGAGCAGTGGAATCATGAAAATACCCCTGACAACTGCATTAACTTCCACTGAGACCAGGTGAAAAAACAATAGAAATCACTGAGAACATTTAAGAGCACAGGCGTTAATTTCTGTGTTGTCCAAGAACGGGAGGGAATACATATACATAAAGTCAAGCGGGAGGGATTGTGGCGCCAAAACCTCGCCGAAGAATTTCCAATAATGAATAAAAAGTTAAATTACCTAACGACCAGAGCAAACTTTCCTTTTTTTCCCAGGTTGCAAATTAGCCAGCGTGATTCAGCCTAGTAGAGACCCGGGGCGAGGAGGAGTGGCTTGGAATGAGTGTAAGGGGAGGGAGGAGGGGTGACGTACATACTGGGTGGTATATAAACGCGTGCATTCCGACACAAATTTCCACTCATTACAAACAAGTAGGTTCACATCCCCTCGCAGGAGCGTTGATTAAGTTTCAATTTGCACTTTAATTTGATTCCACTCGATTAGAACATAATTACCGGACACGTAGTCATGAAGTCCTCGGGGTAAAGAAAAGGGCGTGGGAGCCGCTCAGCCCACCCCGGCCATGACCGTCCCGCCTCTACCAGCATGACAGAAACCTACTGACATGGAACTGAGCTTCGTCAAAGAGTGGGAGGGAAATCTGAGCCGCAGCGAAGAGA
>NC_059270.1:12951098-12961098 GCF_017591435.1 Portunus trituberculatus
GGATGTACGAATGAAGATTCATGTAGAGTAAAAGAACTGTAAATATAAGAATATCTATTGTAACTCCAACTTATGCACTTCATTAAGAATATTTTATTTTCATTATAATTCAATGCATTCGTAAGTTGCAATTCACTGGTTTCACCTTCTGTGTTAGAAAACTAACGAAGACTCATAAAACATGTACTATGTAATCCCACTTTTCTTTTACGTAAAAGATTAGAGAGAAAAAATAATTGGCTATTTCATTTCATCTTGTTCCACTTCACAAAACCAAAAACTATTCATTCTCACCAACGTCTGAGGAAGCTGTAATGAAGCAGACTAAGTAAAGAGCGGATGACACTTCCCGTAACAAGTCACACAGACACCTGGATATCATTTAAACACACACGCCTGTAAATAATCGAATGCACGTAATTTCTGCGCCATAAATACAAGGAAATTCATGTTTTCATACACGGAAGTGGTTCCTTCTTGATACTACATCTGGGACTCCATCACAATACACTGAGATAACACAAGAATAACACGAAACCACGGAACCTTAGATGTGTACTTTGACAAACACTGCGATGAGTGACGAGGGATCGAACAAAGGCCGAGAGAAGATTAACTCGCCACTCAATTGTGTTACAGCGGCAACCAACTCTATGATCACAGTGACTCTTGTGTGGTGGGTCGGCGAGAATGGGCAGGCGGCACGCAACGGTTGTAATGCACGACTTCCTGAGCTGAGATCCATTTTTCTTGTGGACTTGTCGTTGAAGAAATCTAGACAATATTTTGGATTTGACTCAGTGTATAGGCTGAATGAGAGGATGATAGGTGGAAGTAGATAAGTATAAGTTTCGTATAAAGGACTATCACGTGTAGATCTTCCCTTATGTTTTTACGTGATTATGTTTCCATTGGCTGGAGATGAAAAGATGTGAGTTCTCAGCGGCAGAAAGCGATTGAAGGAGGGAGGATAGGAATTAATAGAGAAGTATAAAAAAAAAAAAAGAAAACTGTTGGAGATAAGAAAGTGGGAGCAGGCTGGAGAGGAAAGGCATTTTGGTTTGAGATGAGAGAATGGAAGTTAGCGAGGAAGGAAACATAATGGCGTTGATTAATTGGAGAGGATGAACTTAAGCCTCTTGTCATGCACCACTGTATTTTCTTGCATAAAAAAAATAAACTAACTGAAATTACTTCTTTTCTTCTATTTGTATTAGTATTAAAGTAGCAATAATAAGAGGTAGTTGTAGAAGTGCATTGTAAAAACATATATAGTCATTCCTGCTTAATAGTCCACCTGGGATACATCTCGCTCATCCATTATAAGACGTCAATGAAATCTTATGGAATCATTTGTCTCGGTGTCGTAACAATGACTAGATCAAGAAGCGGATGCGGATACTTAAGCGGAACCAGGGTATTTTCAGCTTGTCCCGGGTTTACCTTGAGGGATTCCTTTCCCACACTGGGCTACCCTCAGGGGGCTGGTGGCGGAATGTGTTCTCTCGGTGTGTATCGTAGTAATAGTAGTAATAATGATAGCTTTTGCTGTTACTACTACTACTTCTACTACTACTACTACTAGTACTGCTACTGCTACTACCACTACCACCACCACCACCACCACCACTACCACTACCAATACTATCACCAACACTGTAGTTATTAATATTGTCATTAGCTACCCTATAAAAAGATTGTCAGACCGACTCGAGTCAACGTAAGGACAGGTTCATATAAATAGATACTCCCACAAAAGGGCAGAGAGAAAGGAAGGCACGCCGCTGAGGAGGCTCGGACCTGACATGTGGTAGGGCTCGACCATCATACCATCATCCCTCCCCTCTCTTCCCCTACCCTCTGCCCCTCACATAGCTACACCTCTACCCCACCCCTTCCCTACCACACCACACACCACACCCCTTCCACGCGCACCTGATCACACCTGACACATGCCTGATACACTGACGCACACATGTAAATATAGCGCCGACACACACACACACACACACACACACACACACACACACACACACACACACACACACACACACACACACACACACACACACACACACAGCTGCCCATAACTCGCGCTGACTGATTCAATGAGTCACTCTCACTCCTGATTGGCTCGTGTGTCCGTGACTTATGGCAGTTTTGATTGGTCGGGAGAGGCTGTGATTGGCAGGAGTGGGCGAGGGGCGTTTGATGAAGCTGGTGACTGCTTGGGTAAGAGAAGACCTGTTTTTTCTTTTATTTAATTTTTTTCTGATTGATGTGGTGATGTAGTGGGTAGAGGTTGGTAAGGGAATGGTATATTGTCTCTAATTGATTTTAAAAAAGTAAGATGGATTGGTCATGATTGGATAGGTGTGAAAGATTGGTTCTTTTGAAAGTTAAGACAATTTTTTTTAGTGCGTTTTTTCTCATCGCTGTGGTGAAGAACGGAGAAGATACAGATTGATAGGGCACGGTATAAGAGCTGTAATTGATTTGAAAGTAAGAGGGACATCATGATTGGATAGAATTAAAAGATGGGTTCTCTAATAGTGATTTTTTGGGAAGAGACTTTTTCGATCACCTTGTTGATAAACTAGATACAGATTAAAGGGTGTACGTTCTCTAACTGGTACAAAAGAAACAGGGACTAGTAATGTATGACTGTGTAGGGCATGATTTAAGAAAAAAACTGTTGAAAGTCCGATGCATATGACCAGTCTTATTATTTATTATTTATGTAAGAGAGTCACTGGCCAAGGGCAACAAAAAAGAGCAAAGAGAAACAAAATCCACTGAGGTGCCAGTTCTAATAAAAGGTAGTCAAAAGGAGAGATGTCTGAAGCTATCTCACATAAACCTGGGAAAAGGTGTGAAAAATAGAGTGTCTAGACTGAAAAAAGGATGAAGAAGTGTTTTCCATTACTTAGATGTAGAAGAGTTGTTGACGGATTGCAGCGCGTATAAAAAAAAGTATTCTGACTTGTGATTACATTTTGGTGTGCTGAGTTTCCCTGTCGTTGGTGAGGTCACTATTAACCACTTGAGTACCACGACACGTTTCCATATTCATTCTGGTGAGTATTTGGTGATTTTATACAGAATCAGAAACTTGTGTGAGGATTAGAATAGTGAACACTGTAGCCATTAACCTTCTGACCTCCATAGACCCCTCCTAATGTCAATAAAATGGTCTAATTGTACACAAATCTCAAGGTAAAAATGTGTCCCAGTATTGAAGAGCTTCATGTTGACCTAGTATCACTTTTCTTTTCTAGGGATGACCTCAATTGCGCGCCACGATGTCCCTGTCAGGTCAGTGGATTGGTAGTGTGTGTATAATGTTTCCCGGTGATTTATCAAGGATATTTTTTTTTCGTAGTCATACAAAAAAAAAATGGTTCTTCTGGCTCAATTTCTGCTTTCTCCTTTCATGTTTATATTTTGTTGCTGTTTTTGTTGGTGTTTTGCTGTTGTTGTATTATTTCTGTTACTTATAGTTGTATTGCATATTAGTCATAATGATACTACTACTACTACTACTACTACTACTACTACTACTACTACTCTTACTAATGCTACTACTACTACTCTTACTACTGCTACTGCTACCTCTGCTGCTACTGCTACTGCTACTGCTACTGCTACTGCTACTACTGCTGCTACTACTACTGCTACTGCTACTGCTACTACTACTACTACTACTACTACTACTACTACTACTACTACCTCCGCTACTATTACTGATAAATAGCAGAAAGAGCTACCGTCGCAGGAGAAAAGGGAAGGTTGCCACGCTCTCTCTCTCTCTCTCTCTGGGGGGGGGGGGGTAGGTGGCGCCACGTGTTGTCGTTTCCTTACAACCTAGCCCTCGTCTGCTGTAGGATCTGGCCACGAATCTTATGCAAATGTCTTCAAAGTGGTTTATTACTTCCTGTGTGTGTGTGTGTGTGTGTGTGTGTGTGTGTGTGTGTGTGTGTGTGTGTGTGTGTGTGTGTGTGTGTGTGTGTGTGTTTACGTATCTCTGTCTGCTTCATATAAGCGTCTTATCTCTAAGTCTTCGTCTAATCTCTCTTGTTTTGATTGACCTGTCCTCTGTATTATTATTATTATTATTATTATTATTATTATTATTAGCAGTAGTAGTAGTAGTAGTAGTAGTAGTAGTAGTAGTAGTAGCAGTAATAGTAGTGGTAGTAGTAGCATTAGTAGTAGTGTGTATTCAAGTATCTCTTCTGGTTTTCTACTCCACCAAAATCTGTTATCCTAAGTTCCCCTTTTGACTTGCCTTTTTCTGTCATTTTAGGTATTGATTTCTTTTACTTCAAGTTGGCTGTCTGTTGTCTACTGGGTGCCTGACGAGGCCTGCCCTTGTCTCCCTTCTAATTATTGTTACTTACACTCAGGATGCTTTCAACCTTAAATGAAGGGAGTGAATATAGATACCAGGTCATAATGATACGTACGTCAACTTAATACATGTAATTATCCTTGAAAGTTTGAATCATGCATAATAGCGCAGTGTTTTTTAGTGTGTGTGTGTGTGTGTGTGTGTGTGTGTGTGTGTGTGTGCGTGTGTGCGTGTGTGCGCAGGAGTGCATTTGCTCATATGAACAAAGATATGAACGAAGATGTATCCGCTTAGGATTTCTCACAATCTTTGGCCCGCGTCCCCACACCTGCCATTAGTCTCGATGAAGCTTCAGGTGTGTTATTAAGTCATTACTTGTCAGATAGAGTTGATGGTGAAGACACGCCTCTAATGATCCGTCTGTGTGTCGATGCATGAACGCCGTCACTGGCAAACATTACTCATTAAATTTATTAGATTTTTATTTATTGTCAAAGATCTGTTTTTTTTTTTTAAGTAATTAGTTCTCTACGATTGGACATTCCTTTAATGTCTTGAATATCCTTATCTAGAATGTATTTTATCTGAACTGATGCATCTATCTACCTGGCTATGTCTGTATGTAGGTATGTATGCATGTATATGTGTATGTACGTATGTGTCTGTTGGTCTATATATTTGTCAGTGCACATGTATTTTCGATATATCCAAACTTATCCAAATGTTTACTATACATATCGACGTATTAACTGATTGGTTAACTTGTATTTATCTATTTTTGGACTATTGTTTTCAACGGACATACCACACACACACACACACACACACACACACACACACACACACACACACACACACACACACACACACACACACACACACACACACACACACACACACACACACACACACACACACACACACACACACACACACACACACACACACACACACACACACACAGACCAAGGCAGATGTCACCGTTCACGCTTTTCAGATATCGCAGTGTTGAAGAATCGCAGCATTTCTTAAGGTGACTTCACAGACATTCACTTCTTCCCTCGCTTTTGTCCCTCCCGCAACCAGTCTCTCAGTTCCCTTCTTTTTAAATCCAGTTATTTTTCTTCTCTCCTGTCCTTGAATCTTTCCCTTTCTCCTCCTCTCTTAAATTCTCACTTTACCTCCTGCCAGCCTCTCTTTTTATTTCCTTCATCCATCTTCCGTTAGCTTCTATTTACATCATTCCTTCCTGTTTCCTTTCATCCTTTTCCTCCTTCCTTCCTGTTGCCATATTACTTATTTCCTTTTCTCTTTGCCTTATAATTCTCGTTTTATAGTTTTATCTTATATTTACTTCTTTTCCTCCTTTTCTTTTTTCCATTTTGTTCCTTCCTTCCATCCTTCCTTCCTTCCTCCCTCCCTCTCTCTCCCTCCTTTCTTCCTTCCCACACTCTCTTCCTTTTCTCTTTGCATCATATCCTCCTCTTTATGGGTCTTTGTGTCTTATGTTTGCATTCCTCTTGTGGTTCCTCTTATCGTCCTTCCTTTTCCCTCACTCTCAGCCTCTCACTTCCTCTCCTTACCTCCCCTTCCTTTCCCTGACTCGTTTCCCCTTCCTGTCTCCTCTTGTGTTTTTCTTGTTTCTACCCCATTACTCTCTCTCTCTCTCTCTCTCTCTGTCGGGCATTAAAAAGTAAACTAATGAGTATTACAGGGACAAATCACGATGGATGAAACAAAGGGACTAACTGACTGACTAAAGGACTGACTGATTGCCTGACTTGGTGACTGACTGACTCTCTGGCTGACTGACTGCACGGGTGTCATGTGTTCTGAGTACCTATTTAAGTCTGCTTCCTCTTCACAAAGCCTTGAGGATATGATACGTAGGTTTGAGGAAGAAAAGGAATGAAGAAATAGATAACAAGAACAAGAAGAAAAGGCTATTGTCTAAAAAAACTGCTACTTTTATTCATAATATTTATATAGTTTGCTACCGTGAAAAAAGGAAGTAAAGAAAATAGGAAAGAGAACGGAGAAAATGTGATAACGACGATAATAATAAAGAAGGAGAAGGAGGAAGTTTCATTCTTATTAATAGTCAAGACTTTTAGCCAAACTTCCACTTCTTTGCGTATCTTAGTTTCGTCAGGATTTCACTAATATATCCACTTAGTTGTCCGCTTCATGTAGTAGTTTCCTTCGTCACACACTTCAGCCATCCTCACCGTATGCTTAGAACTGCCTAATAAGTGTGTGCAGCAGGGTAGCGAACAGTACATACCTTTGGCAGGGGAGTGGGGCTTCTCATAGTGCAGGGGAGCAGAGGCAGCGGCGGCCAGGGCTCGGGAGAAGTGCTCGTCCACCACAGAGCCAGTGTCACCCACGTAGTTTGTCACCACCATGCAGTTGGCGGACACGTACTTCACTTCCTGCGGGACACAAGGGGCGGGGTGAGGTGTCTGGTTGATGTGTGGTTGAGGATCGAGTTATAGTGTTGTAGCTGTATACTGTATACTGATTGTTCATGATATTGCTATTGTTTTTATTTATGTTTTGTTTTGATACTGATGTTGGTACTGTTGCTGCTGCTTTTGTTGCTACTACTACTACTACTACTACTACTACTACTACTACTACTACTACTACTACTACTACTACTACTACTACTACTACTACTACTACTACTACTACTACTACTACTACTACTACTACTACTACTGTCACCACCACACTCCCGTTATCACTACAATACATATTTCTACTACCTCTACTAATACTGCTATTTATTCTATTAATACTAATTTTCAGTAATCACCATCATCACCACTATCGCCATGCATTATCACCACCATCACTACCACCACCACCCCCACCACTATCACTATCACTATCATCACCAGTCTCTGATATCAACGCAGGACAAAGCCTGTATCCCAGCTTATCATTCATTATCGTCATTTTTATTTACGGACACAAACTTGGTAGGTGGTGACGTATCTGCGCCGATCTAGTACAGTGTCCACTCCCATCCGCCAAAAAAGGAAAGAAAAAAATTATCACCACGGCCAAATCATGTCAAAGTTAATGGCCACTTCAATTTTTACACAAGTTAATGTAAAGTCGCCTGATTTATTGCAGTTCCTCGTACTCTCAACAAGTCTGCCAGCCGTGTCCTCGCCAACCTGTCACCAGTCCAGTCAAGGTCTCCGCATTTCTGGTGCAAATGTTTGAAGTTCTGGTTCTTATTATGTGCGATTTATCACGGAGGCTCTTCATTGGTGATTGTTTTCTTTATGTAGTGTTTAGATTTTTTTTGTTTCAGTACATACGATTTTTCATAGCGACTTTAATCCCTTCAGTAGGTAGCAGGACACGTTTTCATCTTCATTCTGGTGACTATTTGGTGAATTTATACAGCTTCAAAAACTTATGTGGTGGATTAAACTAGTGAAGACTTTGGCCATTAATCTTCTGACTTCCATAGACCCTTCCTAATGTCAATAAAGCCGTTTAATCACACCCAAAACTCAATGTAAAAATGCGTCCCCGTACGGAAGGGGTTAATAGATACATACATATGATTTTTTCTTTTATTATAATGTTGTTAGTTTTAATTTTTGTTACGTTACGTTTTACTGCATTGACTTTTCAGTGATCACTTTTTATGTAATACTTGAAGCTTTTATTACGTATGTTTTTTTTTTTAATAGTGATTCTTCAATGAACATTTGTATTTTAAGTGTAATGAAAGATTTTACGAAATATCAAAGCGACTTTTTAATTTATTTTTCCTTAATGTAAAAGAGAAATTCTGGCTAAGAGCAACAAAAGACAACGAAAAATATGCCTGTCCCCGAAAAAAAAACTAGCCCTAAAACTATATCCAGTTACCAAAAGTGCCTTGAAACTTCCCTCATCAAAGAGTTCAAGTCATAGGCAATAGGGAACACTAACTCGGGGGACGATTTCAGAGTTTACCAGTGAAAGGAATAAAAAACTGGTAACACTGATCGACTCGCGCTAGGGGGACTGACAGCTCATACCATTGTGTGTGTGTGTGTGTGTGTGTGTGTGTCAGGAATACCCACGTACATTGGCTTCCTCCGTGGGCGATCCCGGGGGCTCCGTGATGGGAGGGTGGTGGTGGTGGGAGTGGTGCGCGTGTGGGTGGGGCGGATGCTGGTGGTGGGAGGCGGCGGGCGTGGGCGGGGCTTCGTTGTCGCGGCAAAATTTCTGTGGGTGAAGAAGATAAGGATAGGTTAACACAAATTATTTAGTTATTGTTGGAGTCATTACTAAATTTGATTCTGTTTAGCTTCTGATGGATATTGTGGTTGTGGTGGTGATGTTGATGCTGCTGATAGTAGTAGTAGTAGTAGTAGTAGTAGTAGTAGTAGTGGTAGAAGTAGTATTAGTATTAGTATTAATAGCATTATTATTAGTAGTGGTAGATGTAGTGGTTGTAGTAGTAGTAGTGGTGGTAGATGTAGTGGAGGTGGTAGTAGTAGTGGTGGTAGATGTAGTGGTGTTGGTAGTAGTAGTAGTAGTAGTAGTAGAAGTTGTAGTAGTAGTAATAGTAGTAGTATAGTAATAGTAGCAGTAATAATAGTAGTACCTAATCTAAACTTTCGGTTTATTGTACTTAAGTTCGTATGTGTGTGTGTGTGTGTGTGTGTGTGTGTGTGTGTGTGTGTGTAATTCACCACGGTCGCCTGCTGGTCACCCAGCCAGTCTTCCCCATTACGGAGCGAGCTCATAGCTCATAGACCGATCTTCGGGTAGGACTGAGACCACAACACACTCCACACACCGGGAAAGCGAAGCCACAACCCCTCGAGTTACATCCCGTACCTATTTACTGCTAGGTGAACTGGGGCTATACATTAAGAGGCTTGCCCATTTGCCTTGCCGCGCCGGGACTCGAATCCGGCCCTCTCGATTGTGATTGTGCTAACCACTACACTACGCGGTGTGTGCGCGTGCGCACGAGTGCTTGTGATTGTGTGCCTGTGTGGCATCTGTTTCATTATCACACTAGTGAGACAAAACCCAGCACACGATCACCACATGTTGCTTTGCTCGCTTCCTCTCACTCGCCCGGAACTCTTTTTTACTTGCATTTGCTTGTCTTAATTTGGGTTCACTTTCATCGCTTACCTTGTCTCAGCGTCGGTCGTCGTGCGTGGTCTGTTCTGCCAAGTTTCTCATGGTGTCTTTCAACATTTTTAGTGGTACGACTCAATTAGACTTTACAGAGTGAGGATAGCTACAGCTGTTGTTATGTCTGAATTCCTTTACCTTTCGGGTGCTGTTTGAATATTTCCTTTTGTTGTCACTTATTCGAGAATAACAGGTGGTCTTTCAGAAAGATGATATTCGATTAGAAGTCGGTGTATCTTTGCAACCACGAATCGTACTTGTATTAATGACTGACAAATAATATCAACACCATTTGTTCTTAAAAGTTCTTAGACACCACAATGGAGTCCGGCTTGCATTTTAATGTGTAAGCGTAAGTCGCTTACTGAAATATCAAATATGAAAAGACTTACCATGAATAAAGAAGACATCATTTGAAATCCAGTGCATTAAATTTCAAATAACCACCTTGTCAAATTATAAGAATTTTGTTTATAGTCTGTGGTC
>NC_059270.1:12973598-12986098 GCF_017591435.1 Portunus trituberculatus
AACAAAGTCAACTAAACACACACACACACGTCTTATTCATCAGGGTGTTATGAATGCGATAGATATTTGTGATTTGTAAGTGTGGTCGGTGAGCAGCGCAGCACACATCCGCCGAGAAGGTTTTGTTGCGGGAAGCGGCCACGGAACCTGACTCCGAGGGCTGGCTTGGGTGTACTATAAGGAAGACATGATGAACGACGAGGGAGGGAGAAGTGCTACTGTATTAGTCTCATTTTGGTCTGTCATTCTCTTACGTTTACTATGTTACATGATTTGTTGTGGGAATAGAAAAGTCAGTGTTACGGGAAAATGTGATGAGTGTTTAGTTTCTTCACTAATTAATTGTCTTTACTTCACCAGATCTTCCTTCTCGCTTCCTCTCTCCAGACTTTCTTGTTTTTGTTACATTGTATTCAGTTTATTGTGCATTTTTCTTTACTTGTTTTGTGAGGAGACTTGTCAGTGTTGTGAGAAATGCTAAATACTGTTTTGCTTCACGAATTCTTCTTTCTCCCTTTCTCTCTTTATTTCTTTCCAATCCATTAAGTTAACAGTTCATTTTTCTATCTTTTATTGATGTTGCGAAAAAAAAAAACAAGAAGATTTATGTTCCTAAACTAATTGTCTTTTTCACAATCTCATCTTAACCACTTTCTCCTCCTAATACTCTCTTTTTTGTTACAGTGCATGCAGTTCATTCATGCTGCTGCTCGTTCTGGATTCCTAATAGCTAATCGTGTGTACTACTTACCTGTATTCGCTTCACCTTCACCTCTCTCTCAATGCCAACACTCAGGAAACTCCACTCACTTTTCTCCACCAACGGTATTTTCTTTGTCACATTGCACGCTTTCAATTGTACTTTTTTATATATTCTTTGTTGTTGTTGTTGTTGTTGTGGTTGTGGTTGTTTTCTTTTTCCTTCTTCTTCTTCTTCTTCTTCTTCTTCTTTTCATTCTTCTTTTTCTTCTACTTTTCTTCTTGTTCTTCTTGTTCTTTTCTTCTACTTTTTGTTGTTGTTTTTGTTGTTGTTGTCTTCTTCTTCTTCTTCTTCTTCTTCTTCTTCTTTTCATTCTTCTTCTTCTTTTCTTCTTGTTCTTTTCTTTTACTTTTTGTTGTTGTTGTTGTTGTCTTCTTCTTCTTCTTCTTCTTCTTCTTCTTCTTCTTCTTCTTCTTCTTCTTCTTCTTCTTCTTCTTCTTCTTCTTCTTCTTCTTCTTCTTCTTCTTCTTCTTCTTCTTCTTCTTCTTCTTCTTCTTCTTCTTCTTCTTCTTCTTCTTCTTCTTCTTCTTCTTCTTCTTCTTCTTCTTCTTCTTCTTCTTCTTCTTCTTCTTCTTCTTCTTCTTCTTCTTCTTCTTCTTCTTCTTCTTCTTCTTCTTCTTCTTCTTCTTCTTCTTCTTCTTCTTCTTCTTCTTCTTCTTCTTCTTCTTCTTCTTCTTCTTCTTCTTCTTCTTCTTCTTCTTCTTCTTCTTCTTCTTCTTCTTCTTCTTCTTCTTCTTCTTCTTCTTCTTCTTCTTCTTCTTCTTCTTCTTCTTCTTCTTCTTCTTCTTCTTCTTCTTCTTCTTCTTCTTCTTCTTCTTCTTCTTCTTCTTCTTCTTCTTCTTCTTCTTCTTCTTCTTCTTCTTCTTCTTCTTCTTCTTCTTCTTCTTCTTCTTCTTCTTCTTCTTCTTCTTCTTCTTCTTCTTCTTCTTCTTCTTCTTCTTCTTCTTCTTCTTCTTCTTCTTCTTCTTCTTCTTCTTCTTCTTCTTCTTCTTCTTCTTCTTCTTCTTCTTCTTCTTCTTCTTCTTCTTCTTCTTCTTCTTCTTCTTCTTCTTCTTCTTCTTCTTCTTCTTCTTCTTCTTCTTCTTCTTCTTCTTCTTCTTCTTCTTCTTCTTCTTCTTCTTCTTCTTCTTCTTCTTCTTCTTCTTCTTCTTCTTCTTCTTCTTCTTCTTCTTCTTCTTTTAGTGAATAATGTGTATTTCTGATTTTGTCAATAAAGCATCCTGACACTAGTTACTTGACATTTTTCTTTTCTTTAAACGCCTCTTCAACATTTTCTCTCTGTCTGATTTCATTGCATTGGTTCATTGACTGGCAAGCACCATTATGAAGACGCCACTGTAAATTACGTAAGGTTCTGCACTTATTCCTTCTTTTCTAACTTTTTTTAATGCATCTTTTAACACATTTCTTCTCAGCATTCGTACATTCAATTAGCCTCTACTTGTTTATTAGTTTATGCGTACATGCGGTGAAAGAAAAGAGAGAGAGAAAAGAAAAATAACATAACCACTTTTCTATTCACCACCTGCATGTACTCCCTTCCTTGTTCACTCTGCGCTAAGACACAAGGAATACTAAAGAACGCAGAGAATGAACAAACACCGGAACTTATATTAGTTAGCCTTCACGAGACTGTCTGTGATACGCTGCACTTCGTAATCTGAGTTGAGAGATGTGGGTTAGTTAAAGTCAAGGCTAATTGGAGGAGCGTCAGTCTCTTTAGTTCGCCCACGTTACTTCTTTGTCACTTTCGTAAATTCATTTGTTGTGTGTATCTCTCTCTCTCTCTCTCTCTCTCTCTCTCTCTCTCTCTCTCTCTCTCTCTCTCTCTCTCTCTCTCTCTCTCTCTCTCTGTCTAGCTATCTATCTATCTATCTCTTCGTTTCATTGCCATTCATTATTTTTCAGTGTGTCTATTTTTTTTCCATGACCTTGAATGGATTGAAAAAGAAGAAAAATATGAGATGACTGTTACATTTGCTTTACTTCCTCGTCCGTGTTTTAATTAAGGCTTACATTATACCTTATTTCTTATATTTTACCTTTGACTGTCTTTCTGTCTGTCTGTCTGTGTGTCTGTCTTTGTCTCCCTCTCTGTCTGTCTCTCTCTGTCTCTCTCTCTCTCTCTCTCTCTCTCTCTCTCTCTCATTCTTATTTCCTCATACCTGTTTTACTTCCTCTCTCTCTTTTTCTTATCTCCGTTTCAGTTTCTCGTCTTTTTTTTTTTATTTATGCCATGTGGGCTTTTCACGGGAATTTCTGGGCTAAAGGGGGTACTTTATTGGGGTACCTCCTATTTCAAAACCCACCCGCTAGGAAACCGTTGCCCCGAGTGAGGAAACCCAACCTACACTCGGACCGTGGACAGGATTCGAACACGTGCGCTTGAAGACCCCTCGGACCCCAAAGCGCGCATGGTTCCACTGTCTTCCATTCCTCCTTTGTATTTCATTTGACGCTTCCATACATTTGGGAAGTCTCGTTATGAAATTGCATTATATCTCGTCATCCTGCAATGTCTTCTTTTTTTTTGAGAGAAATTATGGAAAAATTGCTACCACTACCTCTTACTCTCGTTTCATTTCTCTCTTCGCTAAAAATACGGAGAAGAAGTTCATTATCACATTTACTTCTCTCTCTCTCTCTCTCTCTCTCTCTCTCTCTCTCTCTCTCTCTCTTATTAACCAGGAAGGGAATGAAGATGAAGTACAATTAAGTTCACTCCCACTCGCTCACCTAACTCATTCACTCTCCCTTTCTCCTCACCATTTTCCTCTTCCCTCTCTCCCCTCCTCTATCGTTCTCCTATTATGAACCGCGGTGGGAATGAAAATGAGGTGCAATCACGTTCACTCTCACTCACGCACGTATTCATTCACTTTCCCTCTCTCTTTAGCATTTAACTTTCCTCTTCCTTGCATCTCTCTCTCTCTCTCTCTCTCTCTCTCTCTCTCTCTCTCTCTCTCTCTCTCTCTCTCTCTCTCTCTCTCTCTCTCTCTCTCTCTCTCTCTCTCTCTCTCTCTCTCTCTCTTCCTTTAATTAACCAGGAAGAGAAGGAAGATGAGGTAAAATCACATTCACTCTCACTCGTACGCTTTTACTCTCTCCTCTGCAACTGTTTACCTCTTCCTCCCTCCCTCTCTCTCTCTCTCTCTTTCTTTCTCTCTCTCAACGTGAATCAGCAGGAGAATGAAGATCGGTGTTTACAGGCAACACGTGTCACTTACCACACGGCGAAGTGTTCTCATGCTTCACATTTCCACCTGAGCCCTGAGAGATGACAGGAATGGCGAGGCGCGAACATGCCGGCGCGCGGGTTTTTATCTGTTTATTTTCCCTTTCTTTTTAACTCGGCAGCGATGTGTGAGGAGGGATGGAGAGGCTAAGGTTGTAAGAATTGGAAGGAAGGAAAGTTGCACGCTCTCTTCTTATCCATGGCGCGACAAAGGAGAAAAGGCAATAGTTTTCAGTGATCGTACGTAAGAAATGTAGATGGAAGGAAAAAATGATGTTGAATTTATTTATCTTTTTGTTATTGCCTACAGCGCCTGTAGGTATACTTGAAGAGTATGGAAAGCGCTGTCCAGATTCCACCCATTAGCGGTGCAGGTAATTTTATTCATAGTGGTATACCCATATTAGGGCCCATATCACCATCCAATCGTATCTTTGGTGTAAGGCAATTACATTTCCACCTAGAACCTGGATACCATGGTGACATGTAAGTAATTTTAAACCACTCGACAAATGACAAAGTTTCAAGCCTGCATGTGGTGGGATTCGAACCTACGCATGGACGTCTGGCCGATCCCACGCTCACCAGCTTTTTCACTCTGCCATTGCCTCCCTAATGAGAGGATAGGGGGAGGGAGAAGTATTCACACTATGACAACGGTAAGGTAGATGAGGAACAAAGGTCAATGCACAAATTATATGAGATATTAGGAGGATTAATAGGTTTTATTGATTTAGTTTGCTATTTTTTAGAGATTGCTGATTAGTTACGTAAAAAATATATTTGAAAACGTTACGTAGAAAATATATTTGAGATGTGAAGAAAAGATAAGATAAGATGGTTGTAGGAAAGACGGAGAGACTGATTCCCAGCACGACCACTATATGATTGATGAGAAGTAGAGGATGCTGACTTGTTTCTTAAATCATAATAAGCAACAAAAAAAAAAAAAAAAAAAAAAAGTTATGATGATGGTAGGGAAGAAAGGATGAATGTCTTCTCAGTACGACCACAAAGCAGTAAATGAAAGAAAATATTGCTTAGATGTGTAAAATATATAAGATGAAAAAAAAAGATTAGTTTGAAAAGATTAAATTATTGGAATAGGAAGTAAGGTAGGTAGAGAAAAAGAGAATGGTGATTATTTAATGTACAAATGAAACAGATGCTAAATATAATGAAGATATATTGGTTGGAAAAAGGAAGTTGTAATGATAGGAGGAAGGATATATCATATTCCCTGCAAGGTCACGGCATGGCAGAGGCATGGCCAATGTAAGAAAATGCTGAATAATTATCGCACATGGAAAATATTTCAGATGGCTGAGAAAATATATTAAAGGATCTGCATTTTTCGACAAAGGTATATGAAGATGACTAAGCAAGGCACGTGAGTATAGTAAAATAAAGGATGCTAATAAATTGTGAATTAAATGTATGAAATTATATTACATTAAGAAAAAAAAACGTGTAATAACTTCATAGAGATCTGCATGTTTTACAGAGGAAAATGGAGATTATTAAGTAAACTGATTGGATACGACGAGAATGAGGGAAGATATTAAGAAAATTTGGATTATAAATGTGAAATAATGTAACTTGTTCAAAAAAGATATTAAAGGTAAGAAGCAAAATGTTTACGTCTGGAAGTAAAGATTATTAAAGAAACCACGCAGACACAATGCAAATGAGAGAAAATATAAAACAAATATTGATTGAAAATTTGAATATATGTTGAAAGTAAGAAAAAAAAAAAATGGAAGCAGAGTGATCTAAGAAATTCCAACTAATAACACAGAAGGAAATAAAATACGAAGGAAATAAAAGCAACATATTAAAGACAACAGTATCATGTGCATTTCAAAAAAACTACACCATCAAGAGAATAACATCTGTCTCACCATCAAATCCACCTTTTCATCACTTTACTGTGGAAACATTTGGAACACATCAATCAACCAACTATTTTCAATTCACAAAGGAAGAAGACTCACGTTTAGTCGAAAAATACCCATCTCTAAAAAAGAACAAGAATTAGAGAAAGAGCCAATTGAGTAAGGATACAAAGAGATGTGGTTGTGCTACAAGAGAGACCGTGAGTGAGAGGCTTCATAAAGAGAAGTAATACATTGGTAGGGGTCTGGCAGCATTGAGGGAAGAGGTGGAATGTATAACGATAATGACGTGTTGAGAAAGTGAGGAAGGACGTAATGATAGTGTTGATAGTTAGTGTGTGTGTGTGTGTGTGTGTGTGTGTGTGTGTAATCTAAAACTTGAGTGAAAGAGGAAGGGACAAGCAGGAGAAAGGGCAAAGGAACATGTGTGCGTATGAGAGAGAGAGAGAGAGAGAGAGAGAGAGAGAGAGAGAGAGAGAGAGAGAGAGAGAGAGAGAGAGAGAGAGAAATACTTCACATTCCTGTACTCAACTTGTGTGTGCTTTCGGCTCCTGCTCTTGATAACAAAACTTCAGTAACTTCTTGTCTTGTCATCCCTTCTTATATCACTAAAACATCCATTCATTCTTCTCTCTCTCTCTCTCTCTCTCTCTCTCTCTCTCTCTCTCTCTCTCTCTCGTTATCTCACTATTATATAAAACATTAGCATCACTAGAACTTAAACTTAAAAACGCTTGACACTCCCAGCTATGTTTTTACAACTTTCCTTCATCATCTCTTTCTCTCCCCCTCTTCTCTCTCCTTTCCTCTTCCTCCCCTTACCGCCCTTCATCTTTCATCTGCCTCATCTCTCCCCTTCGCCCGCCCGCTCGTACGTCCCTCACTCCCACTCTTCCTCTTGCTCTGTCCCTTTCTGTCGCTGAATGAGTTTAGTCTCGCCTGTGTTGTATTGAAGGTTCGGACACTGTTGTCGCTGGCTGGATTAGGTTGTTGCGGTGGTGTGGAAGGCCGTTGGTTCTGTATTGCTATTGGTCAAAGTGTTATTGATTGGGTGGATGTGAGCTACTGTGTTGTGACTGGACTGCCTCGATGCTTTTTGTGTCGCTCCTGCTTCCCGTTGTTACCAAATTAGGTCTTCACTAGTATTCTTGTTTTTTTTTTCCATCTTTTATGAGAGAGACACTTAGCCTGTTTGCTTTTTTATTTTTGATATGTTTTTTTGCCTGGGGTTTTCCTCGCTTTTACGTGAAAAAATGGTAGGAAAAAACTTGTTCCTTTTTTTTTCTCTCTCTTTTTCGGTATTTCAGTTTTGTGGTGTGAGATTGTGGGTAAGGAGAAATGATCAATGCTTTTTGTAATGAATTAGGGAGACTGGCCAAGCGAAAATACATTTATACATAAGCAAGGAAACAAATAAGTAAATTATTTGATAAATGAATAAATTAATAAAGAGATAAAATCTGTTCATGAAACCATTCAACAAAATAAATTAGTAGAAAATCCAAGAGAAAAGACAATACAAACGTTGACTGTGTGAATGTAATGAAAAAAAAAAAAGTGAAAAGCCTGGAGAGAGAGAGAGAGAGAGAGAGAGAGAGAGAGAGAGAGAGAGAGAGAGAGAGAGAGAGAGAGAGAGAGAGAGAGAGAGAGAGAGAGAGAGAGAAAAAGACCGTTATACGAATAAAAAAAAAAAAAAACTGCAAGGGTATAAATATCATGCACAAATTCTTCCTTACAAAATACAAATAAAAAAATCACAAATCTAGAATGAGAAGAAAAAAAAAGCTAAACACCCAAATGCATCTTTTTCACTTCATCACTTGGCCAGGCTCTCAAGCACACACCATTGCCACCATCCGTCACCCTGAGTCTCGCTAAGCTGCCAGCCGCCACTCTTAAGCTTACTGTAACCTTAATTTATTTACATAGGACGACAGGGGAAGCTGCAGGAAGGCATCAGGGCTACACGTGGCAAACTCTGTATGAAACATGCTCACCTATTTAAACCCACTCATCCTCATCAAATTTCTGAAACATTTTTTTTAAGGCTCTCTAATCACCACTGAGTCTTGTTTCATTAATCTACCCGTTTATTTGAGAACACACTCTGGATTCATGTATGACCGATGGATGTGCGAGGTACGGGCCACTGGAAAGATCAAAGTGGAGGTGAGTAGAGTGTGTTAGGTAGGGTTTGAAAGATAAGACAACTGCGTCAATGTTTAATGCAAAATTTAACCAGTATTCTTAACAATCTTTCCCTTTCTCTGGTAAACCTTGGAACTCTCTGTCTACTGCTGTATTTCCTCCTTGTTATGATTTCTAACTCTTTCAAGTGGGACGTTTCAAGAAAATCATCTTTTGAATTTTAACTACTGCTTTCGACTCTTGTACCGGCACCTCGATTGACTTTTTTTTCTTCTTTTTAATTCTTTTGTGTCGTAGTTTTGTTGTCCCTGGACGGTGCCACTCCTACATAAAAAAATACAAGTACTAATGGAGGAAAACTATCTCGAATATCGCTTTACCTAGACGTATAAAAATGTGCCAAGAATAAGATAAAGATTTTTCCTTCACTGAATGGTTCTGTCCGGTGCTTATTTGGCCGTGAAAGGGAATAATTATTACTTTGATACGATCATTTTTTTCTTTTTCTATTTACTTATCGATTCTTCTTTAAACTGTTGATTAATGTGATTCATTGGAGCGTTTCATTTTATAATTTTGACTTGGTTTTGATACGGGTCTTTTATTTTCCCTTTAATTTTTTTTTCTTTACTTTGCTTGTCATTCCGCTATCAGTTCATAACTTATCTAATCAATTAACAGAAGCTTCTGATTTTATTGTAAACTTATCGCTTGTTGATAAACAATTTTGTTGGTAAGTCATATCTAATGTTGATAAACTACTGAAAGATGTTACGAAAAGGAAGTAGATTTATAACTATTTTTTTTTTTTTTTTTGAGGCACGAGTTACAAAAAAATAACATAAATAAATAAATAGGCAAATAAATAGATAGAAATAAAAGAGTTGAATGAACAAATTAAACATTTACATACACCCAACAAGGATCAGATTTACGTTCTGATTAGCGTGAAGTAAAGAATCACCTCCTCCTGATAAATTCGAGGCTTTAACACCTGGTCCTGAATTAATGAATGAGCCTTGTTTAATGAGGTGCGTGTGGTGGAGGAGGTGTGGTGGAAGGACAGGGAGGGGAGAGACGGAGAGAGGAGCAGGAGGGATGGGGCTGGAATGAATGGAGATTGCAGGAGAGTGGCCGCTGAGAGGCGTGTGGGAATCAGAAACGTGGTGACAGGTAGGATGAAAGAGTCCTACGTAACGACAGACCTTGTTTATTTGTCTTCTGTTAACTTTATCCTTTTCTCCTCACTCTTTCCTTCACTACTACTACTACTACTACTACTACTACTACTACTACTACCATAAACATCATCGCCTTAACTTTACCTTCTCCGGCGGGCCATCCTGTTCCGCTGCTTCCGTGGACGCCGTCCTGTAGGGTGGCCGCGGGAGGGGCCGCTGTGTGCCGCCTGCCTCCGATGCTCCTTGCTGAGCCTGCTGTTGCGTCTGGCCTCCCACCGCCCCACCCTCCCTTCCTCCATGGGTCTGTGGCGGGGAGTGGTGGTGTTGGTGCTGGTGGTGTGGGTGGTGGAGGTGGGGCGGCGTGTGAGAGGCGAGATTCGCAGGCTGTGGTGGTGGTGGCGGCGGGGCCTGCGGTGTTATATGGAGCACCCCTTCTCCATGCCTGGAGTCACCCCCAGGCGTGGTGGAGCCTGAAGGGTGCGGGGGTGCAGCCTGCGGGGTGTCGGGCTGCACCATGTACGGGCTGTGGGCGTACGGCTGGTACATCACTTGAGCGCAACTCATATTTCGTTGCGATTAAGTTCGGTATTCACTTGCGGTGACTAGGTGTGTGTGTGTGTGTGTGTGTGTGTGTGTGTGTGCGTGACTAGTATTAGTGGTGGTGGTGAGTGACGGCTGGTGGAGTGGTTGTGACAACAAAATATTTTGGTGATCACTCCTTAAATCGTGTCCACAGTCCAGGTCGAGGCCTGCAGCAGTTACCCTTGGTTCCAAGCAACGCACCGGGCAGAGCCGCCGTGGACGCGACACACTCAGTCAGTTTCCAGCCGCAGCTCGGGGTCTCGGGAGCCGCAAGCCTCCCAGTGAGTCCCGCTCGCCGCGGACGGAGGCCAGTGCTGTCCGCTGTCTTCCGCGAGCCGCGATTCTACATTTTCCAGCCAGAGGATAATCACAAGACAAGGACACACTGGTGGTCACCGTCTCACATGGCACCGCACGGACCTGCGGGTGGGACTTGTGCGCCGCGGGTCCCCCTCACGCTAGGGCTTAGGGGAGGGGGGAGCGGCGGGGTGGCAGAGAGCGCGCGGCGATACACAAGAGTACACCCCAACCTCCCTTACACTACACTCACTGCCTCCCCACCACCATCACCACCATCCCCCGCCGCCACCGCCGCCGCCGCTCCCATCATCACCGCCGCCGCCGCCGCCGCTCTGCGCATGTGTGGCTGCGGTGGGCGGGGTCTGGGCGCCATGTGCCGGCCCGGTTACTAGTTTTTGCATTTTATCGAACCGCTAAAATTCGAATCGCTGTCATTAGATGCCCGGGCGAGAAGTGTGTCTCCCTGGGAGTGGCGGCGCCCTTAGCGGCTCCATGCGCCACTAGGGCGAGGACACACCGCCAGATCGGTGACAATCTGAGGCACCACACGTGTCTCCGACGGGGCTACTCCCCCTCGCTCCCCACAACAACAAGCGGGAGCCAATCAGAAAATTCCTTCAGCGGGAGGTTGCCGGGTGGTCCCAGACGGTGAGGGATGACGAAAATAAAAACCATTTCCCCCGGCAGCCAATGGTGGGGCGACGGGGAGGTAAACACTGGATTAGTGCGACCTTACGACCTATGAAGATCTCCCCTTGTTCCCCTCAGCGGAGGCTGCGAGGATGCACGAGAAAGGCTCTACTGAGGGCAAGGGAATGAGGGGAAGGAAAGACCGAGGGGATGGAAAGTGTGTGTGTGTGTGTGTGTGTGTGTGTGTGTGTGTGTGTGTGTGTGAAGGGACGAAAGGGACAATGAAGAAGGAAAAGGAGATAAGAAAAAGAAAGGAATAGATGCTTGAGGAAGTGAGGGGACGATGGGAAAGAAAAGAATATACGATGAGAGAAGAGAGGAGGAGGAGGAAGAGGAAGAGAGGGAACAGACGGATGCACGTGAGATGAGTGAGTTACGTGGGAGGGAAAAAAGGGAGGGGAGGAAGGAAAGGAAATTACGAAAGTTTAGGAGGGAGGAGGGTCACAGGAAAGAAGAGGAAGAAAAAAAAAAAAAAGAAGGGATAGAAATCACCCATGAAAGAGGCGCACCCAGACTCTGTATACTGTACCAATACAGGCTTAACGTGTGTCTGTAATAACCCACGCAGTTTTAAGGCCGTATTCTGAAACACTATGTAGCATATCCACTACTTTCAAAAGGCTCTTGTTGAAATGATACTAGTTTTTAATGGTGCATTTGTGCTGCTGTTAGTGACATATTGATAAGATTTCTACGTTACTAGCATGAGGAACATATTTGGTAATCTGGCTTATCATCCCAGTGGGCTTGGGAAACCGTCGTGGTGATAGAACAAAGTGTTTCTGAATACGTGCCTATAATGTTTAGCGGTATTCAAGTAACACACTACACTCATTTCCAGTGTTCAATGTTTGCCATTATTGCTAACTCTCTCATTACATAGAAAACTATCAATTGCCAGCCGCTTGCGTATGTAAGCCTGTATAATCGTAGTCAAATGTTGGGTAATTTATCTCATATTTTTCACTGTGTATAACGTCTTCCTTGAGTCTTGCCTCCTCTGATCACTTAGAAATGTACCGCTTGTCAGACTTTGTACCGAGACGAAGCAGATAAAGGAACATTAAGGGCAATGCATGGAACTTTTGTAAGCGTCTATAAGAAAGGAAAGGGATTAAAAGAATATTATTTTCTTTTTCTGTCCAGTGTAGAGTCAATGGTGTGTATGAAGCAAGATGAATTGTTTCACTGTGCTTAGTGGTCGATGAGAGATACGCCAAGTACCAGTAAGAGGGTTAATATTGAGGGGAAACACTACACATGGTTGAAGAGAATGATGTTACTGTCTGATGACCACGAATATACATATCAGTGAAGGCCAGACTGGTGACATGGGAAGGTGAAGGATAATATCTTAGTACTGCGGAGGGAGAGCACATAAATAGGTATTGATTATGAACACAAAAAAATAGATATGATTATTGGCAAAAAAGGTTAAAGAAATTTGACTTTCCTCACTTACTTTACTTGGGTTACTACAGGTACTCTGATCTAATGCTAATCTCAGGAGGAGTGTCTAGTTTGTAATCTGATGTAAACTATTCTACGTTAACCTGTCCTAACGTGACTTATGAATACCTATCTCAGAAGTGGCTATTTTTATCCTGTTCATTATTTATGGCACTGTAAAGTAATGCATGTATGGACACACACACACACACACACACACACACACACACACACACACACACACACACACACACACACAC
>NC_059270.1:12993598-13006098 GCF_017591435.1 Portunus trituberculatus
GCTGGACAGACTATAGACATATCTTTCCCACGAACAGTTGTATATCATCATTCCTGAAGCAGATTCCATTATGAGGGACCCCAGGATGTTTATGGTATAACGTCAAGGGACCTGTTTTTTTTGTGTTTTTTTTCCTGCTTCTTTCTTACCATTTACGGTTTCCGTCCACGAATGTGACGTTTGGCTGACTCCCACACCTCACGTCCACCACTGACATAATAACATACATACAGATTCCCTGCTTAAGAATACTGGCATTGGTATCTCTTTTGTGTGGAGGAGAAATATCTTGTTTTCCTTTGGCCTAGACTCTAGAGTAAGGTCTTGGTATCATGTACAAGTCACCTCCAATTTCTCCCTTACCATGTATCTCCTGCCGTGACTCCCATCCTTTGTAATCACCGTGAATCCATCTCTTCATCTCATTCTCTGTCATCCTCTGTTCCAAACGGGATACGTCGTCTTGTCTATCAATAATACTGACGAGTTAATTTGATATTCTTTGCGTGCTGAGTATCTTTCAAGTTAAGAAAAGAGCTCTGAATTTTGTTTAGCTAAATATTCACCTCGCTTTTCTCTCCGAATCTGAAAAATACTGCTTCGAAACTATAGTCATCCTCTTTTGCGTGCATTATGCTTTTCCAATTAAAGAGGGAATAGTGATGAAATTTGTTTAGTAAAAGAGACACATTGTTTTCTCTCCTACTGACTTGCCTTCTTTTCCTTTGCTTGGATAATAATTCCCTGTTAATGAAGAATGTTAGGTTGGATAATATTACTGATTGTACAGTTATTCTGTTGTACTCATGGTTAAAAATATAGAGATGTCAGCGAAAGAAGAGACGTATACATTCCACTATTACGTAAGAACAGTTATACGGAAATTTGTAGTACGTCATTGAGGAAAAAATCATTTTACGACATTCCATAAGTGAAGAAGGATATTCCACGGTAGGAAAAAAAAGAGTGAATTGTTGTCATTCCGTCATGAAACAACACACGAGAGAGAGGAAAAGGTTAAACACAGATATTGTACTACAGAGGAAGAAAATAAATAAATAAATAGAAATTGGAAAGAAAAAAAAGGATAGCGCTTCGTCAGGGAAAAAAATCAATGCCAAAAAAAAAAAAAAAAATACAAGAAAAAAAAATGAAAACAGCGACTTTGATCGAAACACACACAAAAAAGTAACAAGTAAATCTGAATTGAAAACATGTAAGAATAACAAAATGTACCAGTGAAACTCCAAACTTTAGAAAAAAAAAAAAGAAAAACCAAACATTCTTTCAAAAACAAAAACTAAAAGAAAAAGATAAAAGATCAAACATACCAACACACATTCACTGAGAACGACGACAAATAATCTTCAAGTTCAACAAAAAATGAACCAAATCACTGAAGCTTAAACACCACTAAAAAAATAACACAACATAATTAGAACGCGAGTCACGATTGCGCTTGTGACAAATTGCTTGAATTATTCTCTTGTTAAAACTCTTGATTGGGTGGAGCAGGGAACAGAGAGAGAGAGAGAGAGAGAGAGAGAGAGAGAGAAGAGATAGAAAGTGGAGGGAATAGAGAGAAAGGAACAGAGACGCCAGAGAATAGAGAGCAGAGACTAAGAAACATAGAGCTTTGAAAATAAAGAGCAGAGGACTAGAGACCAGGAAACAAGGAACAAAGAGAACAGGAAACAGGAAATAAGAAAACGAGACCAGATATTAGAGAACAAAGACCATAGACCAGAGGACAGGGAAAGGGGAATAGAGAGGAGGACAACAAAGACCATAGACCAGAGAAGAGGGAAAGGGGAATAGAGAGGAGGACAACACAAAGCTCTCCGTGTCAATCATTTTATCTGAGTGGCGAGTTGGCTGACCCAGAGTTGCTTCCCTGCACACGAGGTGGCGACCCGATGAAGCGGTGCAGTGTTTGATTGATTCCCGAAGTGACAAGTGCACCTCAGGCTGGACAGGCTGGCAGAGGAAGTGTAACGAGGCTGAAGGATGCTGGAAAGGAGAAAGGAAACAGGCTTACTGGATGATTGACTTACTGACAGGTTAACTAATTGGCTGTGACTTATTGAGTGACTGAGTGAGTGAGTGACTGATGAATGAACTAACTTACTAACAAAGGGAGTGAGTAGTTGACTGACAGACTGGTGGACTAGCTATAGTGGCTCACTGACTTACTGACTGACTGATTGACTGATTATCTGAGGAAATGAGTGAATCAGAAAATAACTGACTAACGGATTAACAAACCTACTAACTAACTAACAACTGACAAGCTGATTGACTTCTCAGATGGTCACTGATTAAAACTGAACCATTTACTCGTTAGATGAGTGAAAAGTGCAAAAACATAAAAATAAAATAATAGATCAAATAGATAGATAAATAAATGAATAATGTAAAAATAAGTACAGTTGTTATTCCAAATAAAATATAAAAATATAAATAACACACTCTATAGAAAATAAAAAAAAAAGAAAAGAACGAGGATATAGAAAGATAGCTGTTTTAATATAGAAATGATAAAATTGTACTCAGATTTATTATAGAGAATACTAAATAAGTAAACACATCATTTTATTTGTAGAGTGAATGCTTGGAACGTGGTTGTAGATGGACATGAAGAGGAGAAGAAGGAAGAGGAGGAGGAGGAGGAAGAGGAGGAGGAGGAGGGGAGGAGAAGGAGAAGGAGGAGGAGAAGGAGCAGGAGGAGGAGGAGGAGGAGAAGGAGAGGGCGTGAGAAAGTGTATATAATTATGTAGGTGAATAGAGAGAGAGAGAGAGAGAGAGAGAGAGAGAGAGAGAGATAGTAAGAGAAGGGGAAGAGAAAGGAAGGTGTTCAGATTCGGAAAGGTCAGAGGGGAGGGAGGGAAAATAGGGTTCAGGGAGAGGGAGAGAGAGGGAGGGAGAGGGAAGGAGAGGGAAGGGTGACAGCAAACAGGCGCGCTGACAGGAAAGTTATCTCCAGAACGCAGCATTCACCTTCCAACCAAGACACTTCCTGATAACGTCAACCCCACCAGGCACACCCTTGCTTCACACACACACACACACACACACACACACACTCTCTCTCTCTCTCTCTCTCTCTCTCTCTGGGTACCTTCCTCTGAAATCTCCTCCCACTTTTCTGATTTACGTATAATTCTCAATGAAAATTACACTTCTATCATTTATATCTTATCGCATACACTGTTGCTTATGTTGTGTTGCTCTGTCTTTCTGCCTCTCTGTCTCTCTCGTCTTCCCATTTCCTGCTCCTTTTCTTCTCTTTTTGTATTTCTTCGTCTACTTTTTGATCATTTTACTTTTTTTTCTCCCTCTCTTCCTTTCCCGTATTCTCTTATTCCTCCTTATTTCCTGTTGCTTTTCTTCTCATTTTCTTTTATCTCTTCCTCTTTTCTTTTTTATCATCTTGCTTTTTTTTCTCTCTCTCTTCCTTTTCCGTGTCCTCTTATTCCTCCTTCTCTTCCTCCTTTTTTCTCTTTTATTTTCTCCATTTGTGTAATTTCGTGTTTTTCTTTTCATGGTTTACTTTTCCGTTTTTTTCTTCTCCAATTATTCTTTTTCGTCTTTTTCCTTTCTGGTTATTTATTTAGTTTTTCGTCTTATTTTTCGTTTTCACTTCTTACTCCTCTTCTCTTCACTGTATTACTCCTTTTCATCTCTTTCTTTTCATCATTTAGAGTTCCTCCCATTTGTTTCTCTTCCTCTTTCCTCTCCGTTATTTCTCTCCCTTCCAGTTTCTCTCCTTTCAATCCTTTCCTTCTCTCTATCTACTGTTTTCCTATTTTTTTCATCTCTCCCCTTTCTTTGTCATTTCCTTTCTTTCTCCTCTCTGTCATTTCTCTCTCTCTCTCTCTCTCTCTCTCTCTCTCTCTCTCTCTCTCTCTCTCTCTCTCTCTCTCTCTCTCTCTCTCTCTCTCTCACACAACCTTTCCTCCTTTCCTTCCTCTCCTTTCCCTTTTTCGTCCCTCTTCTCCTCCGTTTTCTCTTGCTCCTTTTATTAATCCTATAATTTGTTTTCTCTCTCTCTCTCTCTCTCTCTCTCTCTCTCTCTCTCTCTCTCTCTCTCTCTCTCTCTCTCTCTCTCTCTCTCTCTCTCTCTCTCTCTCTCTCTCTCTCTCTCTCTCTCTCTCTCTCTCTCTCTTATTTCTTGTCTAATTACTATTTTTCTTTTCATTTCTCTTCTCTTCTCATCTCTTTTTTACGTATTCACTGATCTTTGCTCTAATTATTTCTTTCTTCCTATATAATCATAACATTCGAAAGTAGAGTAGACCAATTTATTAAGGAGGACGTAAGGTTTAAATAGGTAGGCTTGTCTCATTCAGGGACTGCCACGCGTGTACCTCCTTTTTCATCATTGCTTTCCTTATATTTTTCTATGTTCTTAAGTTCTTATATAAATTCAGTCTGCAAAAGTTACTGCACTAGAGTTTATGAAGCTAAGTACACTCCTCACCTTTATGGGCCACGTTCCTTATTGCATTCGTGATAGCCTGTAAAAGTCAACATCACGCTTAGCTTATCAACATAGAAATGAGCGGAGGTAGAGTGGTTAGGTTAGATATTGCTATGGACATTCCTTCAGAGTTCGACTACTAGTGTTCTTAAACGCTCTTAACTTTCGAGAGTATTTTCAGAGACCACGGAGAGGATTAGCTGTGTTTCCATGTCCTCTCTCCTTGTAAAGCTGTCATTAGAAAAAAAACATTGAAACTCATCATATCTTTTGAAGTGTTTTCTTAAAGGTATCAAGTCCTCGTCAAACTATCACTAGAATCAGAGAAAGTGCATTGAAAGCTTTCATTTCTGGAAATTTTCAAAGAGCAGAGATAATGACTGGTTTTTTTTTTAAGTGAAGAATTCTTGTTAAATTCACTAAAACCATAAACCCACTAAGGAGAACCTCATTACTTTCAAGAGTATTATGAAAGTCAAAGATATATTCACCAGGATTTTCACATATATTTTTCAACTGAATATGCGAAACCCTTACTAAACTACCTCTAGAACTATGAAGAAAAGTATTATTGAAAGTGTCCACCCCAACCCTGTTTAAGCAGTCACGATAGGACGCTGAAAAACATTTAAGAATACCCAGGTATGTCACATCGCGGACAGAGAGTCTAGTTGATGTGTCATAGAGGCTCCCCAACCCTTCCCTTCCCCTCGTATATTAGCAAACGTCACGGCCTCTGTAAACCATTTCAGCCAGATGGTCAGACGTCAGATGCCCCTCAGGCCGCTACCACCGTAATCTTGACGGGCTTAAAGCTTACATAAGACTGATCTATTTCTGTATTCTCATTTCACATGCGTGCTCACGTCTCTTTGCGTCTGTTTGTCTGTCCGTCTGTTTGTCTTTTCTCTCTCTCTCTCTCTCTCTCTCTCTCTCTCGTTACAGTAAATAATTCTCATAATTGTTTTCTGCATGACCGAGTTACTTAGATGCAGTTTATTATTAAAGAAAATATATTCCTGCACATTAATTGTTATCAGTTTTATGAATGATGAAATTCTTAAACATGAATATTTTGTCTCCTCCTCCACTGGTTGTCCCTCAAGGCTCACTCCTGCACTGTATTGCTGATGTTCTTGTAAATTTCTCCCGAGCTTTATTTATATTTTATTCTCGGCCACATTAATTATTCCGTGGTCATGGGTAAGTCGTCAGGTCAAAGTCTCTTGCTTGGCTTCAGATACAGGAGTGGTGAGTGGGACCGGAGATGCCATTCACCCGATCCAATGTCAAGTTGTTTTTCTTTCTCGCAGCGTGGGAACTAATCGTAAC
Source organism: Portunus trituberculatus (assembly GCF_017591435.1). Taxonomy (NCBI): domain Eukaryota; kingdom Metazoa; phylum Arthropoda; class Malacostraca; order Decapoda; family Portunidae; genus Portunus; species Portunus trituberculatus. The sequence goes on from NC_059270.1 coordinate 12,999,411, forward strand.
ATTCACCTATACGTTGTGTGGAATATTCATTGACAGATGGATAGGTAGATAGATGGATTTTTTATGTAATAGGGAATCTGGCCAGACAGTGTTAAAGGTGAAATATAGATAAATTAATAAAAAAAAGTCCATTGAAGGTGTCAGTCTTCAAAGAGTGCAAAGGAATATTAATAAAAGTGCCTTGAAATCATGAAAAATTTGGTCATTTATAATTTTGACAGCAAATTAAATATCACATACATTTTTCAATCTGCTATTTTGATGTTGCTTATGGGTTGTGGAAAATCTAACAAATACATTAACTTGAGTGCGTTGAATGTTTTGTTACATAATTTTGCAGTTTCCCTTATTTTCTCATGCAGCAACACCTTGGCAGAAACCTAAGCAACTGTTTCGAAAAGCTTGACCTGCAATTCCTTTCATATTAGAGTCAATAAGTACAAGCAGATACACATTTCCATCCCTATCATAGAAAAATAAAAAAAAGAGAGTGAAGGTTTAACGTCCACATACGCCGTTGCTTCTTGGAAACGTTTCTTCAGGACAAGCTCGTGCAGGAATGAAGCAACCCAGCCTCCCGTCACCTGGACACCTGCTGCCTGACGTGACGCAATTAACCTGTTAGGGATTCATTCGAAGGTCACTTGCCAGATAAAGACATGTTTTGTTACAGGAGTGGTATGGTTAGGTGGTGATTAGTGACATACCATACTTAAACTTCCTCTCTCTCTCTCTCTCTCTCTCTCTCTCTCTCTCTCTCTCTCTCTCTCTCTCTGATATTTACTACTTTTTTCATAACACAAGGAACAAAACAATCACATAATAAAAATGAAAGCACTTCTCTCTCTCTCTCTTCAAGTACCAGAGTTATTTCCTGGATATTCCTTTCTTGATCTTCCTTTCCTCTCACTCTGCTCTTCTCTTCTCTTAATAATAAAAATATAGAACAGTATCACATAACAAACCCTTCTATTCAGGTACAAGTGTTATTTCCTTGATGTTTCCTCCGCCGCCTTCCATTCTCAGCTCACTCGTCTCCTCTCAGTCCTGCTCCCCTCTCGACCACACCCTCCCCACACTGGAAGGGATTATGGTACAAGTGATAGGCGTGTTATGACGATTAATGTGATGGCCGCGTGATGGGTAAGCGTTAATATGTCTCTCCCTCTCAACCCTCCCTCCCTCTCGCCCTCACTCATTCTCCCTACCTCCCTCATCTCTCTTTTCTGCTTCTCTCTCTCTCTCTCTCTCTCTCTCTCTCTCTCTCTCTCTCTCTCTCTCTCTCTCTCTCTCCCTTCCGCAATATACACCATTCTTATTTCTCATCCCTGATCTAGTCGCTCTCTCTATTCCTTCTCCCTCTTTCTATTCCTCTCTCTCTCCTCTTTCCCTTCTCTCTCTCTCTCTCTCTCTCTCTCTCTCTCTCTCTCTCTCTCTCTCTCTCTCCCTCCCTCATGGTATGAATGAGCAATGTCAATAGAGATTATCACGCTTCACACACTGTTAATGAATTCCTCCTCCTCCTCCTCCTCCTCCTCCTCCTCCTCCTCCTCCTCCTCCTCCTCCTCCTCCTTTTCCTGCTCCTCCTCTTAAACCTAATCCTATTCTTCTTCCTGCTCATCCTCCTCCTTATGATTCTGTTAAGCTTCCTCCTGTAGACTTCTACTAACTGAGAGAGAGAGAGAGAGAGAGAGAGAGAGAGAGAGAGAGAGAGAGAGAGAGAGAGAGAGAGAGAGAGAGAGAGAGAGAGAGAGAGAGAGAGATTGGTTTTGTGTTTTTGCTTTGTCTGTCTGTCTGTCTGTCTATCGGCTTGTGTATCTTCTCTTTCTGGATTTGCATCTCTCTCTCTCTCTCTCTCTCTCTCTCTCTCTCTCTCTCTCTCTCTCTCTCTCTCTCTCTCTCAATCACTCGAACTGAATGAAACGTAAGAAAACAGTTCAAATTTGTCCTTTAATCTACAACAAAATAGAATTCCTAAGAGAGAGAGAGAGAGAGAGAGAGAGAGAGAGAGAGAGAGAGAGAGACGGGAGAGGGGAAGTGAGAGAGAACAAGAGCGGAACATATTGAGGGACTGACAAATTAAATTCCCGTGTATTGGTGCACGTGCGGCGCAAACACGTGCGAGAAGGGCCACGTGCAGGGCGGCCACGCGTTTTGGGAGGGTAGGGAGAGGAGGAGGAGAAAGGGGGAGATGAAGGGGCTGGTGGGAGGAGGCGATTAGAAGGATAGTTAATGAATATATAAATACCGAAACGTTTCCCTTTCTTGTTCTTTCTTTTGTTGACAAGTGTTATTTCGTTGTGGGAGAGAGAGAGAGAGAGAGAGAGAGAGAGAGAGAGAGAGAGAGAGAGAGAGAGAGAGAGAGATAATCAAAGCAACAAGACAAAAGAAGTTAACTGAGAACAGGAAGATGAGACGCTCCACCAGCACCTCCACTAATTGGCTGCAGTAGTGGAGGTGTGAGCCCGTGAGCCGCTGAGCCACAACACCTCTCTCGTTTCTTCCCTCATCCCTTGTCTTTCCTTCCCAGCCGTTCAATTAAGCTTCCATCCCTTGCCCTTCCTACCTTCCTTTCTTACATTTTCTTGTCTATACACTACTTATCCACAAGTTTTCTTTTTTTCTTTCCTCGGCAAACTCTTTTATCCTTTTTTCATTAACTTTTTTTTTTCATGAACCGAGTGATATGAAATTTGAGAAAATTAGATAAAAATTATTCTAAAATTTGACAAGTATATCTTGAAAGCTACAGTTAAATGCAACTGACTATGCATGTCTCGTCTGTGGTCTCGTTGTTAAATCCATTAGCTAACGTCTAAAGGGGTCTTTAGATACTCAGATGCCAATAAGCAGGTAAAATCACGGAAGGGAGCGCAGCGCAGGTCCCTTATTGAGAAATTATCTGTGCTGTTGCTACATGTACTGCACCTTGTTGTGTCGGAACTGGAGCTTCGACACTCGACCACAGATTCCACTATGATTCAAACTCTCGAAATCAAGATAAGCGTTTTCTTTGTCTTTTGGTGAAAAAAAAAACATTAATTTGTTGTTGTTGTAGATCACAATATAATCGTAGATCACATACCAAAGTAACTTGATGATATGAAGATCGCAAACTGAAGTAGCAGTCTTTTTCTGTATCTTTATAAGGTAAAATGGATTGTCTCTTCATTCTCAAACCCATCCCTTTTTTTTCCATGTTTTCCTCCTTTTTTACTTATTATTGTCCGTTGTTTGTGTGCCTCGTGTAAATCAGTCAGTCAGTCACTTAGTCCACTGGTCTGTCGTTCAGTTATTTAGTCAACATAGCACCTTCATTTCCCTTCCTCATTCACCTCATCTTTACTCCTCCTTCACTCTTATCACTTCTTCCCTCTTCACGTCCCCTCCGCTCATCTCCACATTACCACTTTTCTCCCTTTCCTCATCTTCTTTCTCCACTCACACTCCATACTGACTCTCCGAACACACCACACCACACCACACCGCATTATACCACACTTCAATATATTTTACAACAGCTCTCCCAAATGTTTCACGCACACCACTACACAATTATACACTATACTCTTGAACAGGTGTGGGCAAAGAACAGGGCCCGCCAAAGGAATTCATACGACCCTCCCAAATGTTAATAGATTTGAAAGAGAAAGCTACCAAGGAACGCCAGATAATATTGTGAACATTTCGTTTTTTTTTTTTCCCAGGTGTGCGTATGCGTGGGAGAGAAGCTTCTTGAAAAGGCTTTTATTTTGACTGTTTTAGATATTGATTGTTTTGGATTAACATATTAGGCCGCCCAATAAATTTGTCATTTTTTCTAATTTGGCCCTCGCACTGAAAAGTTTGCCCATCCCTGTTCTAGAAGGAGGTTTCAAGATATTTACCCGATTCTTTTGGCTAACTCTCTCGGTCCTGTTCGTGGACTGCCATCTTAGTGGGGCTTTTTGTTTGATAATTTTTATTGCCCTAGGCCAGTTCTTTCCCTCTTAAATAACAAAGTGTCTTTCAAACTTTATTCTCTCATGATCTTGTTTGATTTTATATACTTTCTTCACGACCTAGTACGTCTATCCTATTGTACCTTTATACCTCTGATATGGAAACCGATTCACACACACACACACACACACACACACACACACACACACACACACACACACACACACACACACACACACACACACACACACACACACACACACACACACACACACACACACACACACACACACACACACACACACACACACACACACACACACACACATAAATATATATATTTTGATTTATTGTTCATATATCTGTTTATGAAATGGATGAACCCACTGAACAAGAGCCTCCTACCAAGCTTTCAGGCCCTCTCCATCCTTTGAAGAATTCAGGATTTACAGGAAAAAGATGTACAGAAAAAGTTTGGAAATTCAGATATGGTTCTTCGTATCTCAAAATTATCTTCATGACGTTTTGAAACTGCATTTTCTCCCGTAGTTACTAATTAATTCTACGTTTGTTTTCCTGGAAAGAAAAACTTATAATGTAAAGAAATGTGGTTGAGAAATTGCACTTTGTATGATGAAAAATAATACGCCTAAAAAATATACTTATTGAAATATTTAGTAAAAATTTGATAAACTCTTAGTTCTTCCTCTCTTTCTCCTCTTTGGTCGCTTTATCTCCAGCGTCATCTTCCACACACACTCCTCGTCTACTCTTGAGATGGCCAGACCACCTCAGCCTCTCCTCTCTGGCTGTGATGGGCTGCATAATTAAAATCGTTCAGGTTGAAGTGATTGGGTTTAATTACAAAATAGTTCCGTGAGTTAGCAGCTACCTTGTTTTTAGCAGTACTTTTATTATTAGATGGTCATGGGAAATTACTGATATTTCTACGTTATATATATATATATATATATATATATATATATATATATATATATATATATATATATATATATATATATATATATATATATATATATATATATATATATATATATATATATATATATATATATATATATATATATATATATATATATATATATATATATATATATATATATATATATATATATATATATATATATATATATATATATACGCTATATATATATAACAATATATATATATATATATATATATATATATATATATATATATATACATAGATCTGGATTGGTATTGATTTTTTTTTCTTTTCATAACGCTATAGCAATAACAATAGGACAAAAGTAGTGAATAATATGTTTACTACTTTTTTTTTCCCATTCTCGAGAGTGATTCATCACGCTAACAGCTGACGCAAAGAGGCACCTGACGTGCCGGGGCGGGCACGGGGCCAGGTGAGGCTTGGGGGGTAGAGGAAACCTGTGTCCACTTCCCCTCCCGCAATGAGACATGACCCACCCGGCCCTTCCCTCCCTCCACCAGCTGCTCATCCCGACCATTCCCTCCTTTGTTTACTCCTCTCCTCGGTTAGAGGAATCTGAACACACACACACACACACACACACACACACACACACACACACACACACACACACACACACACACACACACACACACACACACACACACACACACACACACACACACACACACACACAAGAGATATACGCCTGTTCTCTTATCTATGCTTCCTTTCTCCTGTCTCTTATTTTTAACATCAGTCTTGCAGTGTCATCATTTTCCTATTTGTTACGACTATTTTCAGAGGCGACAGGGATTATTAGCTACATTCTTTCGAGTGTTTTTCCTATCATAAGGACACAAGAAATGCAGGAATTATGCAAGATGCCGTCTGGTTTACATGTGGCAGTCACTGTATATAACATATCTACCTGTTCCGACACTTAATCTTCATTCACAAATTTGACTGATCTATTAAAGCTCTTATTTACTAAATAGTAACCTGATTGCTGAGTCCGTTCCATTCATCTACCACTCTATCTTGGGATCATTCCATTTATCTTTTTTCAAATCTAACTTTATCAGACTTGAACCCATTACTCCTTGACCTATCCTGGCTACTGACCCAGAGAATACAGCACACTAAGGTTAATTACACAGTTCTCCCAGCGCTCACCACACCACGTCGCCGCAGCCTCGACCAGTTATTGGACCCACAGTCGCTGCCAATGGCCACGCTCCAAAAAGACAGAAGAAAAAATCTATTAGAAACAACTGTGCCATATTACCGTGGCCGCTCACCGCAAGTTAGGTACTAAAAGGCGCACAAAGCTGAGAGGGGTCTCCAAGCCTAACGTGACTGGCAGGCTGGCAGGAGAGGACGCGGGGCAAGGGACTGAGGATGGCAGGGGAAGTAGGGGGCATTAATTCTCTCTACGATGGAAGCATACCACTTGTGTGTGTGTGTGTGTGTGTGTGTGTGTGTGTGTGTGTGTGTGTGTGTGTGTGTGTGTGTGTGTGTGTGTGTGTGTGTGTGTGTGTGTGTGTGTGTGTGTGTGTGTGTGTGTGTGTGTGTGTGTGTATTAAATGAGAAAATCAGTAGCGCCTTTCTGGAATGCGAGATAAAACAACAACAGCTCTGAACTCGCGGGGTGGGCGAGGAGAAGTAGGAGGAAGAGGAGAGGGAGGAGAACGTCTGAACGAGGCGGGGAAGCACAAAACATTTTCCTCATGCCGGCGGAGGGAGGGAAGCAGAGGGAGACGTTTTTTTTTCTTT
>NC_059270.1:13011098-13051098 GCF_017591435.1 Portunus trituberculatus
GCCCGTCACATCTCGTCCCTCTAATTGATGGATGCTCCGTGTAAATCATACCTGTTGTTCCTCCTCCAAGACACACGCCAGGAATAGGTACATAGGTCACTCCTCCTCCTCCTCCTCCTCCTTCTAATCATCATCCTCCACCTCCTCCTCATTTTCCTCTTTCGACTTAATTTTCTATAAGTGTTTTGTTCCTATCTTTTCCTGCAGATCTTCATGTTTTTGTCCTTACTTATAACTTCGTCTTTGTCCTTGTCGTCTTCTTTCTCATGTTTCTCCCTCCCTTTCTTTTCTTCTTCTTCTCAGTGTGTGTGTGTGTGTGTGTGTGTGTGTGTGTGTGTGTGTGTGTGTGTGTGTGTGTGTGTGTGTGTGTGTGTGTGTGTGTGTGTGTGTGTCGGGAACCCTCAGCCATCTCATGAGTGTGTGTCAGCAGTGAGACGGAAGAGACTGACAGAAACCCGAGCAGGAGAGAGGGAGGGAGGGAAGGAGGGTGGGAGAGAAGAGAAAGAGAGAGAGAGAGAGAGAATGGGAAGGAGAGGGAGAGAAAGATACATTACCGACTGGAGAGGAAAATACGCGTGAAGACGAGGAAGCTGGAGATAATAATGTATGTAGTGAAGAGAGAGAGAGAGAGAGAGAGAGAGAGAGAGAGAGAGAGAGAGAGAGAGAGAGAGAGAGAGAGAGAGAGAGAGAGAGAGAGAGAGAGAGAGAGAGAGAGAGACTACCCAATGTTCACGATACTTTAAAGGAAGAAAACTGCCTTTGTAAGTAAGTGCATATATTGAATAACTAGCATAGCAAAAAAAAAAAAATAATAATAATAATATATATAAAATATATAATATGGAATATATATATATATATATATATATATATATATATATATATATATATATATATATATATATATATATATATATATATATATATATATATATATATATATATATATATAAGACTCATTGACACCTGACCCTACACACACACACACACACACACACACACACACACACACACACACACACACACACACACACACACACACACACACACACACACACACACGTCACTGAATGGATGGGTAGGCTGTTAAGTGACTTGGATGATGGATATATGCGAGAGTGGATGGGTGGGTTGGTGAATGTGGAAGGTTGGGTGGTTTAATGCATATGCGTGGATGGATAGACTAGATTTCGGTGAGTATGTGGGTAGATGAGTAATTAGATGAATAATACATGGTTGTGGGTGGATGAATGGATGATGACTGTCTGGATGAGTGGATGGATGTATGGGGAAATGTTTGATAGATGAGGGTCCTTGTGGGTGACTGGATGTGTAAGAGTTGGTGTATGAATGAGTGTGGATGATGAGGATACATAGATGAACTTATTACAATGGTGTACTGTAGATCATTTCACACGCCACGCTTCTTTTACTAATCCTGTGGCCAAAACACCTGAATCTGGACACACTGGGCACTAACAGGTGTGTGAATCAAGTCATACTAGCCACTACAGATCTTGAGGCTTTTATTACCTTGAGTGTTTTCTTACTTCGTACCAAATGTCTGTAAACCGTCAGTGTGTAACAGGAACACTGGCTCAGGCTTACTAGTTACGTGAGAGATCTGTTCGTTTCACTAGTGGTGCTCTCTCTCTCTCTCTCTCTCTCTCTCTCTCTCGGGACGCTAGGCTTATAGAGAAAGTCTTTTTCTGTCTTTTAGGGTAACAAAGGGTGAAAATATGAGAGAGAGAGAGAGAGAGAGAGAGAGAGAGAGAGAGAGAGAGAGAGAGAGAGAGAGAGAGAGAGAGAGAGAGAGAGAGAGAGAGAGAGAGAGATTTTGTGGCCTCTAATATACTTTAATGTAAAAAGAGCACAGACCAAGGACAATAAAAAGGAAAAAATAAATTTCTACTGAGGTGCTGGTTCCTAAAAAAATAAATGAAAATGGGAAGATAAGGGGCCCAAAACATTCCTCTCGAAAGATTTGATAGAAAAGAAAAATATGAAAGCAGGCAAGGAGTTCCAGAGTTTACCAGAAAAGGGATGAAAGACTGAGAATACTGGATACTGGTAAACTCTTTCACTAAAGAGGTGGACAAAATAGGGTTAAGAAAAAGAAGAAATTCTTGCTAAATGGATGAAATATTGAAAATACTGGTTAACATTTGGATTAGAGAGACTGACAAAATACATATTAGAAAAGTAGGAAACTCATTACAGATAGATGAAAGACTGAGAATACTGGTTAACTCTTGAATTAAAGGTGTACACAAAACAGGGGTGAGAGAAAGAATGTCTTGCTTGATAGATAAATGACTGAAAACACTGATTAACTCTTACAATAGACAGATGCAAAAAAAAAAAAAAACAGACGGAGAAAAAGGTGAAAAATCTTGATTCATATTCATATAGGAGTAATTTACGAGAGACAGAAACGATATCAGGGAAGCATCGAAGTGTTTATGATGGCTGATGAGTTACAGTGGCTCACTCTACTGTAAGATCTGCTCATCAAGTATGTCGCGCATAACTGAACATCTCGATCTGCGTGGTAATTGATTATACAGGCTGTGACTTCTTAATGTTCCCCGATAAACGTTATTCAGGCAGATAAGACTAAGAGATAAAGATAGTAGAGAGGAAAAATAAATAGCTTAACAGATAAATGTAAATAGATAGAAAGATAAATAGATGGTAAGATAGATTAAAAGATTAGATATTACATAGCTATATGTATGGTGACGGAGAGAGAGAGAGAGAGAGAGAGAGAGAGAGAGAGAGAGAGAGAGAGAGAGAGAGAGAGAGAGAGAGAGAGAGAGAGAGAGAGAGAGAGAGAGTGTGTGTGTGTGTGTGTGTGTGTGTGTGTGTGTGTGTGTGTGTGTGAATGAATGAATGAATGAATGAATTCACTTAGTAGCTCAGATTTTATAAAAAGTCTGGAGCACAACTCCGATTTACATTTTAAGTATAACAATAAAGAAAGAATTGCCTCACCCATTCAGTACTTATCTAAACATATTCAATACTAACTTAAAAAAACAGACAGATTTTGAAGAACCTTCACATTTGTGCTTTGCCTCAACAGAATATATTCAAAGTAAGTTGGCGTATACGTAAAATACTCTGACAAATACGTATCCCTTAATCTGACGATGTCTCTATTGGTGCAATCAAAGAGAACATGATATTCATCACCAACAACACCCACATCACATTTACTGCAAAGTCGGTTTTCTCTACTAACGCAATGATGTCTTCCAACATTAACAAGCTACTTATTATTAAGAGTTCTCAGCTTTTTAACAATATGCGGCTGGTCTTCTGCAGTTTTACAATGTAACATTCCATACCGTAATCTCATTTGATTATAACATAAAGACCTTGTTGTAAGGTTACTTTGCCGAGTTGCTATCCACTGGTCCTTCAATCTTAACTGCACAACTTTTATAACCCCACGTAACATATAGAAACATCTTGTAATAACCATAACCATGACATGCCACATTCATTGTGTGTGTGTGTGTGTGTGTGTGTGTGTGTGTGTGTGTGTGTGTGTGTGTCCAGCCTTCCGTCCGTCCGTCCGTTAGATATTTGCAGAGAAACAGACCACACGAACCTCTTCATTCACTTGACGTAATCTGGCGATAATCCCAAGTATTCACCTCGAGTGTCTCTGGGCATCGGTAGCGCTCCTTCTCGCCATCCCGCGGCCAAACAGTAGCAAGAGACGGTCAAGATTCGTGGGAGTGCTTGTTCCACGTTAAGAGATTACCGTGTTAATTCGTTCATTACTAAGACGCATTTCTACCTTGATTTTTGGGTATGATTAGATATTAGGAAGTGTTATGGAGGCCAGAACATTAGTGACCAGAGAATTCACTATTTTAATCCCCTTATGTTTCTGATGCTGTGTAAGATCATCAAATAGTAAGCAGAATTAATATGGAAACGCGTCATGGTACTGAAGAGTTAATGGCAAGCTGGCTGTTTTTACCTTCTCTCTCTCTCTCTCTCTCTCTCTCTCTCTCTCTCTCTCTCTCTCTCTCTCTCTCTCTCTCTCTCTCTCTCTCTCTCTCTCTCTCTCTCTCTCTCTCTCTCTCTCTCTCTCTCTCTCTCTCTCTCTCTCTCTCTCTCTCTCTCTCTCTCTCTCTCTCTCTCTCTCTCTCTCTCTCTCTCTCTCTCGATCTAGTAATGGAAGAATAAAATGTCTTGGGAATCTCGGCAAGAGTGTTGGTATGTGTGTTGTATATCTTGGACTCTTGTTATTTTGGTCATAGTATATGTTCTTAACCCTTTCATTACTGAGACGCATTTTTGCCTTGATTTTTTGATACAATAAGATGATTTTTATTAACATTAGGAAGTGTTTATAGGGGTTAGAAGAAAAGTGGGCAGAAAATTCACTATTTTAATCACCTCTTAAGTTTCTGAAATTATAAAATCACCAAGCAGGAAGCAGAATGAATATGGAAACGCGTCTTGGTGGTGAGAGATTAACGTTTTACTGTTATGGTTTCCTCTAAGGCTTACTGAAAACACTGTGGTGCACGTTTAAGGTATAATTTGTGAAGGAGTAGTGTAGTAGATCAAATGTTTTCACACCTTTAGTAAATCACAGTAAAATCATTAATTGTTATTTAGTCCATTCAAAACCAGGACATGTTTTCATATTTATTCTGCGTACTCCATATATCCTTTTCTAATGTAAATAAAATTGTCTAATCACACTAAAAATTCATAACAGAAATGCGTTCCAGTACTGAAAGGGTTAAATACACTAAGAAAGATGTCATGTTCTTATTAGTAGCGTAAGAATTCGTGAAGGAAGCAGATGAAGTTCTCTCTCTCTCTCTCTCTCTCTTTCCTTTTTATATATATTGTTTAAGTACTGCGTAGGCTCACATTGTCACTACCCATTCAAAGTGACTGTAGACGCGCCGTAATTTTATGAGCAAGTCGAGGCAACCAAACCACAACTAAACAGTGGATCTCGAGGTGCTGTTGACACTGATTTATTTTTATGTTGTCTTGCTGCTTTTGTATGACAGTTTAGGTTTAACAGAGAGAGAGAGAGAGAGAGAGAGAGAGAGAGAGAGAGAGAGAGAGAGAGAGAGAGAGAGAGAGAGAGAGAGAGAGAGACGAGCCCCTTCTCCCATCATTTCACGTGAAAATTTATACCCTCTGGTCCATTTCCTCTGGCCCATTCTGTCAGACCCCCGTACCTCTGCCCTGGCTCTTCCCTGCCTCCTACCCTTACTCCTCCCTTCGTCTTCTTTACCCCTTCCCCTGTTCCTCCCTGTCACTGCCGTACCCTTCTTCGTCTCTCCCTCCCCTGCACTCTCAGCCTCACTCACCCTTTCCTCGCTACCCTTTCATGGACTCTGCTAGGGAAAGAGTCCAGAAATATTGTACTGTAACGCAGCCTTCAGTAGAGGAGAGCTGGCTGTGCTGTCACTAATGGTGTGAGACTGTAGCTTAAATGTTATTAGATGAGCTGGTACCAAGGGACAGTATTCTTAAACTTCCCTACGTCTCATTTTGCTCACATTAACAAGGTATAGAGGAAGATTTTGTGGACTTAGAGTATGCTCTTATGTTTTCAAGGATAATTTGTGTACGAGTAGATGCATAAGAAAGCAAGGGAAGTTCTAAGAAGACATCAGGCTTACGCACGTCGTGGCTCTCCCTGTATGTAATATGTTTATCTATTTCTATATATCATTCTTATCCATAATTTTATCTAATGGTATAAAGTTCCCTGATAACTTAATTGGGGTATTTATCTTTTTTCATCTAATTTTTATCATATCCTAATTTCCCATGCTGAGGATTTTGATTGTGTTTCGTGTTAATATCATTTAACGGGAATTTGCATTATTAGTGAAAAAAAAATTCATCCATGATAACGTGAGCAATGATTTGGGAAATGTGAAAATAACAAAATGTTCCTGAAGAAAGATAACTTACAATCTCCAGGTCAGTATTCAGGATAGATCAATAAATAACGGCTTTAATCTTGTTAAAATTAGAAAAGAAAATAAGTCAGTAAAATCAATAGAGTCAATAGCGTGCTTTATAAGATTAGACAAATATATGGAATGGATGGGAGATGTAAACATTATGAATTTTGAACTCCACTCCCAGAAAAAAAAAAAAAAAATGCTTGCTGATTCGGAGATGAGTATAAACCCATTTCAAAAGTCATGTTCTCAGACAGTGAAAGAGAAAGAGGACCAAGACAGAAAATAGGAGACGAAAATACACTACTGTGAAGAAAATGAGGAGCTGGGAAGGCCCATCTGTCTTTATTTCATTTAATGGGGTGTCTGCTGTATCTTCGGGGAGGGAGGCCGAGCGGATAGGCGGGGAGGGGACGCGTGATGTATTGGCAGATAAGGAAGAGAGGAGACCAGGAAGGAGAGGGAAAAGGAGAGGCGTAATTAGGTGTTAAGATGGAGGGGCGACAAAGGGGAAAGAAAGGAAGGAGGGAAAGGTGAACGTGAAGAAGGTAAAGGGAAGTAGAATAAGAGAGAGAGAGAGAGAGAGAGAGAGAGAGAGAGAGAGAGAGAGAGAGAGAGAGAGAGAGAGAGAGAGAGAGAGAGAGAGAGAGAGAGACAAGCTCTTGCTATCATCTAACTGCTATTTTCATGCTAACTTGATTCAATTTAAGAGGGAGATTTCAAGACATCCCTTTTTTTTTTTGGGGGGGGGGGCTAACACTCTCATACCGGCAAGGGGACTGCAACTAAATGGGCAATTTCTTCTGTTTTATGTTGCGCTTTGCCAGCTTTCCCACCTTACATGAAAAAGAAGAAAAGTAAATTGCATGAAGAAAATGTTGAGGTAGGAAAGGGAAAATACTTATAAAGAGCAGAGCTAGAGATGGAATTAGAAGATAAAAAAGTAAAAAATATATGTTTTTATCTTTAAAAGTCCAAGTGGAACCAGAAAGTGTGTCATGGTAGTTAAGGATCTCTCTCTCTCTCTCTCTCTCTCTCTCTCTCTCTCTCTCTCTCTCTCTCTCTCTCTCTCTCTCTCTCTCTCTCTCTCTCTCTCTCTCTCTCTCTCTCTCAGTAACAGCTATTTGCCAAGTGGATTCCTGCTGCCAGCAGTAGATGACTCCTCTTTCAGTGGAAATCGTCAGTGAGTCATGTCGTTATGTAGCAACTTGGGAGGAGACGCATTATATTTAGTGCGCCATCAAGGTCTGGGCGAGACCGAGTTTTATATAGTTGTGGTCAGAAGTCTGGTAACATACGGTACTCCCTGCATCTTAGCTTAGAACCTTCCCTCAATCTTAACCCCTTCAGTACTGGGACACATTTTTACCTTGAGGTTTGTGTACAATTAGACCATTCTATTGACATTAGGAAGGGCCTATGGAGGTCAGAAGGTTAATGGCAACAGTCTTCACTATTCTAATCCCCACATATTAAGTTTCTGAAGCTGTATAAAATCATCAAATAGTAAGCAGAATGAATATGGAAATGCGTCATGGTACTGAAGGGGTTAAGTCCCATGGTTTGCTGAAAATCTCATTCACTTCAAAATTTATCAGGTTTTGGTTAGAGATGATCTTATCAGAGGCCGCCTGTACAGTGGAACCATGAGTGCTTTAGGGTCCGAGGGGTCTCCAAGCGCACTGGTTCGAATTCTGTCCACGGTCCGAGTGTAGGTTGGGCTTCCTCTCTCGGGGCAACGGTTTCCTAGCGGATGGGCTTTGAGATAGGAGTTACCCCAAAAATGTATCCACTTTAGCCCATAAATTCCGTGAAAAGCCCATATGGTATAAATAACAAAAGAGAGTATAAGGCATGTGGAAATGAGTGAAACATACTACTGGAATACGTCTCTTTTTTTTCTTCGACATAATTTCCCACGACAAGGAAAATTGAAAAGTAAAAAATATAAGGTCCATGACAGAATTATTCCCTGACACAGCATGGAGACAATCATGTGTGATAATCAGTGAGGGATAAAGGTCAATCATATTTTCTTTCTTGGCATCTCTTCGTACGTCTCTGTAGGGGGCCGATGTTTTTGACGATTCTTTACCAGACGCGGTCATACACATCGTCCGTTTAGAGTTGTCGTTCTCGCAAGTCCATTTATACATAGTCTCTCCACCTCCACTGTGGTCTTCCTTCTGGTCTGCTGCCTCACACCTCCAGCTCCATCCTTATTCTCCTGCCATGTGACTCTTCTTTTCCCTTTACACTGAACTGCTGCAGCATTTTTTTTCTAAGAAGTTACTCGATTACCGGTTACGACTGTTGTTGATTATTTGGCGAATCGGGAGAGCCTGTATTATGAAGCGCTTTTGAGAGGTCACGAAGATGATTAGTCGGGCATCCATAATGTGTATTTCTGTTGGTGATGCAGAGTTCTTGTGAAACTATCTCTTGAATCATTAAAACAATCTTGAACATTTCTGTTATAACAATGCACAAGACAATAAAGAGTTTATTAAATCATCTTAGCTACGCAAAGCATGTTTGTATGGAGTCATTGTTTTCATTTATATTTATATTTGTTTAGAATGGAATGTGTCATGACTTCACATGGAGGTTCTGGAGAGATGGTCCCGTTATTGTCTCCTTTCTATTGATCTACTCTTCAGCTCGTTATAGGTTATAAAGTTTCTGTCATACGGTCAGATCAATCGAAGGCTCTTTTCTTTTGTCTATATAAAAAAATAATGACTAGATGGCTTATTTCAGTATGTTAATATCAATATCATCATCATCGACGTCCAGATTTGTAATATCTTTTATTGTGTTTGTCTTCGCCTCTCACCATTCTCCTCTTGCCTCTGTGGGCCACGTCACCGTCCATCACCACAGTGGCCTCCCTGGCAGAACCTTGACGCAACATGGCCATAGCAGCAGCAGCAGCAGCAGCAGCAGTAGGAGCATCAGCGGCGTCACTTATTTATACACTTGTTGTTTTGGGTCTGTCAGATTGGAGCGTCAGTCCATCACCGCGCTGGCCAATCAAACGAGCTGTGTCGCCTCAAGGTCAGGTCGAGGATTGCACGAGTCATTGAAGGCAGGGGGTGACGCGGACAGGGAGACAGAGAACAGGGGACGGTGGTGGTGGCTGGCAGGGGAGGGAAGTCAGAGGCAATGGAGAATAGGGATATGATTTGGGGTCTTTGTGTGTGTGTGTGTGTGTGTGTGTGTGTGTGTGTGTGTGAGAGAGAGAGAGAGAGAGAGAGAGAGAGAGAGAATCACGTGATGAAGAGTGAGTCCAAATGTATCTCGTGATGATGAAACGTAAAAATTTTAAATGAGTTATGTCCAATTGGTTCTCCTCTCTCTCTCTCTCTCTCTCTCTCTCTCTCTCTCTCTCTCTCTCTCTCTCTCTCTCTCTCTCTCTCTCTCTCTCTCTCTCTCTCTCTCTCTCTCTCTCTCTCAACTATATCTATCACATAACCAAGATAGTCTTCTCATGGAAACAAAATACTGTGTTTCTTATCGTAGTTAAGTAATGGTAGAAATGTTCCTCTCTTTGTGTGAAAAAGTTCCTTCCTTCCTGCAAACGGTCTTGAGTAGAGTCACCTTATATTCATATTTATCTACACGTATCTTTGTAAGACTTTAAAATTGTGGGCATTGATACGAATCAAGCCCAACATTCATTGCCACTTACTGAGGGATATCCGATATTCATGCCCCTTACATTTCTGCTCTTTCTCAGAACATTAAAACTTGATACAGGGAAGCCAAGCAGTAACTCGTGAGCAAGACTAACTTTTACTTGTTATTTAAGGAAAACAGTATAAGATCACGGTTTGATAAAGTGGTTCCCTTAGACTACTGACTCACAAACCGTGCGCTGTGACTATCTCAATAAAATCTGCCGCATGATTTTCCTAGATAGGTCTGTGCTTGTAACCCTTTTTACAGCAATGGGTGGTTTTCGTTAGTATTCTTATCATGAAGAAGAAGAAGAAGAAGAAGAAGAAGAATCGGTTAATTAAGTATTCACGAGAATACTACGAAAAAAATGTCATGAAGATTGTAAAATTGTAGATTGTATGGGAAAGAGTGATTAGGAGTTAAATGATTCGATAGGTACTTTTTAGTAAGCCTGCATTTCACTGACTGGCTGGACTGACTGGCTGGTGCGGTGTCAGAGTCTATGGTCTACGTTTCCCGCTCCAGTAAACAACAAAATTTGAGAACCACTATCTTACACTGATAAACCAAACTCTACAAAGGGAGATCCTGACAAAGAAAAAAATGTTTGTCTTTTAATATGCGAGGACACGAGATGGATTACAAAGAACTCACAGCACAAAGACACCTGATTTGTATGTATGTGTGTATGTGTGTGTGTGTGTGTGTGTGTGTGTGTGTGTGTGTGTGTGTGTATGTGCGCGCGTGCGTGTAATTGTGTTGCTGCGTACGTGTGTGCGTGTGAATGTGTACGTGTGTGTGAGCTGTACATGACAAGTATGGTTAGGATGTGCACGTATGACCAGCCTTCTAGTGACTTCAGACATTAGGAAGTTGTTTTTGCTGTTGTTGTTATTGTTGTTGTTGTTGTTGTTGTTGTTGTTGTTGTTGTTGTTGTTGTTGTTGTTGTTGTTGTTGTCGTCGTCATCGTCATCGTCGTCAATGTTGCTGTAGCTGTTGTTGAACTTCTTTTTTTAATTTCTTTTCCTCCATTTCTTCCTCTTCCTCCTCTTCCTCCTCTTCCTTTTCCTTTGTTTTCTTCTATCAAAGGATGGGCACACCTTGAGAATTCAAAGGAAATGACACACACACACACACACACACACACACACACACACACACACACACACACACACACACACACACACACACACACACACAGAGACGGGGGCAGGTGGAGGGGGAGACTGAAGGGGACGCGGTTGGTGGATGGGGCAATGGGGAGTAGGGGAAGCTATTGAGACCCGTGCTCTTAATCTGTTGAAATAAAGCCAGCGCGTGACGACACCTTGTGAATGCTAATCCACAGTGATGGCGGCGCTGGCGTGGGGGTGAGCACACTCGCCTCACAGTTAACAGGATCCGGGTTCGAATTCCAGGCTGCACGGAAGTAATTTGGCCCTATTTCCTTTCATGTACTAGCCCATTCAAGTATCATGAGTCAGTACAGCGTGGAGTGATGCCTGGCGTAGCGCACCCCAGCCACTGAAGGCTTTGTGTTGCTATTCCTTCCCGCTACTCCTGCCCTTTGTAGTCAAGCTTTTAGATTTTGTATTTTATTGAACACAAAGACTAGTGATGGTGACGGAATGGAGTGGTAGAGAAATGGAGCTGATAATACAGGGTCCGTTCTGAACTTTTGAAGATGACAATTTTTACAAAAGAGGATGATGGATGGTAATAAGTTGATATGATTTATTTAGGAACTGCCACGTTTAAGACTGATGGCTTCTAGTTTTTCTCATTTTCTTGTGCTCTTATGATGAAGATAAATATTTTCTTTAATATGTGTCTTCTACTTATTGCGTTTATATAGAAAATGTAAACGAACATATATTTTATTAGATCTGTTTTTCGTACCAACACTGATTAATAATTCAATAACCTTTTTTAGACCTCAGCATTGACTTAATTTAAATTCATTGATTACCGTCATCGATTATTTTTTCCTTCATACACCAAGACCCGGCGCACCGTTAGGCTTAGTGTGTATGCGCTACGCCTCATCAATTTATCCATAACGTTAATGCCACCGCTCTTCATCCGCTCCTGCACTTTAAACCAAAGATTGTATCGTGATCGCCCATCACTACTACAGATTCTAGTGAATTGATATTTGCATAGTTAATCCTTGTCCTGAGTTAGGATGATACATTCACATATTGAAAATCCTGATAATTAACAAGAACAAGTTCATGCCCTCAGCTTACAATTTTTTCTTTATTTTGTAGCTCATCTAGCAGAGATAACTTGTATGTACGGAGGAGGAGGATGCTGGAGATGAATTTATCCGGCAAGAGAAAGAGAAGAGGACCTAAGAGAAGGTTATTTTTAGATATAGTGAAAAAAGACGCGCTTGTAAGAAAGGTTAATCCACTGTGGCTAACCCTGACGGGAGCAACCACCTTCATAAAAAAAAAAATAATAATAGCTACTTTATTTTTATGATTAACTCTGACATTAAAATATTGTGAATGTAAAGATAGCATAGTATTTATATCCCGAACTTATAATCTGTTACCGCGTGTCATTGCGTTGGCATGGCACTGTTTGGACCAGCGTAATGAAGATAGTGCTCCTCGCGGCAGAGACAAGGTCGCCTCAACGCGTCTCGATTGAAGCGATAGGTCTTGTCCTGCACGACCACGGGAGATGCATGAAGACGTATGGAAGAAGAAATAAACAGGTTCCTTGATAGACAGCAACAGACAGGTGGCGGGGCTGTGATAGATGCCCGGCCTGACGAAGCCATCAGTCACGCCCCGCTCCCGTCCTTACCCTCAATTAGAGTGTTGGGCGTATGTTCCTGTCTCCCCACTCTCTCTCTCTCTCTCTCTCTCTCTCTCTCTCTCTCTCTCTCTCTCTCTCGGCGTCCTGGTGTTAGTGGTCCAAGTGACGCACGCAACACACGCAACACTTCCGTGCATCCTTTTCAAATGCTTTACTCTCCCATCTGACAGACTATTTTCAAACCATGCAAGTTAGCCTGGTTTTCAAGAGCTAGTGCTTCTCCTGCTAGAAATATAGAAATCTTGTTAAGCTGTCACTACATCCATGAAAACATCCTTAAGCCCTCTTTTGACTACAAGTATTATTTTGAAAGTCGTGGAGGTGCGACGTAGAAGTGTTTTAGAATACGGTTCTTTATCTCAGCCACCGTTGCTGCTGCTGCTGCGTCCCCTGCTGCCCTGTGGCTATTTTTTCTCAGCTGCTGGCGCCGGAGAAGCGACCCCTGCCCGACACACCTTTGTTAATTAGGCGGCCCGACCACCACCTGACGGGGAGGAGGTGCGAGGGAAGACAAGGCACTTTTTTATGATGACAGTTTGTGTGTGTTTGTGTGTGTGTGTGTGTGTGTGTGTGTGTGTGTGTG
The DNA here is from genome assembly GCF_017591435.1 of Portunus trituberculatus. Taxonomy (NCBI): domain Eukaryota; kingdom Metazoa; phylum Arthropoda; class Malacostraca; order Decapoda; family Portunidae; genus Portunus; species Portunus trituberculatus. Next base: position 13,024,152 of record NC_059270.1, read on the forward strand.
TGTGTGTGTGTGTGTGTGTGTGTGTTATTATAGTTGCTGCCGTCTATTAGTGTACTGTAATGTCTAAATGCAGTCTGCCTTATAAATTCGTGTCACCAAATGCCAACAGTTAGTCACTGTTACTCTTTTTGCGGTGCTATTGTCACCTCTCTTTGTGTGCATTATGAGTTATGCTTCGTGAATATCCGTCTGTGTGTCTGTATCTATATATCTGTCTATCTTATTACTTTTTCATTTCCTCCATGGACGTAATTACTACTGAAAAGAGACACGTGAACTGGACACTAGTAAATAACGATTCAGATTCACTTTTAAGTTTATAAAAGGCTACTCAATATTTCTTGGGTAATTGCAGGTCGATGTTAAATGTGGCTATTATGATAAAACACTCTTGCTACTTAGTGTAAATTGTCTGTTATTTTCATGTGATGCTTTAGGCCTGTATGTCTGTCTGCCTGTCTGTTTGTCTGTCTGTCCTGTTTGCCTGTCTGACTGTCTTCCCTCTCTTCCTACACTTCTCCCTATAAATTTACCTTCCTCTCCCTCATCCATATCTCCTTCCCTCCTCCTCTCCTCCTCCTCCTCTTCCTTCCACCATTGATGGATCACCTCACCTTAACATGTAGGTTTCCTCCTTTACTCTCTCCCTTCACTTCCCTTTCCCTTCCTTCTCTTCCCTTCTCTTTTCCTTCCTCTCTTTTTCAATCCATATTTTTCTTTTCTACTATTCCCTTCTCTTCTCTTCCTTCCACTAACCTTCCTTATTTCTGTCCTTCGCTCTTTTTTTATGCCTTCCTTTTTCCCTCTTCAATCCTCTCCCCTCCTCTATCTTCTCCTCCTTTACCTTACCTATTTTCATGTCTTTTCTTTTCTTGTCATTCCTTCTCTCCTTTTCCTTCCTTTCCTTTATCAACCTTTTTCTTTCCTTCCTTTTCCTTCGTTCTTACCAATTCTCTTCTCTTCTCTAACGCTTTTTTTCTTCAAATCCCTTTTTTTCCCTTCTCCTTTTTCTCCCTCATTTTCTTTCCCTTTTGTGTTTTTTTTTTTCATCTTTTGTTTTCTACTCGTTTTTCGGTTGTTAATTCTCATCACTACCTTTTTCTTTGTCCTTTTAATTACATATATCTTTTTTTCCACAAATTTCATTCTTTTTTGTTTGATCTTACCATAAAATCTTCATCTTTTCATTTTCTAAACTCTCACTTTTCTTTTCTCTCTCTCTCTCTCTCTTTTTAGTTTTCCTTTAATTTTGTCACATTTTTTCATCGATCTCATCTTATATCTATTCACCAACAAGAGTTTTTACCATTATATTCTAAAGAAAAAAAAACCTCTCTTAAAAACTCCTACTGCAGTCTTTGCGCTTTTTATACAGCTCTCTTCTGCTGCTCATCTTCTCCCCCACACCATCGCTCCCTCCTTATCTCCTCCCTGTCTCCCCTCCGTCCCTACCTACGTCCCCGTCAGCCCATCTCTCCTCCCTAACCAGTAATTTAGCTCCCTGATCTCTCCACCTCCCACTTGCGTCTCCTCTTGTATGTTTACGACGGGAATTATTGGTCTGTGTTTTCTCGAGTCAAATAAGGTTCTCTTTATGGGCTTCGTAAGTGACGGCAGCGGCGGCGGTGGTGGTGGCGGTGGTAGTGGTGGTGGTAGTGGTGGTGTGAGGGAAGGTGTTTCTCGCGTGTCAATGTTGTGATGTGAGAGTTGTGGTGGTGATGGTGGTGGTGGTTGTGTGTTTTTTTTTTTCCTTTTGTTGTTGGTGGTGGCGGTGGTGGTATTTGTTGATGTTGATGATGATGATGATGATGATTGTTGTTTCTTTTTTTCTCCTTTCTTCTTTTCTAATTTTCTTTTTTCTTATCATCATCATTATCATCATCATCGTCATCATCATCATCATCTTCTTCTTCTTCTTCTTCTTCTTCTTCTTCTTCTTCTTTTCTTCTTCTTCTTCTTCTTCTTCTTCTTCTTCTTCTTCTTCTTCTTCTTCTTCTTCTTCTTCTTCTTCTTCTTCTTCTTCTTCTTCTTCTTCTTCTTCTTCTTCTTCTTCTTCTTCTTCTTCTTCTTCTTCTTCTTCTTCTTCTTCTTCTTCTTCTTCTTCTTCTTCTTCTTCTTCTTCTCCTCCTCCTCCTCCTCCTCCTCCTCCTCCTTCTCTTTCACCACCACCATCACCACCTTCTCCAGCCAACCCAAACTGTTTACAAGACTAGAGAAACGATATGTATCACACCACTCTCTTTCCCCTGCCACTCACCTCAGTTCCCACCGTTACCTCTCCCCTTCTACCAGGTCACTTACAAGCCTTGCCTATAACCTTCTGGGGTGACCTGCTGCTTCTCTCCTGGTGGCGATCCCCTCTAAGATTACACTGCTGTCTCTCCCTCTCTTGTGCCTCAACTACTTAGCGGCTTTGAGGTTCATTTCCGGGAGTTAAGGACGAAGGTGAAGGGAGGGAGAATTTTTGAAGAGGGAAGGAAGGACACGGGGTAGAGGGAAGGAAGAGACTGGGAAAGAGGGATGGTCTGAGAGAGAGAAAGGAATGAAGGGAGGGGATGGACGGATGAAGGGAAAAGGGAAGGACAAAGAGGAGAAAAGGAAATGAAGTAGCTAATGAAGGAAAGGAATAGGTAAGGAATAACTGAAAGAGAGAAATAAGGAAAGAAATGATGGAGGAAGAATATAAGGAAGTGATAAACGGATGGACTGGTAAAAAAAGGAAATCAAACAAGAAGAAAACTGTAACAAAGAATAAATATCGAGAAGGAAGAACTGGACAAATATAAGGAAGGAAGGAAAGGAGGAAGAAGTGAAGAAAAAACAGAGAGAAAGGAAAGAGAAGGCAAAGGAGGAGAGAGGAGGAGGAGAAAGGTATGGTGGGGAGAAAGGAGGGAGGGAGAGGAACGAGAGAGGAAAGAGGAGGCAGAAGAGGAGAGGGGAGGAGGATTACATGTAACGGGTGACATTATGGTGAAGGGGAGGGTGTCTCTCTCTCTCTCTCTCTCTCTCTCTCTCTCTCTCTCTCTCTCTCTCTCTCTCTCTCTCTCTCTCTCTCTCTCCACTACTACCACTACTACTACTACTACTACTACTACTACTACTACTACTACTACTACTACTACTACTACTACCACCACTATTACCACCACCACCACCACCCCACCACTAGCAGCACCACCACTACCACCTCATTGCAACCATCAACACACATTCGTCCTCGAGCTGCCTCGTCTCCCAGGTAAATTAGGGAGCGAGGGAGAAGGAGGAGGAGGAGGAGGAGGAGGAGGAGGAGGAGGAGGAGGAGGAGGAGGAGGAGGTAGTGGGTCCCTCGCCTCATTTCTCACGAGCTATGCTGACGTGATATCAGCGGGATCAGCTTAACAGGCATCCCAGGATTTGATGACGAGAATATAACTCTTTCTTACCCCTCTCCCCTCCGCCACCTCCCCTCACGTCAAAGTCGAAAGTCGCATTTATACATTTAGCCACTAAGACCTTATGTGCTCAGGTGAAGGGTTGCGGGTGGAAAGAAGGTTGGAGGGGAGGTGACGTGGAGGAGGAGAGGGGAGAGCGTGCGGACTGCGAAGGACTGAAGGAAACGTAGAGGGCGGACATGGGTGAGGCGGCACGTAGTGAAGCATGGCAGCACCAGCGGAGACCAGAAGCTAAACGTGATTGTTGGATAAAGAAGTCAGGAATGTAGTCTCAATTTTTATATTCCTCTTCTATTTATTTTCTCTTCTACGTCTTTTTATATTAGTTTTGTTTATTTTTCTCGTGTTTTTCTTGTTTTTATCTTCCTTCGTCTTTGTTTTTCTTGCTTTTTTCCTTCTTTTTCCTTCCACATGACTGTTGGATAAGGAAGTCAAGAATATGGTCTTAATTTTTGTATCCTTTTCTGTTTCTTTTCTCTTATACTTTTTATGGTGTCTTGTTGTTTTATCCTCCTTCGTTTTTCTTTCTCTTATTTTTTCCCTTCTTCCTTTTCCTTCTCTTCTATTTTTTATCTCTTTTACTTCTTTTGATATTGACGTTATTTGTTTTTTTTTCTTGTTTTATCCTCCTTTATCGTCTCTGTTTTATTTTGTTCTTTATTTTTCTTCCTCTTTTCCTTTTACACTATTGACTATTTTCTTCTAATCCTGTTTCTCATTAGTTTCGGTGTGTCATTCTTCTTCTTGTTTTCTCTTCTTTTTCCTCTTCTTCCTTCTATTTGTACTATTTGATATATATTTTCTCTTATTTTTTTTCCTCATACTTTATGTTTTATGTTTGAAAATATCTTCTTTCTTCGCTTCTCATTTTCTTGTTCCTTTTTACTAATGTTTCTTATATACATTCATTTCCTTAATCTTTCTGTTGCTTTGTTTATATTTCTTGCCATTGTTCTTATTTGTTCTCATATTCCTCCTTATTCTTTCTTACTTTCCTCCATTTACTCTTCGTAATCCTATCGTCTGATTTATTTGCTTTCTTTCTCAGTTCCCTTTTGATTTATTTCCTTTCCCATTCAGTCCCCACATCTATCTATATTCTCACTACACCACTTGCTCCATTTTTTTCCTTTCTCCACTTCTTCATCCATCATTCTCATCTTCCTTCAACTGATATTATTTGATTTATTTCCTCTTCTATCTAACTCCTAAAGCTCTTCATTGCCTCACCTATATTTCAAACCACTAATTTTCTCCCACACAAGTCCCACCCTCTCCCTCACACACTCATCAAGTTCTATTAGTCACGGCTCATCTTCATCTGTTTGCAATTTCTTCGGTGCAGCAAATCATGGGACCATCGTCTGTCATCGATTTATGTGCCGTTCCTGACAGATCCGCCTTGTGCCACTCCATTGCCTGCCTTCGCCCAGTACTTCACTCAGTTTAATGTAATATACCATTCTCAAACTCTGTCACTCTCTCTTTAGTCGTTTGTTAGTCTCTCTTTCAGCTTAAGTTTAACCTTGTCAGTACCATGACACGTTTTCATATTCATTCTGCTTACTATCTGGTGATTCTATACAGCTTCAGAAACTCATATGGGGATTGAAATAGTAAAGACTGTGGCCATTAATTTTCTGATCTCCATAAATTCTTTCCAGTGTCAATAAAATCGTTTAATTACACCCAAAAATCATGGTAAGAATGCGTCCCAGTTGAAGGGGTTAAAATCTAGATTTCTGAATAAACACTGTCTGCCTTCACCCGTTGCTCCTTTTCAGACTAATGTTCATATGATTCTCAAACTCCGTGCATCTCTCGCTATACTCGTTTTTTAATCTCTCTCAGTGTACTTTCAAAATTTAGCACTGCCTTTTTGCCACCAATGCTTCTTCTGAGACTAATGTTCGTACGATTCTCAAATTCGGTGCGTCTCTCGCTATACTCTTGTTAATCTCTCTCAGTGTACATTTAGAAGTTAGACCTCACGATAAACATTGCCTGCTTAGAACACTGCAGACATATTCCATCATTTCATTTTGGATTCGTGATTATAGTTTAGTCGTTTCACCTTTATGGATGGTAAATATTCGTTCTTAAATCTCTCTCAGTGTAAGAACGTTCAAAATTTAAAACTCTGGATAAACACTGCCTTTTTTGCCACTGATGCATCTTCTGGGACTAATATTGTTACGATTCTCAAATTCGGTGCATTTCACCTTTATGAATTGTAAATATGAGAAAATACTTGCATAAATGGAGTTTTTTTTTTCTTTCTTCTTTTTTTTTTTTTAATGGTGCTGCTACCTTGCAATTGCCAGACTGAGACAATTAGATTTCAAGATTTCATTCACTGGTCCTGTTTGTTACTCGAGCGGAGCGATCTCACGACTACAGTGCTGCGTATAGACCGGCTGAAAACAAACAGGACTGTCGCTACTTTGAACTGTTCGATAAGACACAGAAAATTGGACGGTCTCTCTCTCTCTCTCTCTCTCTCTCTCTCTCTCTCTCCCCCTTGTCCACGAATCCCATCAAGTACTAAATTCCCTGTAGCCATCCATATATTTCCCTTCCCAGGCCCTGAATACATAGCTCCTCCTCCTCCTCCTCCTCCTTTCCTCCTCCTCCTGGCTAAGAATAAATTGTGGCCACGCATCTGTAACCTGTCACGCGTTCTCTCTTGCGGGCTCTTCATTTCATCAAGTATTGGCCGTTCTGTGGTGCTCCTCATGGACGGGATGCTGAGACTGATGGATGGGCAGTGTTAGGGAAGGTGTAGGGAAGGGCATTGTATGAGTGTTGGCCGTGGTGGTGGTAGTGGTGATGGTGGTGGTGGTGGTGTTTTTATTTCTTCTTTCGTCTTTCTTTCTTTACTTTTTTACTATTTGTTTTCTTTTCTTTGTCTGGCAACAAAAAAGAGACTAAGAACGAAGGAACTGAGGCCGGAATTATGAGAGAGAGAGAGAGAGAGAGAGAGAGAGAGAGAGAGAGAGAGAGAGAGAGAGAGAGAGAGAGAGAGAGAGAGAGAGAGAAGGTCTTTTGTGTGTTAGCAGTATTAGGTCGAAAATACTCAATAATTTCACTGTGAATTGTATATCATTAAACGTATATACATAAGCACACATATATATAAGTAGTATGAGATTCTCTTTGAGCTTATAGTACCAGTTTATGATGCATTAATTTCACGTTTGTGCGTATAGTAGTTGTGTCATTTTGGTCTGTTTGCCTTAACTAGTTTGGAAATATAATAAAAGTGTATGATTCTCTGGTCTATAAATTTTTATCTATCTATCAATCAGTGTTTTCTACCCAATAGTTCCTTCCCACGGCACAAACAATAAGCATTAGTGACGGGAAGAGTGAGGGGTCGAGAGAGATGATACACGCTGCCTCCTCTCAGACTCGGGCCCTCAGGAGCTTAGCGTGGGCAGCCAGACAAGCCTCTAGAAGCCACTTGTCCATCTACACAGACGCTCCCGTGGACTGAGTTACGGGTGCTGGATTTCTGTGCCTTGTCTCGCAACCTTCCTGGCATACTTTGTTCCTGTAGACACCCGCAGACCTTCACTGTTTTCTTTATCGCTTCACTTTCTCGCTCCTTTTCTGTTTCTGTCTGTCTATCTGTTTGTATCTCTAAACCAACCAGCGGTGCGAGGATGTATAGATCCGTCATACGTTTATAAGTAAGCTACTAACCGAGTATCACATATATAACAATTGTAACAACGAATCTTTTCAACAAGACACATAAAAGAATAAACGATGGCAGTTGTAACAAACTCTAATGCACAAGACAAATGAACGAACGAACGTAACCATTAATCTAAGTACAAAACGAAACTACTTAACGCCTTCAGTAATGGGAGGCATTTTTATCTTGAGTTTTATTTACCATCAGATCATTTTATTGACATTAGGAACGGTCTGTAGAGGTCAGAAGATTACTGGCCACAGTCTTCACTATTTTAATTCCCCACATGAGTTTCTAAATCTGTATAAAATCACCAAATAGTAAGCAGAATGAATATGGAAATGCGTCATGGTACTGAAGACAATTAGATTTCAAGATTTCATTCACTGGGGCCGCCGTGGTACAGTACAACCAAGCGTGCTTTGGGGTCCGAGGGGTCTCTAAGCGCACGGGTTCGAATCTTGCCCAAGTTCCGAGTGTAGGTTGGGCTTCCTCACTCGGGGCAACGGTTTCCTAGCATGTGGGCTTTGAGATAGGAGGTACCCCAAAAAAGTATCCCCTTTAGCCCATAAATTTCCGTGAAAAGCCCACATGGTATAAAAAAAAAAAAAAGCAGCTGTGGTTTGATGCCCCGACCACCATCGCAGCACGCCATGACCCCGCCCTTGAGCTCACCTCGTCTGGCCGATGACGGAACCTTTCACAGGCATTGATTTTCCAAGTGAGACGAGGAGGAGGTGCGCGCCTGGCATACCGCGCACCCGATTACCTTTTTATTTTTTTTCTTCTACTTCTTACCAGCCGGACTTCCCACGAGCGAGGTTATGAGCGGTGAGCAGTTTGGTTCAGTGATGTTCGTGATAAGGAAAGGCAGTCGGTCGTTTTCAGTGTTTTTTTTTTTTTAATTAATCTTGAGCGTATAAGGCGTCTGATGAACTATCCGGCGTGTGTGTGTGTGTGTGTGTGTGTGAGAGAGAGAGAGAGAGAGAGAGAGAGAGAGAGAGAGAGAGAGAGAGAGTTTCATTATATATTTTTTCTCTTGCCTCTATAACCAAATACAACCTATTTTTCTTCACTTTAGTCTTTGTTTTTCTTCCTCCTTACCTATTTTGTCGTCATCTGTGTCCTTTTTAATTAATATTCATCTTACTCCATCTTACCTGTCGCCATTTGTCTTCCTCTCTCCTCCTCCTCCTTTCTCTCTTCCTTCTCTCTATCTCTCTCTGTCTCCGTCTCCATTCCTTTCCCTTTCACCTTTCGCATACTCATTAACCTCTTGCCTTTCCTCTCCATCTCCTGACCTGACCCGCAGAGTGACCCGGAATGACCTGGAAGTGGCGAGTCAAGTCCGGAAGAGTCGAGTCAGTTGATTGAAAGCTGACAGACAGACAGACAGACAGACAGACAGACAGACTAGCGGAAGAAAATAAAAACCGTGTTATTTTGAACGTTGAACTAGAAAATATTATACTTTTCAAGAAATCTAGAGAGAGAGAGAGAGAGAGAGACGAGATGAGGGACGGAGGAAGGAGAATGTCAGCGAATGAGTGGGAGGAAGGGAGGAAGAGAAGAGATTAAGGAGAGACACAGTGTACAAATATGCTAATATGTTGACACTAACTGCGCCAAGACGTAAGCCACTCCGCTTATTATATGGGAGAGAGGGAGAGAGAGAGGGAGAGAGAGAGAGGGAGAGGAAAAAGAGCGGGAAGAAAGAGGAAAAGGAAAGGGGAGAGATGTAGGAAAGTTAGGAAGAAAAAGGAAAATGATAAAGAAAGAAGAGAGGAAGGAAGAGAAAGATGTAGAAGACGAAGATAAAGAAGAGAAAGAGAGAAAAAAAAGAAGGAAGGGAAAGAGAGAGAAAGGACACAAGAAAACGAGAAATAAAGAAGGATAAAGAAAAGAAAGAGAGGAAAGAAGGAAGGGAAGGAGGGAGAAAGAACACAGGAAAACGATAAATGAAGAAAGAAAAAGGAGAAATAAGGGAAACGAAGGAAGAGGAGGAGATAAAGAGCGAGGACTTGGAAGAGGAGAATGATGAAGAGGGAGAAGGAAGAGGGAAAAGATGGAGAAAAGAAAGTAAAAAGAAAGAAACTGAGAGAAGGAGCAAGATTAAAAGAAGCTTACGAAAAAAAGGAAAAGATAGAAGGAGGAAAAAGAAAAAAGAGGAGGAGGAGGAGGAGGAGGAGGAGGAGGAGGAGGAGAAGGAAGAGGGTAAAGTTTAAGAAAGAGGAGAAAGGGGAAGTGTGTCAAGTTGCACATATTATCATATTTAATGAGAGAGAGAGAGAGAGAGAGAGAGAGAGAGAGAGAGAGAGAGAGAGAGACAGAGACAGATAGATACTGACTTACATCCTTAAGAAAACTAAACACAAATATAGACAGAGAATGCAAGGCGTATTTCCTCTCTCTCTCTCTCTCTCTCTCTCTCTCTCTCTGGCTTCAGTTCCCAGGTAAGACATAAAACAAAAATAAGTTTACCTCTCCTCTCTCCTCTCTCCCTCTCCTTCTTTCCTCCCCCTCCTTATTATTTCCTCTCCTTCCTCCTTCTCATAATCCCCCTTTAACATCAACAAACTTAAAAAATATTCCAATCCTTCCCCTATTTCAATATTCTCTATCATTTTTCCTCCTCTCTCTCTCTCTCTCTCTCTCTCTCTCTCTCTCTCTCTCTCTCTCTTTCTCTCGTGTCAGCTGATCTTTGTTTACCAGAAAATGAACTCTCAGGTGAGTCACTTCTCAGCAATTGGTGACACATCTTTTTTCTTTCTTTTCTCTCTCTCTTTCTTTCTTTTTGTTAGTCTTTTATTTTTATTACCATTGTTTTCATCATTGCTATCATCATTATTATTAATAGTAAAAGTAGTAGTAGCAGCAGTAGTAGTAGTAGCAATAGCAGTAGTAGTAGTAGTAGTAGTAGTAGTAGTAGTAGTAGTAGTAGTAGTAGTAGTAGTAGTAGTAGTAGTAGTAGTAGTAGTAGTAGTAGTAGTAGTAGTAGTAGTAGTAGTAGTAGTAGTAGTAGTAGTAGTAGTAGTAGTAGTAGTAGTAGTAGTAGTAGTAGTAGTAGTAGTAGCAGAGAGAGAGAGAGAGAGAGAGAGAGAGAGAGAGAGAGAGAGAGAGAGAGAGAGAGAGAGAGAGAGAGAGAGAGAGAGAGAGAGAGAGAGAGAGAGAGAAGCAGACCATGACAATATTATGACCGTCAAAACCCATCGTGTATTTTAAGAACTGTCTAAATGGCTCACTGTGGCTACTAACTATTTATCTATTTGTCTTTCATTTATCTTCACGCCTGTCTGTCCTTCTGTCTCTCTGTCGCGGCGTCCTTGTATCTTTTGTGTCCCAGTGTCCTTGCCTCTCCATGTCCCGCCATCCATCCATCCAGCCAGCCAGCCACATGTGAGCCCCGGCGGTATATCGAAGCCCCTATGTCACCATTCTCTCTCAGTGCCATGACATTTATTGTATTTATTCGATTCGTCATAATATACTTCTTTCATCTTAACTTATCACAACTTTTCGCAAACCTTTTTTTCTCCTTTCATAGTTGTAGTAGTAATAGTAGCAGTGGTGGTAGTAGTTGTAGTAGTAGTGGTAGTAATAGTGGTTGTTGTTGATGTTGTGGGTGTTGTAAGAGTAAGGAGGACAATTCTTACCTTGTACTCAATATAATATGTTTTTTTTTTCTCTCTTACTGTTCCTAATATTCCTCCCACTTTTCATCCTCTTTCTCTTCCTCTTCCTCTTCTTTCTCTTCCTAATTAGCTCAACTCAGGTATTTACTGCTCACTACGCATAGACCTTATGATTTATTTGTGCAACTGTACCCTGCCACGCCACGCCACAACACGCCACAGCACAACACAACACAACACCACACAACATAACACACAAAGTAATATAGGAATAAACTAGAGCACTGATGCACCTTAAAACACACACACACACACACACACACACACACACACACACACACACACACACACAGAAACGGACCCGAGCAGTGAGTCTATTATTACCGTGTGTGTTATCGCTTGCCATTATCAGCTACGGCATTTCTCTTTACCTTCTCTTGACCGTCACTCGGCAGAGCGAAGCTTTCATTCACTGGCTCTGGTCGTGGGTCTCGTACACGTCAGTTCTTTCGTGTCACAAGCTAGTAGAGGAGGCGGAGGAGGAGGAGGAGAAGAGGGAGGAGAAGAAGGAAGACAACGAGGACGAGGAGGACGAGAAGAGATGGAAATGATGAGTATGAGAGAGAGAGAGAGAGAGAGAGAGAGAGAGAGAGAGAGAGAGAGAGAGAGAGAGAGAGAGAGTCCCCTTGCAGCCATTCAAACACATCTACGTAACAGTCAGACGTCATTCACGCCCTCGTAAATCTGGCTAAAGTTCCCTTATTTTCTCCCCTCGTCCATGGTACGCCCACACTTTTACGGCGCTCCTCAAGACGCCACCGAAGACAGAAGAGCAAGTGATGATACGGGCTGGGCAGGAGCAGCTGAGGGAAGGAACTAGTGAGGACTGACGGAGACATGAGAACAGATTGAAAGACGGAAGAATAATAGTAGATTGTTTTGTATTAGATTGGTATATTTAAGAATTGAGTGTTAAGTGAGAGAATTATATGATCTTCACTACCTGTGAATAATTTGAGAGTATCATGAGGTGCAGACAGACAGAAGCTAAAAAAAAGGTATATATGGTCTTGACTTCGATTGGGAAATGTAAGTTATGCGGAGTTCAGACTAGAAGCTGAAAAGGGAATATTGCATTGACCTTGAGTAATAGATTTAAGTTTGTGTTGACTGCAAGATATTGAGAAAAGTAAGCTTTGACTTAGAAGTAAAAGTTCAAGAGCTGAGTGCAAATTGCAAGAAGCTGAAAAAATATGATCTTGACTTGCAGAGGGAAATTCGAGACACAAACGAGTAGACACGGGAAAGAGGAAATACTATGCAGAAGGAGAATATAAAACCCGCGAGAACACAGCTGTATTGCAACAAACACACCACCCTGAGAGGCCAGTCTGCTGGAAACATGGATAAGAGGTCAATGCAGTGCGTGTCAGTCCCCTCTCGCCCCGTCAGACGAGTCGCTCGGGTTCGCAAAACAGTCGGCGACGAACATTTATGTGCAGTTGCAACAAGCTTCCGTCATCCCGCGAGAACAATGGAGGAGCCACGAATACCCAGAGAGTTTACAGGGTAAGTCACTTTATGGGAGTCAGATACGAAGCATGATGCATGAGAGTCGGTGGCCGGCTTGGGAGGTCAGGACGAGAGCGACCCAGGAAAGTTGTGTACCGTTACTTCGCCGAGTCACAGGAATGACGCGTGTATGCAAGACTCCCGCACGCAAGATGTAGATGTGAGACAAAGAAGTGACCTGTGTTTCTGGCTGCCTCGTGCCTTTACTGCTGTCTCATTTATGACTCTGGCTCTATATTCTTATTTTCAGAATTTATTAGGGAAGCAGTAGACTCCACTACCTATCACAAAACTTACGCTGGAATGAGTATTTAACTGAACATCTGTCAATATGATTATATTTGCAATGCCCAAGTAAAGGTTTTTTTTCAGATTATTTACACTGAAAATGCTTGATAAGTCACGTGATATCATAAGGATGATGGTCCTTTTAGCCAACTTAGGATGGGACATTTTGGAGATGCGTCACTAGAAGATTAAGAGGAAAAACATTGAATTCATGTTATGCTTAGACAAGAAAAGATTGAGCATAAACACACACACTCACACACACACACACGCCCGGTAGCTCAGTGGTTAGAGCGCTGGCTTCACAAGCCAGAGGACCGGGGTTCGATTCCCCGGCCGGATGAAGATATTTGGGTGTGTCTCCTTTCACGTGTAGCCCCTGTTCACCTAACAGTGAGTAGGTACGGAATGTAATCGAGGAGTTGTGACCTTGTTGTCCCGGTGTGTGGTGTGTGCCTGGTCTCAGGCCTATCCGAAGATCGGAAATAATGAGCTCTGAGCTCGTTCCGTAGTGTAACGTCTGGCTGTCTCGTCAGAGACTGCAGCAGATCAAACAGTGAAACACACACGCACACACACACACACTTCTCTCATTGCAAATATACCAACTGCAAACCGGGAAAGTCTAGTGGTCTTTATTGACACTGAACAACCTGTAGTAGCATTTCAAAGGAATATTTACTTGATGAATCTCTAAGAAGGAAACAATGCAACTCAAGTACAAATCCTGGAGGCCAAACAACATTACTGAACATATAAAGAAACCAAACACTGAGAGAATAAATATAGCGCACCGCATTCACTTCTTTCTTTTTTTTTTTTTTTTTTTTTGCGGGCGCCTGTCTCGACCAAGCTGCAGGAGGGAGACCAGACCGTGGGACATAAATCACGGACACACACCACTCGGCGGGTAGGGACAGGTGACGGTGACGGGTCAGCAGCAGAAGCAGGAGGGAGGGAGGTAGGGGAGGCACAAAGCTTGTAATCCTCTCTCTTATAGTATATTTTTATTCCCGAGTATTTTTCGTCTCAAAGAGCAATGACAGGCGGCTTTTTCTCTCCCGCCCCGAAGACTGTTAGCAGAGGCACGCGCGGCACGCCTGACATGTGTTCGGTGCTTTCACTGCGAACACGACTGATAGATAATGCTGGCAGGCTGCATAGAAATTGCTCATTCAGCGCTCTATGTTATCTGAGTTACATGCATCATTACGTGCGTTTCCAGAGGCGACGCGTAATGGAGACTTTCAGAAAGATACATAAAAAAAAAATGAATAGAGTAATAATGTATCGAAGGCCAGCTGGTGTAAAGAAGCAGTATAAAGTTGCTAATTCGGTGCTGCATGTTATCTCAGCTGCTCTTTCATGCATCTTCAACGACGACGCGTGATGGAGACTTTCGGAAAGGCAGATCAAGAAATAAAAAAATCACAATAAGTTCAATAAGTAAAAAGAAATGATGCAAAAATACCTAAACAGTAGAAAAGAAAAAGACTGGTTTTATGGTAGTTTGCGATTGATTTCCATAGAGTGACTAAACTGCGATGCTGAATAAATAAAAGTAGGTGAATATAGAGTAAATCCAGCTGAGAAAATAGTGTAGAAGAGTTTAGTGCGAGGAGAGAAAGAGAGAGAGAGAGAGAGAGAGAGAGAGAGAGAGAGAGAGAGAGAGAGAGAGAGAGAGAGAGAGAGAGAGAGAGAGAGAGAGAGAGAGAGAGAGAGAGAGAGAGAGAGAGAGAGAGAGAGAGAGAGAGTGCAATGAAATGATTTAACCTTTTCTTTCGCAAGACTCTTTGCCAACAATTAAAGGTCATTGGATGTACTTTGATGGTTCACCGTGTGCCCATCAAACCAAATGCTACTTTTATGAGACATTATACTCTTGGGTGCACACACACACACACACACACACACACACACACACACACACACACACACACACACACACACACACACACACACGGTGAACGAATCGTGAAGCGAAAAACAGTTGCTGAAGAACTCTATAAGATCAAGTGATTGTTTTACGAGAACTTTGTATTGTTGATAGATTGTTACCATTTTGTTATTGTTATGCTTACTATTGTGACTAAGAAGAGTCCTTGTTATCTTGTAGTTTGAATACAAAAGGAAATATATTTGTAATAGTAATGATAAGGCTGTTGTTGTTGTTGTAGTTGTTGTTGTTGTTGTTGTTGTTGTTGTTGTTGTTGTTGTTGTTGTTATCACTAACAGGGGGAAGGTGTTGTCTCTGCAGCATCAATACTCCACAATCCCCCTTCAGTCCCTCTCCAGCGCTCAGTAATTGGGGACGACTTGACACGAATCTAACATTACGAGTGGCCGGTGGAGGCTGCAGGTGGCTGTGCTCTGGCTTTACGAGGTCGCCGAGGCGGGATCACCACTCTTGCCTCCGCAGATGCACAGCTGTTACAGTAATGCAGGAAATATATTTTTGTAGCCAAGTATTAGTGAGCGTTTGGCTGCACGACGTAATCTCCTGTGAGGTATCTATTAACTGCACAAGAGCCCAAGCAAATGTGTTGTTACAAGGCGGCAAGACACAGTGCAGCCTGAACTGATCCTTATGTTCCTCTGACGCAGTGGTGGTGAGCAGCAATAGCTTAATTTCTAAATTATATATGGGATACATCGTACAGATATGAAATAATCGTACATTAATACATGAAGCAATTAATGAAGGAACAATATTTAACCAATAAACGAATCGATTTGTAAAAACATTATAGAAATTGAATTAACTTTTTATTTTTACTAAAAAAGAAGATGAACAGCTGCTAAGAAATTGTAATATTGTAAGAAATACATACATATATATATATATATATATATATATATATATATATATATATATATATATATATATATATATATATATATATATATATATATATTCAATTTTATTTTACTAACCTAAGAAACTGGACAGCTGCTGAACGTTACAAAAGAAAAGTAAAAAAAAAGTCATGATATTCTCCTACCTCACATGAAGACGTTTCGAGAAAAACCAGGAGGGAGTCTTAGTCTCGCGCCACATGTTATATTACCCTCATTATCTAATTAATGTGGGAAAATAATCGCCTCGCCCACCACAAAGGCTGAAGCCACGCCGCCACTGCAACACTCGGGGCATGGCCAGCTGGGCCACACGCGGCCCAGAATGTTGACTTGTTCAGTTCTAGCTGGTGGAGAAAACTTAAGAAAATGAATGATGCAAGTTAATGTATAAATATAAATTGAAATGAGGAAAGAATGAATTAAGCAATAAAAGATTAAAGTAAAGAAAAATATACATGATCAAGAAAAGTAAAAAAAAAATAATAGATAATCAGAATTAAGAAGAAAATATTTTCTTGTAGTGTATTGTTTAATTTCTTGGAGGAGACAATTAGTTGAACTTTTTCTTCTGAAATTTATTTCCTAATCTTCGTTTAGTTACTTATGAGCTAAGAAATATAGAAATGAATAAGATAACCATATTGTTTTGAATTATAGCTGCGGATAACAGTCTTCTGCTTGTCATTGCCTAACTGGACAACAAACATGAGTAAAAAAGTGTACATGAATAGTGAAAAAAAGTGTTATCCTTGCAGTGTAATTTTGCGGAAAGATATGATTTGTTTTCCATTATTACCCTTGCCAATAAACATGACCATAAAGAGACATACAATATACAAATCACTCACTCACAAGAACCTCTGGGCATGTGACAGAGATGAAGCTTCACAGTTTAAACACATTACAGTATCTACGCTCTAGTCTGCATCAAAAGCTACGTGCTGTCCAAGAGTCCACAGTGAATAAAGGGATGAAGTTTGAACTCACGGGAGGAACGACTGATTGCTAAATGTTTCCCTTTGTTGGATCACTTCAACTTGAGACCTTCCTTTATTTCGTTGGCATTAATTTAGATTCTCTTTGTTGGGTTCGCCGTGCAGGTTACGTAGCAGTGATGGGGTGGGTGCCGGGTGCGGTGGGTTACTGTGGGCTGTAGCGGGTGCATAGTATAGTGGGTCCGTCAGATTGCCTTGCTTAAGTGTGTCCCCCGCGAGGCAGTGACCGGAGGCGGCTCTGACTTTGTGCTGAAAGGTACCAAGGATCGTAAAAAAGTCACTCTGCCCGCGGGATGTCAAGTACACGTTATGAATGATGAAAGTGCCTGAGTACATACACACACACACACACACACACACACACACACACACACACACACACACACACACACACACACACACACACACACACACACACACACACAGATGCATAGGTATATAGGTTGATAAGTTAGTACATAAATGGACATATAGATAGGATGATTGTTAGATAAATAGATAGATAGGTAGATCGATAGATAGATAAATAGATAAGTAGATAGTTTTTTACAACATCAATAATACACAAAATTAATAACAGATCATAACACGTACAGAATAGGTTGTTGGTTGACAAAAAAAAAAAAAAATGGTAACTCTCGTCAGTCATACAATACACAAGCTTACAACACACACACACGCACACACACACACACACACACACACACACACACACACACACAAACTACAAGAGAAAGACAACGGAGTACCAGAATAGATTGAAGTGGACCGCCCTTTCCCTCCCCTTCTCTCTCCCTCCCTCCCCACGCTGGCCCCTGACCAGCTGTCGCCCCTACACTACCTGGCAGCCCCCTCACTCCCTCTCCCTCACCTCTCCTCTCACTCACACTGCTACTCTCTCTCGCTCTTCCCTTTACACTCCCCTCAATTTCCTGCTTACACTTTTGTTTCCCTCATATTTTCTTTAATAGTCCATTTGTTTTCTATATGAAGGCCTTTATTATGAGTCAAGATTTTTTTTTCATTGTAGTTCTTATTTCTTAGTTTTTTTTCAGCCTTTTTCTTTTGCTTTAAATCCGAATTTCCTTTTGTCCCCCTTTAGAATTCTTCTTATATCTCTTTGCAACCCAGATTGATTCTTGTGTGAGAAGGAAAAAAAAATGTTGACGTTTTCAGCAGGAGTCATTAGAGCAGCAATGACACTCGCGATCGGCCGCCGCTCCCCTCCTGGTCCTCAAAAGACGAAGAGCCACTGATAGACTGAGACCATCACGTACATTCCTAAGCTCTTTTTAAATCGAGGACTATTTTTTCTAACCTGATTGATCTCCTTAAGAGAAGATTAGTAACTGGTATATTTTCATCTTGTGTGAGAAAGTCTTCTATGGAGAATTGGTAACGCTGTTTAGTTAGATAATGTTGTAACGAGTATTTTTCAACTTCTCATTGGCTCCTTTAAGACTGCATAGGTTAATAACTGGTGTATTCTTACTGTGTGTGTGTGTGTGTGTGTGTGTGTGTGTGTGTGTGTGTGTGTGTGTGTGTAATTCATCATGATCGCCTACTGGTCAGCCAGCCAGCCTTCCCCATTACGGAGTGAGCTCAGAGCTCATAGACCGATCTTCGGGTAGGCTTGAGACCACAACACACTCCACACACCGGGAAAGCGAGGCCACAACCCCTCGAGTTAATCCCGTACCTACTTGTTGTTAGGTAAACAGGGGCTGTACATTAAAAGGCTTGCCCATTTGCCTCGCCGTGCCCGGGATTCAAACCCGGACCTTCTCGATTATGAGCCTAGTGTGCCAACCAGTATACTACACTGTGTGTTTGTGTGTGTTAGTGTGTGTGTGTGTGTGTGTGTGTGTGTGTGTGTGTGTGTGTGTGTGTGTGTGTGTGTGTGTGTGTGTGTGTAATTCACCTCGGTCGTCTGCTGGTCACCCAGCCAGTCTTCCCCATTACGGAGCGAGCTCAGAGCTCATAGACCGATCTTCGAGTAGGACTGAGACCACAACACACTCCACACACCGGGAAAGCGAGGCCACAACCCTCGAGTTACATCCCGTACCTATTTACTGCTAGGTGAACAGGGGCCACACATTAAGAGGCTTGCCCATTTGCCTCACCGCCTCCGGGATTCGAACCCGGACCCTCTCGAGTGTGAGTCGAGCGTGCAAACCACTACACTACTCAGTGTGTGTGTGTGTGTGTGTGTGTGTGTGTGTGTGTGTGTGTTTTGAATTGATACTTTTGTTAATTTTACTGTCTTATATAGCTTTGGTCTATCGATTGAAGAGCAGCTTAGTAACTAATATATTTTTACCACTTGTTTGAAACTGTCGTCGAGAGGTATTTAGTGCTTTCTAGTTTAATTATCTAGTGTTGATTGGAATATAATGTAAATTGTCACATCCTTGTAGTTTACCTTAGAGGAGGGATTAACAAGGTTTTCAGTGCAAGGGTCACATTAGAAAATTCACATTTTTATAAGGTCGCATAATATATCAAATCAAAATAATTGTAGTTTAAAACAGACAAAATGAAAGGCTTTTAAAGGAAAAGGCTACTCTCCCACGCATACACACACCTGGGGGAGAAAAACTAAATGTTCATTGTAATATTTGGCGTTGCTTCGTAACTTTCTCATTCAAATTTATTAACATTTGAAGGACCGAATGAATTCTTTTGGCGAGCCGTAGTTTGCCAAACCTGCACTAGAGGGACGTAATAATACTGATTGTATTCACGTCACACATTGTTTTTTATCATTGTTTCAAAGATATGACTTATCAACGGTGTGTTGTGGGAGTTCAACGAGTAGATTTCTGAATGAGTTTGTGGTGGTGATATTGCACAGAATGAACATGTAACTTTAGACAGGAAGTACTGCATTCAATTATTTAGCTTATGAAACGATGTAAAAATACGTAGATACACAGTACATTATTAACTATGCCTGTCCTCCCTTGTTACTCTTGGAACCACCACTGCCGCCACTACCAGCCACCACCACCACCACCACCGCCACCACCACAAAACCATCATCGCTAAACCGCCATTGACACTGATTAGTATTTCAGGACCGAGGCAGAGGTGCTATTAAACAAAGTGCGTGGCCGTTGCGTTGCTAATCACGTGGGCATCATTCATCGGGGTGCTCACAAACCTTTCTATTTTCCACCCCGCTGCTCGCACCTCGCCGCTGCCCTGCCCCCTGGCCGCGCTCATGTCCTGTCCCTTTGTTTTCATTGTAATTGCTTCTGTTAGTGTTTGAACGGTGCACTAATGGGAGCGTCGTGGCCCACGTAGTGACAATTACCCGCCTCGCCTCCGTGACTTCATTACACACTCCCTCGCACACCCCTACCCAACTCTTGCCTCTGAAGTGGAGGTGAAAATTTTACTGTTTAGTCTGACAAACTTTATATATTTGATACCTTTCCTATTTTGTTCATTGTACGTACAGAGTTGGAAATAGTTTGTCAGCAGGATGTGATTATTTTTTTCTTTTTTAACAAACATGAATTTTCCGTTTTGCTGTTTTGCTTCTTTATTTATTCGAGTTGCCTTTAGTGGCGTGTAAAAGTGATCTGATTTGTCTGTCTGTCTCCATTAGATTTTTGTTTGTTAAGTCGTTATTACTATTACGTATTACTACATATGCATCTGAAAACTGCCGCTTTGTCGTAAGGAAAGGATGAATGCTCTCAAGGTTGTGTGGTGTGCGTAACATCACGTGTTTAGACGCAACATTGTGTGCTTATTAGGACTGCCCACTGAACTCGTAATGAGAATACGTTATTTTTGTTTTGTTTATTGGTGCAAGTGCAAAGCTGAATCACTCTTAAACCTTTCTTTTTCTCATTTTATTTTGTTTTAAAATTTTTCTCATTTGTTGACTTTTGACATATTAATTGATAGTGTTATTCATTATTTTTTTCACTTGATTATTTATTTGGTTATCTATCTATTTACATAATATTATATATATATATATATATATATATATATATATATATATATATATATATATATATATATATATATATATATATAAAGAAAGGCAAACAGAACGGACAAGACAAGCTGGAAAGTTGGTTTGTATTTTCGCCACCACCACCACCACCACCACCACCACCACCACGCCGCTCATGCACTCCCAGTATTGCCGGTGGTTGAAGCATGAACTGTACAATTTACATGTCTTAAAATTAGATGAAAATGAGGTGAAAGAATTACAGTAATGGGGAGACTCAAATTTGGTGTGTGGTCATTACCATGCTATTATTTCTATTCTTATTGTTATAATTGAGAAGAGAAGAGAAGTGTCCCTTTTTTATATCCCTCGAAACTTAAATACTAAAAGGAAATGTATTTGTAATAAGGAAGGTGAAACGATGTCTAATTCACTTCTGAACTTTAGCGCCACTCTAAATACAAGTCGCTTCCTTTCATTTCTCAGTTGTAATGTCAATGATCCTGTGTTGTGGTGCACGTTTCTGTTCCCCGTCAGCACACACTTCCTTCGCCATTCGTGTTTTTTTCTTTTTTTTTCTGCTTAATTACACATCCTGGTGTTTACTCATCGTCTTGCCTCCCGCTTCCTTTTCCTGCTCTCTCTGTTTCGTTATTTCTTTCTTTCTGACGACCTCATCATATTTCCTTTTCGCTCCTCATCCGTTCCTTCCTCTTTAATTCGCTTTAACTGCGTCTATTTAGTTTGTGTCTTGTTCTTATTTCTTTCTTTCTTACGATCTCATCTCACTTCCTTTTCACACTTATTCGTTCCTTTCTTCTGATCGTGTTTTTCTTCCTCATTCGCCTTAGCTTTGTATTTTCGTCCAGCGTAGTGTGTATCTTGTTCTTATTCCTTTGTTTCTTACGAACCTTTTTTTCCACTCAACTCCTTTTCTTTCTTATGTTCTGAGCGCCATTCTCATCCATCCTATTGATCAAACGAACATTCATCACTGATTTTTCATGCTTTCCCTTTTCTCTCCCATTTTTTAACAAGTATTTTGCCTTCACTTTTCATCTGTGTTAACATTTAAAATTCATCTTTGTTAGGTTTATTCAGTCTTTTTAATGCCTTTATGACTTGCCTCTCTTACACACACACACACACACACACACACACACACACACACACACACACACACACACACACACACACACACACACTGATTAATCTTTTCATCTCTTCGTTTATCTACTCTCCAGTGCAAGTTCATTTTCGTTTCTCTCATCTTACCTAACCTTCTTCCTCCTGTTTCTCCTTGTGATACCCCTTCCGCTCCTCCTCCCTCGTTTATTCTTATCATATCGTCAGCCGTTTATATTTCTTCACCTCACTATCCTTTCCATGCCCTTCTTTCTTTACCCACAATTAATTCTTTCTCGAAATCTTTTTATATTATCCCGAACTCTCTCCATCTCCTCTGTTCACCACGCTTCTTTTCCACATCCCTTCTTTCCCCGTTACACCTCACCTCCGCTCTCACGATTATCCCGTCCGCCTTATAATATAAACAAACACATGCACACTGGATGCTCCCCCTTAAAAGTAGATTTAAAGCCAATAAAGGGAAGTAAATGAGCAGGTGGTGACGGTAGCGCATCCTTGTACACCATCACACACACATACACACACACACACACACACACACACACACACACACACACACACACACACACACACACACACACACACACACACACACACACACACACATACACAAAGAAGCGGAAATCCAAAATCTTTGCCGATGACTTTCGTTCTCTCGTCCTCTCCGCTTGCCTTCTGTTACTCCTACTTGCTTTTCCTTTTCCTCCTATTTTTTGTGTGTTTTTCTTTTTGTCCTTGATTTTTTCCTTCATTTCTTCTATTTTCTTTCTTGGTTCTTCTTTTTACATGTCTGTTTTATTTGTTTGGTTAATTATTTTTGTGTCATGGTGGTTTTTGTCGTTTGAGATTATTAAACCCTTCGGTAGGTCTCTCTCTCTCTCTCTCTCTCTCTCTCTCTCTCTCTCTCTCTCTCTCTCTCTCTCTCTCTCTCTCTCTCTCTCTCTCTCTCTCTCTCTCTCTCTCTCTCTCTCTCTCTCTCTCTCTCTCTCTCTATATATCTATCTATTTATTGATCTTTTCTTCTTTTTTTCAATCATCATTGTGTTATCTTTTTCTCTCCTTTCATTTACTACACCTTCTTCTCTTTTCTCCTGATTTTTTTCTTCCTTTCATGTTCCCCTTGTTTTATTCTCCCACTTTGCTCCTAATATGCCTCGACTTCATCAGTTTGTCTTCCTACTTTTTCTCTGTCTTCATAACCGCTGTGTTTATGACTTGCCGCAGCAAATATAGCAAAGAGTGCAAACTGTAAAAGTACACTTGGTATTTGAAAGCGGTTTAGTCACTTGGCTCAGCGGCGGATGGTACTTCATACAATCCACAGGTCACACGATCCTCAAGTTAGATCAGCTGGAGTGCAAACATGCCTCAGGATGCTTGGTAGTCGAGACGCTTGGGACTCAAAAAACAGTGCCCTAAATGTCTCTAGATTCAGATGATTGGACTAGTACTGGCTTCGTGAAGGCACCAGGAGGATCTACACACACACACACACACACACACACACACACACACACACACACACACACACACACACACACACACACACACACACACACACACACACACACACACACACACACACACACACACACACACACACACACACACACACACACCAATATAACAGTGCCAACCCATCCACTACTTATTCAATCGTATCCACTGATCTACTCAGCCACTCAACCATATCCATTCACTCACATCCACCCACACGCAGCGTTTACTCCATCCGTCTCTCCACCGGCTCACACTCACCCATTCCATTACCATCCCATCCATCCTTCCATTCATTGCTGACTGACCTATCCATCCATAGCCACAACTAATCCATCCACCCATTTATTCACTGTCCACTGTCCACCAACAAACTCACTCATTCATACTCATACACCCTAATGCTTACCCACCCATCCACCTATCACTTCACCAACAACAAACCGATCATCCACACCTCAAAAATTATGCGCCAAATATATATATATATATATATATATATATATATATATATATATATATATATATATATATATATATATATATATATATAATTCTTGTCAATGGAGTTCATATTGTTTTGATATTCAATTACTTATTAAAAGAACATATCAATCTATGATCTGTAATTGAATCTCATCTAGCTGTGATTTTGTTTCTCAAAACGATTTTTCTCGAAAAAGCAACATTATTTACTTGATCAATTTTTACTTTTTTTTTTTTCGCGTAGGATTGTCTTGATATTTAATTCAAGCCTTCAGAAATGTAGGAAATATATACCATGAACAATATTCATCAAAATCTTGTTTAACTATTTGCATTTTGAAATTAAATTTAAGTCCGTTATAATGCAAGATCATGACGAGTTGTGGAAGGTTGTGAAGGAAACGTAGATGGTAGACGAACACTTTACTCTCGCATAGTTTTTCCAACAGAGCAAAGAAGCCGTATGGACAAAATCCGTAGTGAGTAAAGTGTTTGCTTACAAGCCTGTGTTTCCTTCACCACCTTACTTAAGCACGTTGATTTATTTGATTTTTTTTTTCTGCCAGAAATGTCAGTTTTTATTTTATATGGAAAATAGACATTCTTTCCTTTTGGATGTAGAATATGTAATAGAATCCAGTCTTGCTGTTTTCTCTTTCTCGATGTTTTGATCTTTTGTGTTGTCGTTCATAAAATCTATATATAATTTATTTTATTTTCTTTATTATTGCTGAGCCCAAAAATGTATTTTTACTTATGATATTAGTTGAAATATATGGGAAGTAGAAAAATGTAGAGCATTCCAGTCTGAGCGTCTCTTTCCTCTCTCGATTATCAAAATGAATTCCGTAACGTAAATATATGGAACGAGTCGAATATTTTCCTTGTCTACCTCACTGCCTGTACAGTGTGTGTGTGTGTGTGTGTGTGTGTGTGTGTGTGTGTGTGTGTGTGTGTGTGTGTGTGTGTGTGTGTGTGTGTGTGTGTGTGTGTGTGTGTGTGTGTGTGTGTGTGTGTAATAATAATAACAATAATCATATAACAATTCATCATTGACAATAATAATAGTAATAATGATGATGATGGTAATAATGATAATAATAATGATAATAATAATAATAATAATAATAATAATAATAATAATAATAATAATAATAATAATAATAATAATAATAATAATAATAATAATAATAATAATAATAATAATAATAATAATAATAATAATAATAATAATAATAATAATAATAATAATAATAATAATAATAATAATAATAATAATAATAATAATAATAATAATAATTATGATAATAATAATAATAATGATAATAATAATAATAATAATAATAATAATAATAATAATAATAATAATAATAATAATAATAATAATAATAATAATAATAATAATAATAATAATAATAATAATAATATAATAATAATAATAATAATAATAATATTAATAATAATAATAATAATAATAATAATAATAATAATAATAATAATAATAATAATAATAATAATAATAATAATAATAATAATAATAATAATAATAATAATGATAATAATAATGATAATATTTGTAATAGGAAGAAGAAAAATTCACGATTAATTAAATCCAAACGGGGTGCCAGGTTACCTTAAAAAAAAAAAAAACAGAACTAGTAATTAAAAGAAGAACATCGGAACATTAAAACGAAAACAAAGAAAGTTGAATAAAGTAAAGTCCACGAAGGTACGCTACAACGAAATGAAATGGGTAAATGCACACTAAGTTGATACAGTGAAGACGGTAAAAGCTACATCCTTAACCCCTTCAGTACCAGGACGCGTTTTCATATTCACTCTTGTTATTATTTGGCGATACTATACAGCTTCAGAAACATATGTTGGGATTAAGATAGTAAAAACCCCGGCCATTAATCTTTTGACCTCCCAAGATACCTTTTAATGCAAATAAAATCGTGTAATCATACCCAAAAATCAAGGTAAAATTACGTCTCAGTACTGAAGGGGTTAAATAATCGAATGTCTCATAAACGTAAATTTGGAAGCTTTGCCTTTGTGCAGGATGAAATTTATTTAGTTCATTTGTCTTATATATTTGTTCCATCAATCAGGTTAACAATGGTCGTGATGAGACTGTTCTGTTCTTATCCCTGTCTGTGCTGCAGCGGATTGAAGTTGAGGTGTTATTCTAGGGAGTGGTACGGCGGGGAGAAGCAGCGGGAGAGAGCAGAGGTGACGGTGGTGGTGGTGGCGGGTGTTGTTTAGCACTTGTTTGTCACACTGCAGGAGCGCTAGTTTGTTGTACACAGCTGCCTAGAAGGTGAGGGGCCAAGCATGTCCTGGCCATGCGCTTTTACACTCTCTCCTGTTGTGTGTGTGTGTGTGTGTGTGTGTGTTTCGTCTCTCTTTGTCTGTGTGTTTATTTATCTTCCTCTGTATCTTTGTCTGTCTCTGTCTTCCATTATTTTCTTATGTTCCTATATCTTTGTTTGTCTTTATCTCTGTCCTTCCTTTTGTCACTTGGTTGTCCGTATACCTGTGTGCCTGACTTGGAGAGACAATTAGACAGACAAACTGAAGAACAAAGACTCTCTCTCTCTCTCTCTCTCTCTCTCTCTCTCTCTCTCTCTCTCTCTCTCTCTCTCTCTCTCTCTCTCTCTCTCTCTCTCTCTCTCCACCCCTCTGTCTGTCTGTCAGTCAGTAAGAATAATTTTCCCCTCCGCCACGCTTGTTACTCGCTGTTCCTCCTCGTGTTTTGAGAGCGTTTTCAGTCTCTCTTAGTGACGCCGTGTAAATATTGGCGCCTTTCCCGTAACCCAAGACTCATTAGCAGTTTGTATGTAGCAATCAGAGGCGAATGTTGGGACTGCCTTGCTTGTTCCTCCCTCGTGTTGTTAATAAAGATGTGTTTGTTAAGGGTTTTGTTCTTTACGTAAGTCTGTCCCTCACACCCAGTTTTCTTTCTTCTTTTTTTCCTTCTATCCTGAAGAGGGTGATGTAATCTGTCTCTCTTTTACCGCTACAGTGTTATTCTGTCCTCGCATTATTTATATTTGTGACTCACTCGCTTTTTCTTACTTCGCTACAACTTCACGGTTTTTTTTCCTCGTTCCCTCGAATGTTGGCAGGTGTGTGTGTGTGTGTGTGTGTGTGTGTGTGTGTGTGTGTGTGTGTGTGTGTGTGTCCTCTTAGTGCGCATGACGAAATCCTTACCTTTATTCCCTCCCAATCCTCTCGTGTTATTTCATCTTTCCTTTTTTCGATTCGATTTCATCCTCTCTCAGTTTTGTCTCTATTTTTTCTCCTTCATATCATCATTACTTCTTACCTTGCAATTTTTATTCTTTCATTTATTT
>NC_059270.1:13056098-13058598 GCF_017591435.1 Portunus trituberculatus
TCTCTCTCTCTCTCTCTCTCTCTCTCTCTCTCTCTCTCTCTCAACTAGTCACCGAGAGATATACTTTTCATCTGGTAACATTGTACAGTCATTTCCTTTCTCGTTTAAGTGGCTAATCAGTGGCGCGCCTCCCACGGGATCTAGTAACAGTGTGAAAAGTGCTGAGAGCGTAGGTAATGGGGAGAAGGGAGGCTGGACGTACCGTAGAAGAGTTATTAAGGAAGGGAAGAGAAAGGCGTGGAGAAAATGGTGGAGGAAGAAAAGAGCAGAATGTGTCAAAAAAAATATATATAGTTAAACGGAAACAAGAAAAAATGTGAAATGTATGAAAGCAAGTTCAGAAAAGAGAGAGAGAGAGAGAGAGAGAGAGAGAGAGAGAGAGAGAGAGAGAGAGAGAGAGAGAGAGAGAGAGAGAGAGAGAGAGAGAGAGAGAGAGAGAGAGAAACTGAATGAGGAGGGGCCGCGAGTGAGTGAGTGAGGGAGAGAGGGAGAGAGAGGAAGAGGGAATGGCGAGTAAAGACTGACAGAAGATGATAGGAAGGAGTGTCACTGGCAGAAATACTCGCTAATTGAAGTTTATGACACCTTAGTTACCTTACCCCTCCTTCCCCTTCCCCTCATTCCTCTCCCTCCCCTCGTACCACCTCCTTCTCTCCCCTCTCTACCAGTCTTTCTCCCCTAACTTGACCCGCACCACTACCACCACCACCGCCACCATAACCACAAGTACTATCATAACCGTCACAGCAGCAGACTTTCCTCCCCTTCCTTCCTGTCTCAATCCCAGTCACATATTGTCGTCACATGTACATACTCAAGTCAACCATAGCCTCATCTTTTATCACCACCACGACCACCACTAACAACACTACCGCTACCATAAACTAGAAGCACAAACTCTACTCTCATTATCTACCTCTACTACCAGTACTACCAACACTACTACAGTATCTTTTCACCCCTTCTCTTCGTCCTCCTCCTTCTCCTTCTTCGCCACGCCTTGTCATTCACGACCGCGCAACACGACCCTCCCGTCACCCTCTGTTTATATCTGGAGTCAGTTCTTGAGAGTTGGTTCTGGTCTGGTCTTGTCTGGTCTTTCGTCTGGTGAGGTTAAGAATGCGCTTCAACTTCTCTCTCTCAAACATTCTTTTAATTAACCACTGCATTAATGAACTGTATTTTGCGCCTGGATTTGGTCTGGTGTGGTATGGTTTGTGGTTTACTGAGTTAAATTTTTCTTTCTCCTACATTTTAATTAACTTCGTATTAATTGATCCCTTCAGTACCATGACGCGTTTCTACATTTATTCTGCTTACTGATTTGTAGTTTTATACAGCTTCAGAAACTTATGTGGGGATTAATATAGTGAAGACTCTGGCCATTAATCTTTTAACCTCCATGGACCCTTTCTAATGTCAATTACATGGTCTAATTGTACACAAATCTCAAGGTAAAAAATGTGTCTCAGTACTGTGTTTTGCACCTGGTTTAGTGTGGTTTGGTCTTTGGTATGGGAAACTTGATGTACACCAACCTTCCTCTTCACACTTTTGATCGTTCTATTCATGTATTTTAATATATTTAATTTATTTCATCCACTCAAGTGTGTATTCTACTCCCATGAGATGGATACTTCAGTAGTATTAAGACCAACACTGGTGATAGCAACAGTATTGGTCTTATAATAGAATGTCTCTGGTTCTGTAGTGCAAGTTGTCAGAGTCTTACGTGAGTTTTCATTATGCGAGTGATGATTTAACAAACTGTCTGGCATCTTCATTGGGAGAAAACACCATGAGAACCCGTGGAATTATCTCTGTGGTGTTTTGTAATTGTCCTTCTGAGATGCTAAAGTACTCAAGACTGCGAAGCTCTAAGTTTACTTGTCTGTATTGCTGCTGCTGCTTGGGCTAAGAGGGAGAGGCTGGGAACATTAGACCCTGAAGGGGAGATGTCTGTCGTGCCGCGTCTGACTCCCTGGTTCCCTCCGTCTGACTCCGGCTTGGGATGTTTTAGTCACTCTTTGTTTTCAGGGTTTTGTTTGCTGAAATGTATGTTGTCTTGTAAACGCTACAGAATTATGTTTTTGTGACATTGTTGCGTTTGCCGTAAATGTGTCAAATTTTCTTTCATTCTGCGTAAACATAGGAAAAGAACGTGGACAAATAAAGTAAACTCCAAGAAACTATCAGGCGTTAGATATATTTCAAATTTTTTTCTAATAAATTTTTTGCAATCTTTCTCTTCTCAAAAATGTTCACATGTATTACACACGATCTTGTAATCTTTCTGTGGTGCAAAGCGAGGAGAGGAGAGTAAGAAATTATAGGAGCGTAACATTGAAGGCAATTAATGGAGTGAAAAGCTGTGACTCTTAAATATGATGGTAGATAAGAAGAAATGTCTCATTTAGCGGGTTATTTGTGTAATTAATAGAGACTGGTTTAGAGACTAGTGCAGTTGATAAATATTATAGAGACGTTAATACATCTAAAG
>NC_059270.1:13063598-13108598 GCF_017591435.1 Portunus trituberculatus
TCATAGGTCACTTTTCTATGTACAAATATATAATAGGGAAATGGCCACTGGAACTCGAACATATAATTACAGTATAGTAAATCCTCCTCCTCCGAGACAAGACTGGGCTTCTATTCGTTACTGTTACGTAGTGTTGTACTGCGCCGCGTGAGTCGCCGCCAGAGTGTACGTCAACTTCATTCACGTAATAAATAATTCACTTCATTTCTGTGGAAGACTAAAATGATTTGTGTCGTTTTTTTGCTGTATACAAGATTCTCTAGGAAATTTTAGGCATGTACTGTGTTAATTTCCTCCTATCTCTTCTTCGCCACAACCACCACCACTACCACCATGAAGGGATGAACAGTGTAGACACTCGATCCGATACCATTACGCAAGATGGTCATGGAGGAGTCGTCGAAAACCGTGAAATCGTGACAGAATTGGGTGGCTTGGTGTGTGCCTTGCTGCCCTGATGCTGTGTCTTAGTGGATCCATGCGTGGTACAGTCAGGATAGAATTCATAGTAATCTTTCCCTCTTATTCTTCCTGTGCCTTGCGTTTTTCATTAACCATAGTTATGAGAATATAAAAAAGAGCATCAAGGTGAGCTACAGAACCCATCAAGACTACATGTTACGTTTCCTTCATCCTTATCCATGAATTTGACTAGCAACCTAATTATTGAGTCTGTTCCTTCCATGTTTGAGTCTCCTTACGCAACGTGAAAACTGATTCATGTTCTGGAGGCCAAAAGACGCCTTAACCAGTGGAGGTAAGTGAAGAAAATGTCCTTATTTCTTTCTACTATTGTGCTTTTCATCGTGACTTTGTGTATGCAGGTGGACATCCATTTTTTCCACCACGATATTGAGATGGAATATGAACACAATACTCTTTTCTTTTTAGCATTTTTCATAGTTATGGTAATGAGAAATATGTTGGTATATATCATGTAGTGATTGCTATGTGTACGCCTTTCGGGTGGGTTCTTGTAATTTCTCATATGTTCTAATATTCTTATGTATGCAGACTGGAGTTGAGCACAAGTACAGTCTCGAGGTCTTATCGTCTGCGGTACAGTATCGGAGGAATTGACTTTACGCATATAGTTTTCCTCAGCCCTCGATAACTTCTAAAGCCTAGATTTTGAAACCTCTGGAACTCTTATAGCAATCATTCTCAAGAGATTACCGGTAATGAATCTGTTTAGTGTGGGTGTGTTTATCCATTTATGGTGTAGAGCTAATTACATAATTTTAACCAGGAAAACAACCAACAAAACTTCAATGCCTTCCACTTGAATCTGTTAAAAAATGGTCAAAATAAGACACAGCAACACTCAGGAAATTCAATCCCCCAATAGGTGTATGGTGTTCATATCTACAACCAAATCCATTTAATCATTCATAGCGTAGGCACTGATTGTCATGAGGGAGGGAATCCATGTACAAAGACTATTCCCCGCAAAGATATAAGGGAGAGTTGCAGCGATGACAGTGGAGGTGGCTCTGTTGGTGGTAGCGGCGGCGGCGGTGGTGGTGGTGACGGCGGAGATAAAGGGATTTACTTAATAGTCATGTATATTTACTTAATATGATGGTGGCAGAGTTAAGTCAGGATGAACCCAACGAGGACTCATTAATGTTTCAGGGTTGTTACCGTTTAAAACGTACACAAACACACACACACACACACACACACACACACACACACACACACACACACACACACACACACACACACACACACACACACACACACACACACACACACACACATTCTCAGACCATTTTTCGTGTATTTTGTTCAGAATGTGACAAACTGAATTGCTGTTATTTGAATGGACATACTGAGAGAGAGAGAGAGAGAGAGAGAGAGAGAGAGAGAGAGAGAGAGAGAGAGAGAGAGAGATTTACATTTCTATTTCTACTTTCACATGATTTCCATGCTAAAGTGGCGCATACCGAGTCCTCCATACATTCCGGCGCACTGTCCCACATCGTGATAATGCGCTGCGTTTTTCCCGCCACGTGTTACACAAGCGTCGGTTCTGTGTCACTGCGTCCGCACGTTCATCTGTGTCTCTCAGTGTCAGGATTTCTAAAAGGTTTTCTTAATACTGTATGTGTTTTGAGTGGTGTATTTATTTATTTACCTTTTTCCGTATATTCTGTTGTAGGTGTTATATATTTTTTTCATTGTTGTTGATATATAAGGATTTTTTTTCTGTATTGTGGGTGCATGGAGTTATTTTATTTGATTTATTTTTATCATTGGTATCTCAACACTACAGGTATTTCAAGGTATTTATTTTCTATGATAGTTTCTTTTTCTATGTCGTGGGTATATTAGGTTGTCTTACGTATTTCAGTGCAGTTCTTTTGTGCAGTTTTCTCGCTCCGCCTTTTTTCTTTTCTATCATAGATATTTATTTTCATTATATTTTACTTATACAAAAGTGGAGTTTTTTTTTCTGTTGTATAGATATTTCAATGTAGGTTATTTTTTCACCTTTTGCGAAGTTTTCTCGTCTCACTTCGAAATTTTCAGTCATCGCCATAATAATAATATGGCGCTTTTCCCGTACTGTATTCACTCAGGTCACAGTCTTTATATCTGCGGTGAGAGTGGCCATGAGATTGTGTCTTATTACCCATGTGAGTAATGAGTTTATTCACGGCGCACTGTTTTATTTTCTATCTTTCACACACACCATGAGCAGTGGCTTCAACAATACAAACTGAGCTGCTGTAGTCTCATGAACACTGCCACTCACTGTCCATGTCGACGTCATCATCCTCACTTTCCACCGTTACTGTCACGATCATTCCTGTGTTTGGGTGGCCTCAGTTTCTTGAGTGTGGTACCTTTTTTCCTTTTTAGGTTTCTTTACACTTTAGCTTCGCAAGTCTTACTACTTCCGAATGTAACTGTTGGTTTTCAGTGTCTCCATTAAAAGAAACTCTTTACACATGTAATACTGAAAATTTCATTCATTCCAAATCCATCACAACATTACTGTATTAAAATCACTTTCTCAAAAACTCTTCTGCCGCCATACACTTTCCTGGCTTTTAACAATGTATCTTGTTCACCTAGGGAGCCTTAATGCACTATTGTGTGTGTCAGTGCTTTCAGTATACTTGCACTTTTAAACTAGTATATAATAGCTATTTTCTAACACTTTAACATTTTGTCGTAAATTTACTGTCATGGATCACTGTTGCTTCAATATCAGTGCAAGTTTTTAGCATTCCACAAGTCAAAACATCATCACTGGCTTTGGCCACAGTGTCATCTGTTTTCTGACGCCAATCACTGGCAGTTATTTTAATCACACAATTTACGTTGTATCATTTAGCTACGTGTCACAGCACTAGTGTTTCTGTTGAGATGAACACTTTAATGGACACACAACCATAGCACCCAGACTTCACAGCTTGTCTAGAGTTGATCTCGCTGTCTCTGGACCACTCACTGGTCACCGTGCCTTCATCGCTGTCTCCGGGTGGTCAGGGGTGGTGCACAGAGTGAGGCAGGTCCTGAGACTAAAACCAGTAGAGGTCCTTGCTGCCTTCCTGAGAGGCCCCGGCTCCCTCCAGGCCTGTGGGAGGGAAGGTAGAAGTGAGGAGTTGTGGCACAGGAAATACGACAGAGAGGGTATGTGATATACAACCGATACAGAGACATATGAAAAATAAGTTAGTTGTATATTGTATATGTTTATGGAAGAATAATGGTTTCACCAATGCTGTGACAGCAATTACTACAGACCCCATGGGATTTTGCTCTGAACTTATCCATTCTTTATTTCAGCCTCTTATAATAGGTGGTGTGTGTGTGTGTGTGTGTGTGTGTGTGTGTGTGTGTGTGTGTGTGTGTGTGTGTGTGTGTGTGTGTGTGTGTGTGTGTGTGTGTGTGTGTGTGTGTGTGTGTGTGTGTGTGTGTGTGTGTGTGTGTGTGTGTGTGTGTGTTTCAATATAGGTTTGTGATAAGAAACTTTATGATAGTCACTAACGTATTTTGAAAATATCAACATAGGAAATACTGTAGTTTTCTTTTCACAAGTTCATTTTCTCTCTAGAAGGCTCTTTTCATATTTTTCTCCTTCTGTCCATTAGTATTGTTCTCGTCTGTATCCCGCGACCACCACACTCTTCCTCTCGCTCTCTGCCCTTCCCTCCCTACCTCCTCCCACCCTCACAATCACTCGCGCCGCCTCACCATTAGCTGGAAATTATTCCCCCGCCTTCCTTTATTGCTCTTCTCCCTATCCATAACTGCCCCTCTCCTATTTTTCTCTCTATCTTCACATTTTCTCTCCCTTCTTTCCCTCCATCAAATTTCGCTTTTACCCTACCTATCTCCTAGCCCCACCACAACCCCCTCATCTACTCTCTCTCCCTCCCTCCCTGTCTCCTTCAGCCTCTTTTTGTTGTTGTTTTTCTTACCTTTCCTGGCAAACAACTTGTCAGGCCGAACAAGTTTATCTTCCTTCTTTCACTCCCTGAAAATAGATTACCCGAGCCGACAGACAAATTGCCTTCTGTTTTATTGCATCTTAATGTCGCTGTCGGCATGGCGGACGATCATGATTTGTTTTGGCCTCATGAAACACAGACTTGGCGAAATAAAAACGAGGAATAAGAACTAAGAAATAAAAAGAAAGAAAATAAAAGAGCCGAGATCGAGAGACAAACTTAACTATCACGATATATCTATTCAGTACAGTGGAAATAATACTGTAATATATAATGGTAAAACGTGGTATGTATTTTTTCCAATATTGTTGACGGAAAGGGAATAGAATGTAAAATAAATAATGGTGGAAGCTTTGTTAGAGGAAGAGGAACAGGAAAACATGAGATGAAGACGAGGTGGAGGTGATGAATGACGCAAGGACGCTCAGGAGGGTAGAGAGAGAGAGAGAGAGAGAGAGAGAGAGAGAGAGAGAGAGAGAGAGAGAGAGTACACACATATTCAACGGGTGGTCAAGTCTACATAGAAGGAATTTGCCTCTCTCTCTCTCTCTCTCTCTCTCTCTCTCTCTCTCGTTGCTAAGGGAAGGAGGAAAGCTCACGGACTCCGATCAAAGGTCTTGGTATCTCGAAAATTAGGTAGTTAACCTCGACAATTTTTTTAAACCGACTGTAGTAGAAATGATTAGGGTTTCCAAGGCTGTTTTCATAATTCTAGTGATTGTTTGACATAGGTTCTGCTTCACCAAGAGGAACAACACCGATGAAAACCTGACTAGTCATCTCTTTGGCCTTTGAAAATGGTCCCAACGAAAGGTCAAAATGTTCGAGAATACGAGCCTCGGTCTCACGAAGGGAAAGATATGTGAAAGTAGTAATACATTAACATTTAAAGCTTGATTAAACACTACTTTTACTCCGAACCCTTTAACTACTATGGGTTCTCGAGGCTGGTACAATAAATAGGCGATTTGAGTGTGATATTGGGACACCAGTGAATAGAGGGTGTGGCTTCATGCTTAGCGCTTGGACATACTGATTGCAGGCACACCAGTTTGATTCCTGCTTGAAAAATACCCAAAATGCTTCCTTTTAATTCTGTTTTCGAAGGAGTTTTCATGTGGAGATCTCTGAAATGTTTACCTGCATTGCTACTAACGGGTTTCTGATCATCTGAGGCTCCACATTAAGAGAC
Source organism: Portunus trituberculatus (assembly GCF_017591435.1). NCBI lineage: Eukaryota > Metazoa > Arthropoda > Malacostraca > Decapoda > Portunidae > Portunus > Portunus trituberculatus. The sequence goes on from NC_059270.1 coordinate 13,069,257, forward strand.
GCTGCACATTTGAGTGAAATCCCAATTGACACTAAGGCAAAGAGTGGAAAAATAAATAAGACCTGAAGCTAGTAGTGCATTTAGTTTTATTCTTCTTCAGTAAAACCTCTTACAATTGCTCAGTTAAAGGAACAAATATCTTATTGACATGAGCAGTAAGTGTTAGCAATAATATTTCTAACTCTCATATGATTAAATTTCTTTAAAATAGCATCGTTTTTCTCATTGACTTTCCTCTTCTTTTTTTATAGATTATCTCTCCTTGCTGAATTTAGATCTTTCTGATAATTCTTTCTATATTGTAATCAGTAAGCTTTTATTTTTCTACTCATAATAAATTTAAGTTTTCCTCTTGTTTTACACCGAATTTCCTTTCTGTAATTGACCCTTACTTTTTTCTCTTGCTTTACTCAATGACCTCTCACTTTTTTACGAACCTTTCTTTCGTTTTTTTTTTCCTGCTAGCAACGCAGTTTAAATTTTCTCATTAACCTTCCGTTTACTGAGTGACCTTCCTACTCTCATACGCTCTGTGACAGATGTACCGCCCTGCACCATTAACCAGCCAGCTACGGGTCGCCCTTTAAACTCCCTTTAATGGTAGGCAGAGATTAGCGCATCACAAACGTCAACTTTCCACTTGTCAATGAGAGAACTGGTTCCCGTCAGTGTTGTTGTTGTTGTCGTTGTGTCCGTCACGAGATGTCACCGTGGGAACCAGCGATCAGAAAGCGAGTCTTGGCTACATCACTAACCGATCGTTGGATAAAAGTTAGTGATGATCAGGAGATACAGACACACACACACACACACACACACACACACACACACACACACACACACACACACACACACACACACACACACACACACACACACACACACACAGAAAGAGAGAGAGAGAGAGAGAGAGAGAGAGAGAGAGAGAGAGAGAGAGAGAGAGAGAGAGAGAGAGAGGCTAGGTGGCTAAGTCCTTTGATGTTCCGATACGTGATCTCTCTCTCTCTCTCTCTCTCTCTCTCTCTCTCTCTCTCTCTCTCTCTCTCTCTCTCTCCCAAATATGTTTATTGCATTCCACACTGTTAATCTCCAGGTCCCTCTCTCTCAAAATGAGATTATATGCACTGATGGAGGGAGGGAGGGAGGGAGGGAGGGAGGAGAGAGGGAGAGAGAGCGAGAGGGAAGAGGGGAAGATATAGGGAGGGCGAGAGAGAGAGAGAGAGAAGAGAGAGAGAGAGAGATGAGAGAGAGAGAGAGAGAGAGAGAGAGAGAGAGAGAGAGAGAGAGAGAGAGAGAGAGAGAGAGAGAGAGAGAGAGAGAGAGAGAGAGAGAGAGAGAGAGAGAGAGAGAGAGAGAGAGAGAGAGGTGTACTCTTAATGTGTACGTTTTTTTTCAGTTTGTGCTCAAGTTGTATAATATGCTTTATTTGAGATTATGATGGTTTATTGCATATAACACACACACACACACACACACACACACACACACACACACACACACACACACACACACACACATATGCACACACACCCTCTCTCTCTCTCTCTCTCTCTCTCTCTCTCTCTCTCTCTCTCTCTCTCTCTCTCTCTCTCTCTCTCTCTCTCTCTCTCTCTCTCTCTCTCTCTCTCTCTCTCTCTCTCTCTCTCTCTCTCTCTCTCTCTCTCTCTCTCTCTCTCTCTCTCTCTCTCTCTCTCTCTCTCTCTCTCTCTCTCTCTCTCTCTCTCTCTCGCATACATTATTTAAATCACCTATAAATATCAACCCTTTCATTTTCTTTTTCTTCCAGCATGACGTTATTTGGATAGTCATTACGATTCACCGCTGGACAAAAGGTAAAGTGTTCCTCTATCATGTATCCTATAACTGTAAGGCTTCTAATGTACATAGGGTCCATGTTCTGTATATTGCCTACTGTATCCTGGTAAAGCTTTCTACTTTTTCTAACACGTATTCTGTTCAGCTCCGTAGTGTAAGAGTTAATCAGTGTTATAAATCTGTATTCCCTTTTACTGCGATGTTCTTTTGCGCACGTTGTGTATTCTCTTCTATATTGTTAGGTGTATCTTGGTAAGCATATATAAGAAACAGCTACTTTAAGGTACATCATTATTGTGTCGCCTAAAAATTTCCGTCATATGTTAGAAAGCAAATGGCATCTATATGATCAGTCACCAATTTAGTGTCACGCGGAGGACACTTACATACCGCTAATGTATAACTTCGTGCTTAGTAAATTACGTGGGAAACTTAGTAATATTGAAGCGTACAGTCCTAAGGTAAACCAATCCAGGAGCAGCTTTCAAATTCTAGGCAGGAGGTCGGACCGCGTGAGTGTGTGTAGGATCCAGTGAGGAAGCGTATGTGACTAGGATATATTATTTATTTCTGACTGTGTCTACATGGACTGCCACGTGTAAGGCTGACTATGTTCTACAGCTTCCCTTATTCTCTGATCTTTCTATGACTGTATGTACCAACTGCCTGCACTAATTATGTTCTCTCCATGGCAAACTACAAAAGATCAGCGATTGAGGATTTTTCAAAGGGAACCAAAGATATCGCCAATACCAACCGCGTTTTCTTTATTGCAGGATTGACAGAATCAGTGATGCGTCTACAAAGATTTTCAAGCAAATGAAAGCTTTATATATCATCCACAACTTCTTGCAACATCCCTTATGTTTCTGCGATTACACGTAGCAGTCCCTTGTACTGTACCACCCGTGTTCCCTCGGTGATGCACCTACAAAGATTTTCAAGCGAATGAAAGCCTTACATATTTAATGACGGCTTCTTGCAGCTTCCCTTACTTTCTTATGTCTTTATGGTAGCACCACCTGTCTTTCCTCGATGACAGGCTAGACGGAGAACTGTGATGCATCTACGAGAATTAAACAGACGAAAGGTATTATTGCAGTAACATATGTGACGCGGGTACCACTAGATGCACGTCAGTGAATCCAGTGTATAGTGGTGTAGGATAAGCCACACTCCTGCAACACTCTCCACCTGTCCTCCGGTGAAGTGTTGTCAAGTGTTTTGTGCTTAGAGCTTCCTTATCTTCCGTCTGGAAACATTTTGGGCACGAGAAATATCTAGTGTCAAAATATTCTAAAAGCATTACATAAACATTCGTATGCTAATCAATATGTGAAGGTATAAATTAGAGAGAGAGAGAGAGAGAGAGAGAGAGAGAGAGAGAGAGAGAGAGAGAGAGAGAGAGAGAGAGAGAGAGAGAGAGAGAGAGAGAGAGAGAGAGAGAGAGAATGGAGGGGATATAAGAGTTAATGTATTTTGGGAAGGGGACGAAATGGAGTGGAAGCCATGGTTGTGTCAGGGGAGCGAGACCATTATTGATGTCACCTCTGAGTACCCGATATTGTCCCTGTCTCCCGACCCTCGCCCGACTTTCTGGCTTCGGCTTTCCCTTATCACCCACTCTCCTCTACACTCGCACTTACGAACCTTAATCTTCCTTATCCTCTCCAAACTTCACTTTTGCCTTGATTGAAACTTTTTACAAATTTATCTGCGTATTGTTTGTTTGTTTTATGTCATTTAGCGTGGTTTTTATTTCAAGGTGTGTGAGTGATCATGGAAGGAAGAGAGAGGCAGAGAAGGGAGAGGTGAAGGGAGTTGGGAGAGCAGGGATTCGAACGCCTCTCCCTGATCCAGACAATTAAATGCAATAACGACGCCAACAACCATTTAATCATGTTGTCCCGCTCTCCCCTCTCCTTTGTGGCCTCTCTCTCTCTCTCTCTCTCTCTCTCTCTCTCTCTCTCTCTCTCTCTCGCGGAAGAATAGCGTTGAAAGCAAACCGTAAGACATTAAAACAAAGACGATAAAATTCAACCAGTAAATGACTAAAGAAGATACAGATGCCAAATAACCTCTACGGCGGCGGCTCCTCACAACTGACCTGACATGGAGGAGAAGTGGTGGGTGTAGGCGGCTGCAGGGTCGAAGGTCATCTCGTCATGGAGGCGCGGTGCTGAGGTCCACGGGTCAGCCTTCCCCACCACGCATTGGGGCAGCCTCGGCGCGCGACCCATCAACAGGGAGGAGTAGTTGTGGGGGTACCTGTGGCGGAGGGCGGGTTATTGTAGGTTGTGATTGTGTTGTCACATTGAAGAATCCTTTTTGGTACTTTTTCTACAGGGATTGGCACTTCAATGATCTATTTTTATTTATTTATGTATTTTGTCTTCCTTTGCTAATATTCTTACATGAAGAAGAACCAATAAATATTTCACGTCAACTTTCTAAAATTGTCGTCCGTTTGGTAGACTCAGACAGAGAGAAACAACGGAACGAGGGGAATAAAAAGAGCATAGGAATCATCTAACTGTTAATTGGAAGGTGATGCCCGACATGAATTTACCGCACAGAAAATATACCTACGACCACCACAACTATTGAACTGGTGCATGAGTGAAGACTCCAGCATAAAGAAAGGAGATGAGGAAAAATAAAAAAAGGAGAAAGAAGTGAAGCAGAAAAAAAAACAAAGGAAAAGGAGAAAGAAGCGGGAAAGAAATTGGAAGAGGAGGAGAAGGAGGAAAAAAGAAGACAAAAATCATATTAAAAGAAAATAAATGGATCATTAGATATACAAAATAGAAAAGCCAGCCTTACCTAGAGGAGGAGGGCATGTAGGTGAAGTCCGCCATGGAGCGGTGGTGAGGGTACTGTCCCGCCGCCGTGAAATTGTAGGCCCAGGGGTCACCCTGGTGTAGGCCGTGCAGGCTAGAGTAGTCTGGGTACAGGCCTTCGTGTCCTGCCAGCGCTACGGAACTCCCCGCACTGCCGTAGCCAGACACCCCGGCGTGGTAGTGGCTGTTCCAGAAGGAAGCAGGGAGGTTCCTCTGGGACATCGGACACGGATCTGTAGGCAACGAAAGTGAGGGATAAAGAATATTAACTTACATGTATACAAAGCCGTTACAGAAGCTAGAGCGCAACATTCACTTCAACATCAATATAGATATCGGTAAGCGAAGAAATTGATATAGAAACGAAGCAGTCATGTAAGTAGAAAGTGTTTCGTATGATCATTGAAGCGATACTAAAGGTTGTATAAGGAGATAAGGGCATTCTAATATCCTTATGTGATAGGTAAATGAAGAAACAGGGAAACAAATACGGAAATGGAACAATTTCAATAAAAAAAAATGTTGTTTCGTATTGTTCATTAGAGATGGTGATGTGTGCAACAGAGGTGAGTAAAGTGGTTTAACTTCAGGTTCTTTTTTTATTCAAGCAGCGACGCGAGGTCACCTTCCTTCGTTCACAATGGAGGTACTTCGTCTAAAAATTAACAATACAATGACTTTTTTTTTTCTGTCTCCAAGTTTTTAATGTGGAGCCCAAATGTTGCATATTTCTACTTCTCCAGTTTATCTGATTATTTGTAAATGTGTGTGTGTGCGTGTGCGTGTGTGTGTGTGTGTGTGTGTGTGTGTGTGTGTGTGTGTGTGTGTGTGTGTGTGTGTGTGTGTGTGTGTGTGTGTAGGTCACTTCCAATCCTGCATGCAACACACACACACACACACACACACACACACACACACACACACACACACACACACACACACAGACAGACACACACACATGCTGCAAGTGGCTTTTATGCCGGCAAATTATATCCTATAAGCCCGTAAATCTTCGTCTTACAGGAAATTTCCGTCATACTTGTGGACACTGAGCAAAAAGTGACAATGTTGCGCGCTGAACCAGACCAGACGCGGCCGCTCATCAGGCGTGATTCAGTACTTTAACGAGACCCACTTCCAGATGCCGGGCTCCGCTAAGACTGACTGGCTGGGTGGCTGGAGGGGTAAGGATAGACTTTACTGCACCATCCAACCAAGCTTTATGTGATGGGAACGTTACATACGGAGAAAAATTGAGACGATTTCGAATTTTGCTAAAACTGACTGGCTAAGATGGAATTTACTGTGTCCTCATTACCAAATTGATTGTTATTGGGACTTTACTTAGAGAAAATTGAGAGATGGTAAAAAGAATAAGGAACAGAATTTTATTAAAGGGATCTGACTAAAAGGTGCTAAAACTCACTGGCTGACGAGCTAGGATAAAATTTACTGCGTCCTCACTGCCAAATTCAATGTTATGGGGGCTTTACTTACAGACAAAAATTGATAGTTGATAATTAAAATAAAGAAGAGAATCTCATTAAATTAGTATGTCCAAAAGGTTTGATAAAAATACACGGCCTTATATATAAATCAAACTTATGTATAGGATGCAGCTTTATTGATATGGCTGGTAAATTCTTTGTATTTAGATTTAAATTTAAAAGCGAAAAGTGGTGAATTTTAATGCACGAGTGACTTTTTTTTTTTTTTATGTGCGTGTGCAAATTCATTACGTAATAAAGTATGAAGAGAATTGAGACGTTAGGTAGGAAAAAAAGTTACGAGATTTTAATGGAACAATTAGATTTCGGTAGCGTGAATTGTCGTTACGTAAAAGAGAACGGAAAAGAAAGAAAAGTGCAAAAGAAAAACCTTGCTTATATCGTTGAATAATCGAACACTAACAAAAAAAAAAAAATGCACACACACACACACACACACACACACACACACACACACACACACACACACACACACACACACACACACACAGCATTGCCAACATTCCCAAAGGTTGTTCCATCGCCCTGCCCTGCATACTGATTGGCCGCCCCGCCCAGGCCTGCCAACACTCCCGCTATGCATTCTCGATACACACCCCGCCAGGATCAGCTGTTCACTATTTATATGGCAAAATTATAGATTATTTGAGTGCGAGGTCTTTTTTCATTCCACTTGCAAAGCTTCTGTGTGTAGTTTGAATTTACGAATGGTTGAAAAGTGAATATTGTGTCCTTGATGGAAGACTGTGATCCTGTGGCTTTTGTTTCTTTTATTCATCATTTATATTTAGGCTGGCCATCCGTCATACCGCCGACAAGTAGAGAGAGAGAGAGAGAGAGAGAGAGAGAGAGAGAGAGAGAGAGAGAGAGAGAGAGAGTAATTTTCTTTCGTTACACTCATCCACACGGTAAATATCCTGCCATAATGCTAGTAATTCCCAACAGCTCTTTGTCGCGGCCACCAGGAGATAAACCATCGCTCTTGTTACTGCTGCTGTTACCCCCACCACCACCGCCACCACCACCACCACCACCACCACCACCACTACTACTACTACTACTACTACTACTACTACTACTATCGCTACAATAATCGTTATAATAGTAATAATGATAATGGTAATAATAATAATAATAATAATAATAATAATAATAATAATAATAATAATAGTAATATTAATAATAATAATAATAATGTGAAGAAGAAGAAGAGAAAGAATAAGAAGAGAGAATAATAGAAAGAAAAGAAAAAGAAAAGGATGATGAATATGAAAATGATAATTATGAAAAGGATGATAATAACGATAAAGATAATAATAATGATAATGCTAAAAATAATAATAATAATAATAATAATAATAATAATAATAATAATAATAATAATAATAATAATATTATTATTATTATTATTATTATTATTATTATTATTATTATTATTATTATTATTATTATCATAATGATAGCAATAATAATGATAATGGCTTTGATAACAAAAGCAGCAACATCAACGGTTATGTAGTAATAGTAGTAGTAGTAGTAGTAGTAGTAGTAGTAGTAATAGTAGGACTAGCAGCAGCAGAAGAATTAGTAATAGCAATTTGTAGTAGTAGTAGTAGTAGTAGTAGTAGTAGTAGTAGTACTAGCAGCAGCAGAAAAATTAGTAATAGTAATTTCTAATAGTAGTAGTAGTAGTAGTAGTAGTAGCAGTAGTAGTAGTAGTAGTAGTAGTAGTAGTAGTAGTAGTAGTAGTAGTAGTAGTAGTAGTAGTAGTAGTAGCAGTAGTAGTAGTAGTAGTAGCAGTAGCAGCAGCAGTAGTAGTAGTAGTAGTAGTAGTAGTAGTAGTAGTAGCAGTAGCAGTAGCAGCAGTAGCCGTGTTTGTAGTAATAGCAGTACTAAATGACAACAGCAAGAGCAACAAGAGTAACAACAATAACACACATTAAACCTCAACTGAGCAAAACAAGCCGGTGTAAAAGCGCCTCATATGTAGTTTATAAAGGCTGCTCACTCTTTTCCCGCCGGGCTGCTGCAGAGTCGCGTCAAACAGCCTGTAAACTCCATAGAGGGCTCTACTTGTCTGAGAGGGAGGCTGGCGTGGGGATTCCGGTCATCTGAACACTGTTGTAGCTCCCTTCCTATCCTCCCCACCATTCTCTCTCTCCCTCTCTCTCTCTCTCTCTCTCGTCGGTCGGCCACACCCTTTCTATCACACACACACACACACACACACACACACACACACACACACACACACATACAAACACATATAGAAAAGATCGAAGCTGTGCATAATGTTAGGGACTAAAGCCGATGTTTTTATCTTTTCACACATGCATGTTCAAATTCTGACAGTCTTCGTAAGTTTTTGGTGTACTCTTCCACGGAGTTTCTTTATTGCTAACTTTGTCGTGTGTATGATGAAGTGTAATGGTGTGGCTTGACAATTTTACTCGTTAATAGTGCAATGGAATGTGTCGCCCGAGAATATTGGTATAAGGAAGTGATGTGATCATTTCTTTTTCTTCCTCCTCTTCTCCTACCTATTCCTTCACTTTCTCTTTCTATTTTTTGTCCTTTTCTTTTTTCTCTTTATGCAATATTTAATTTAATTTATTTTTTCGTATTCAGCTCTTTCTCTAATATTCTTTCCTTCATCTTACTAAATAAAGCTAGACATCTGAATAATTTGTGTCTGTCTGTATCGAAATTGTTTGAATGAACCAGAAACAACATGGGATACCGGGCTTTTGAACCATCCTTTATGATAGCATTGTTGTGTCGCCGAACCAGTCACTCACTCTCTTACCTAATCAGTCCGTCAGTCAATTTGTAATCCTCTCACTAAGTTGCGTAATAGAGCCATTTACCACAACATAAAAAGGTAACGTGGCGGCATACAGTATAGCTGCGTGTGGCCTCGACGCTTACGTCCGTCTCATTAGCCCTTGAGTCTGTGAGGAATAATAAGTAGTCCTCATCCCGGGACACAAGGCCAGTGTGACATCCGGGTTTCCACAGTTTACCTATACTTTGTTTCTCCAGACATCCATTTGTAGAACTAACTGAAACGAAGGATGTACAACTAGATGAGTCGTCCGCTGATTATCCCAACCTAAATTTGAAACGGGTCTCGTGGATTCGCAACCATGTGCACGGGCTATTGTCCTAAGGATACACCAAGAATCTATGAACATATTTTATAGGCCTATATTTTCAAGTGTTTTAGTGGCTTTTCTCCAGTACTTTTAATGGATGCTGTTGGATTTTTCAAGACTGTTTCTGTGGTTCCGCTGATAATTCAATAAGATTCTTACTTTATCAATAGTAAATTCAAGATGCACGAGAACGCGATTGATAATTATATTTGTGGCCTTTGAAAACAAATTCGACGACAGCTCAGTGCGGTTAAGAATATAGAGCCCTGTAAATATCGCGTACAGGTCGCCCCACTGCCCTGCCGTAAACATTCACCCGAGTGTGGAAACTAAACCGAAGAGGCAAGAATAACGTTTTACCTTACCTAGATAATTGGCGTCTTCCGCATAATTCAACGTGATAAGCAAAAATGTAACTTTAAATTAGACTGAAAAGTAATATAAAGACGGTACACCTGGTTTGCTCATCACAGGTAAATATACAAGCAATCCTCACCTGGATTCACGGTGTACTTATAACTTCACGGTAATGTTTATCCAGTAATGCTTAGTTCCGAATTTAAGGAGACGAGGTGAGGTAAAGAAACACGCCTTCTTAGCACACCTGGCTTGTTCACAACAGGTGAAGGTATCAGCGGTTATCACCTGTGTTTATGCTGCTATGGTTTGTGTGCTAGTACGAGTATTTCCAGGGTAATTTCAAGTAGAGCAGTTTGTAGATTATTAAAGCAGCTCACCTTTGTAGGACACCTGCTTTGTTCATCTCAGGTAAAAGTGTTCACACTGTTCTTACATGTTTGCACTAATGTTTCTCATGTAAGGTTTAGTACAACAGTTTGTAGACGAGTCATGGCATTCTGTTGTATACGAGAAGCAATTTAGCAAGTTGTAAAAATGCACGTATATGCTCCCAAATTATTTCCTCATTAGGGTCATAAACGTATTCCCGAAAATTATTCTTTAAAGCGGAAATGACTCTGATGCGAAATATCTGCAGGTGTGTGTGTGTGTGTGTGTGTGTGTGTGTGTGTGTGTGTGTGTGTGTGTGTGTGTGTGTGTGTGTGTGTGTGTGTGTGTGTGTGTGTGTGTGTGTGTGTGTGTGTGTGTGTGTGTGTGTGTGTGTGTGTGTGTGTGTGCGTTGCTTCCTTTATTGTACGTGTGCGTGCGTAAGAGAGAGAGAGAGAGAGAGAGAGAGAGAGAGAGAGAGAGAGTTACTCATTATTTCTACACAATCTGTTGGTATTATTACAGTTTACTGTAGTAAGTAGGTAGAGTAGCTGTCCAGTAGTGAAGGTATGAGCTAGTGAATGAAGAAGGAAGGAATGAAGAACATAAAATTTCTTTACTGAGAAAAACACTGTAAAAGGATGAAAAAGAGTTAGGAGAGTAAAAGAAGAACAGGCACGAGACATCACTTTGCCAACGAGAACAATGGCAATAAGAGATAACAAAGATAACGAGAGAAAAGAACAGATTTTGTGTCTCACGAGAAGCGAAGACCGAACAGTGTGCTTATGGGGAAGAAGGAGAACAACCACCAGATCGAGATGATGATGAGGAGTAGGAGGTGGTGGTGGAGAGGGAGATGGAGGGGGAGGAGGATGGCAGTGGTAGTGGCCGGGAGGGTTGGCAGGCATGTCTAAGCTATGGCGACGATGCAACCTGTCTAGCTCCCCCGACCCTGCCTCCCCGCTACACGGTCCCATCATCCCTTTGGCTCGGCGGGCAGATTTGGCTCTTAATTATATATTCCCGACGGGCCCAGTTAGCAAGGCGGGCGTGGGGGGCGGCGCCGATCTGACAGTCCCCAGCGCCGCCGCACAATCATCGCAGAGACAAAGGCGCCGCGGCGTTTGAAGTCTCCGGGTGCCCGTGTCCCCGCTGCCCCTCCACTCACCCCACCGCCCGCCACCCTTCCATCCCGCCATTCGGTCAGTCACTCGCTAGGGCAGGCAATGAGATACTGGGACAATCAGTCAATCAGTCAGGAAGGCATGCTGGTGGACAGTCAGGAAGGCAGATTAGTTGATCTTTAAGCTAGTCAGTATGGATAGGAGTCCCAGGCCAGGCAGGTACACGGGTAAGTAGTCGGCCAGTGAGTCAGTATGATTGGCAGGGAGGCGGTCAGGAGCGCAGCTACTCACAAGGCCACTACTTGGGTTAGTCACTAGTTAAAGCAGTCTGTAGTTAGTCGCCCAGGGATCGATTCTACCTCCAAGGCAGCTGCTCATCTGCATCCAGGCTCCATGGCTTCGACTTCTGTCCAGTCATAGGAAGGAATTCTTGCATTGGACGCGATCACTAAATGGGCATTTTTCTTCCTTTTAAGGAGAAGAATTCCTTGTTGTGGGGACGTGTGCCGTGGTTCGCGATGAAAAAAAGGAGCTGTTATGAATGCTGCATTGATGTTTCCATGTGTCAGCTCTCTGATGTGAAATACAGGATGTCACGCGAGTTGGCGCTAATGCAGGTGTGAGAATAGGTATTAGGAGTGGAAAAATTTATATGTCGATTTACTTTTGTCGTTCGACGGATAGCTATTCGAAATTTCAGAACCAGTCGAGAGTGAGGCGGGGAAGGAGGGAAGCAAGTAAGGGCAAGTCAGAGAACACTTGTTCTTTTTTCGACTTGCATTTGTAAAACTCTTGAAATTGCTTTTTGACCAACACCTTGCATATTTTTTAAAAGTCGCTCAGCTGAAAAGTAAGTTGAAAAGGTGAAGTATGTACAGAATATTTTATTTTCATTATAACATCTCATCTGTTCCGTAGTTCTTTATTTTTTTCAACCACATCCTGGATCAAGGACTGACGGCCCCAGCGCAAGACTTCAGAAATATGCCTGACGCCTAACCAAATAAAAATGAACAGATTACAAAGAAAGAGAGGAAGAGACAGGCAGACAGACAAGAAGATTAACTTTTTCTCGAGATATTACTCGTATAGCAAAATAGAATAAAATCTAGGTTACTCAGACGCATTTTCGGACAAATAATGTTCAGTGTTCAGTGATCATGAGACGAAAGTTCAATATATTTTTCCAGTTCGCCAAGAATTTGCCTGGGGTCACGGGAAACAATGCAGAGATATGATGAAGCTGCAGTGTAATGGATTCGAGGCCGTTGTCCTTTAGAAAAACTTGTATTACGTTTGATTCATGCAGCACCACCAACAGTAACCACTACCACCACCACCACCACCACCAACATAGCCCTTACCACCACCACCACGACAACCCCAATAGAGGCAACAAAACAACAACAATATTATAAGTAATTCTTGTTCTTTTTTTTTTATTAGTTGTTGTTGTTACTACTTCTACTACTACTACTACTACTACTACTACTACTACTACTGCTACTGCTTCAACCACCACCATCACTGCTACGACCACCAGCACTACTATCACCACCATCACTGCTATGACCACCAACACTGCAACCACCACCATCGCTACCCCTACTACTACTACTACTACTACTACTACTACTACTACTACTACTACCATAATTTCCCCTGAGGCAACATTTCATTCAATTAATCATCAATCGTCACGTATCGAGCCTCTATCTACCCTCAAGTTGTGTCCGGGAAGGAGCGTCCCGGCACATCACCAGGATATGAGAGCAACACTCCGAAGCCTCCGTGGTGGGGCGCTGCTGGGCTGAGGTGGGTACGAGCCAGGTACGGGTGAGGTGCGCCGCCACTCTGCTACTCGATACAGTGGCTCTTAATGATTGGCGGCAGGCAGGTTTATGGCTAGAGGAACCATTAGTCTAAAGAAAGATAAAAGCAAGAAGGGATAAAAGTTGTGTAGTATAGCCTGCGCAGAGACGAATGAGTTTATAGGGAAATGCGTTGATATTGTTGTCTGCGGTAACCATTAGTCAAAAGCAAGTTAAAAGAAAAATGGGATAAAAATTGATATAGTTTGTACAAAGATGAGTGAGTTTGTAATGAAATACGCCCATAATAATGTCCAAACTTCTAAAATAAAAATAATGGCATGAAGTGAAGCAAGACTAGAAGATATAGTTTCTTTAAAGACGAGTTAATAAAGAAGTCTGTTGATATTGACGCCTGAAATAACCATTGGTCTAAAGAAAGATAAAAGTAAGAAACAAGAATAGAAAAATAAGTGTATAGTTTGTGTAAATACGAATGAGTTAATAGAGAAATACGTTGTTATTGTTGTCTGAAGTGAAGATTATTTAATGTCGGGGAATGGAAGTGTTTATGTTTGTGCAGAGACGAGGAAGTTAACAAGGAAAGTACGCACGAAATATTAACGGATGATTTCTGGTTCTGTTTTACTGTTCGGGAGTGGAAAAAAAAACTTTATAGAGGTCAAAAACTGTCTGCTAATGTTTGTATACAGAAGAGCAATTCCAAAAAAGGGCTAAAACTGATATTTGTTATTTTTATGCTGCCGCAGATGGAAGGTTGGATGATCGAGCTCGAATAAAAAAATATGACCTTTGCTTTCTGTTCGTACTTATACAAAGGTAAAACATAACAAGGGAAGTGAGCAAGTGATGTAAGTTGATGATTTTCACTGCTGCTGTTGAAGACTTTGGTTAGCAGGTGGGCTGGTGGGCTGTGGATGCCTGCTGCTCGGAAGGAAGCGGTGGGAAGGAGTGAGTGGCAAATGAGACCACAATCGCAGTGTTGTGGGGTTATTTTCTTCCTTTACGATGCGTCCAGTCTCAAGGAAGATACGGGAGGGGAAGAGAATAATACTTTGAGGGAATCAAGCAAGGGATTACTTGTTTGTATATGAGTGTATAGCTTCAGATCCCGAGAAAAATGTGGAGGTGGTGAAATTAAGCAATATAAATTGTAAAGGGAAATAATGTTGATTTTAATGCATTTGTGTGTATTTTAAAAAGGTATACCGCGAGTTGGCAATGGTGGTTTTATATTAGAAATAAGAAAATAAGAATAGTTGTTAAATATTAGATCCATAAATACTATACATAGACTGAGACTTTTATTACAGCGGATAGACCAATAAAAAAAATAAAGAAAGAAAGGAAAAACAACGTCAGAATCACTGTACTGAAGTGACTAGCTTTGGAAGAGAAAATGATACAGGACAGTGATATTTTTTTAGGTTACGAACATATATCCTTTCCAATAAGTGTGTGTGTGTGTGTGTGTGTGTGTGTGTGTGTGTGTGTGTGTGTGTGTGTGTGTGTGTGTGTGGAAAGAAGCTCTTGTATACATGATCGTCTTCCGTGTCTGGCGAGCATAAAACCAGGTGAATTACAATCTTTACAACCATTTACATGTGTCTGCGGTCACTTTCTCCTTCGTACTCTCCGACAACCATGTAGCTTCAAGTTGAGTCTTTACCTCCCGCTGGATCTATTTTTGAATACATATTTCTCGCATGCACCTTCACTATCATTACGTCTGTTTAGAGAGTCACTTCTTATTAAACTGGTCCATTTTCCCGCCAACAATCATAAGTATTTCATGTTTTTCTCACGCACGCTCCTTAATAGACGAGAGAGAGAGAGAGAGAGAGAGAGAGAGAGAGAGAGAGAGAGAGAGAGAGAGAGAGAGAGAGAGAGACGATGTATTCTAATTGGTTCTACATTTTGACACAACTGGTTATGTAAATATTCACTTGATTTGGGAAAATATTAGCTAGGTATTGTACGCAAAGGAGTTTATTAGTAGACCCTGACAAACTATTGGCGGCAATTTTGATACTAAGTTTGGTAAAAAAAAAAAAAAGCAACTCAGTGTATTTTCTATTGGATTTCACGAGTCCAGGATTGATTGGTGTGCTGATCGAGTTGAAATACGGCATCTTTTCTGATTGGTATATTGATTACATGGTCTGGATTGAGGGGTTTGATAAAGTGTTTCTCTCTCTCTCTCTCTCTCTCTCTCTCTCTCTGGTAACTCATGTTTTATAATCCACTTGTTAAACACCCGTAACGTGCTTAAAATTGTGCTGTCTATTCAGTAATTCAAATTTGCCTGTTCCTCGTAAATCTCTCTCTCTCTCTCTCTCTCTCTCTCTCTCTCTCTCTCTCTCTCTCTCTCTCTCTCTCTCTCTCTCTCTCTCTCTCAAGGTTAGATTTTCAGCTACTAAATAGCAATAGATTTGTCTTTTCCCTCTTCATTTAATTTATGACCGGCGATCTCTCTCTCTCTCTCTCTCTCTCTCTCTCTCTCTCTCTCTCTCTCTCTCTCTCTCACGCTGCTATCATCGCCACTCCTCTCTCAGTTATCATCCCCGTGTGACGAGTCTTTCCCGCCGGCCACCTGCAGTGTCGCGGCGTGGGGGGCCCTGTTCGGCTTCGTGTCTGAGTCTCTGGGTCCAGCTGCCACTGCCGCCCACCCGACACCCGCCCGCCCATTGTCCAGACACCCATTCCGCCTCTGCAACACGGGTTCGAGTAGCGGTTAACATCTCATCCGTAAATATTAATGGGATTGACTGTAGCGGCGAGACGGGTTAGTGGGAAGGATTGAGCGGGTGTCGAACGAGGGCAAGAGCGTAAACATGAGTTGGTAATCTGGACGAGAGATCGGGCGTTCAATATCGACGCTAAGAGAAGGAGGAGGAGGAGGAGGAGAGAAAAGTGTATAGGGAGGTGGAGGAGGACGGGAGAGGGGAGTAGAGGGAGGAAGAGGGCAAGAGGAGGGTGAAAAAAAGGTTAACCCCTCACTGGAGGTCTGATTCACGCGGTCGACAAAGGGACAGTGACTGAAATAAGCGGAAAATCGTCTTCATTTGCATTTCATAAGAGACAATGGAAGAGGAGGACGAGGAGGAGAGCAGAGAGGAGGAGGAGGAGGAAGGGGGGGAGGATGAAGGTAAGGTGAGAAAAAAGAAGGAATGAATGGAAGGAGAAATTTAATATGTTTTGTTTTAGATTTATTATTATTATTTTTTGTGTGTGTTTTGGAATGTGTGGTTATTGTTTTCTTAATTGCATTTCTCGACAGCACTTCTTATACGATCTTGTGAAAATCTCCGTGTTTTGTGTCCTCGGAAAGAAAAGGATAAGTGACTAAACAAATGGAGGAAATAATACACTCCTAATTAGCTGGTGATTATTTCTCTTACGTTTTATTATTTTTTTTATCTTTGTTCGTATTTTTTCATTTAAGTTCAATGATTTTCTTTCCATTTAATATATTTCCCTTTCTCTGCCTTGCATCACTTTTGTTTGTCCGTTTTCTTTCCTTTGTTCATTAATTGATTATTTTATTTTCTTGTATTTTCCCGTTTCCTTTTTATTTTTCCTATCGTCTCTCTTTCTTATGTCCTTCTTTTCGTTATTAAAAGTGTCACATTACTTTCATTTTCTCCTCTCCGTTCCTATATTTCTTTAGTTCTCCTCTTCCTTTCTCTACCTCCAGTCCATCATTCTTCCTTCCTTATCTCCTTTCCTCTCTCTCTTCTCTTTCTTTTATTCTCATTCCATTCAAATTAACTTCATCCATCAATTTCTTCTTTTTCTTCGAGAGATTTTTTCCTCATTCCTTTTACTCCTCTTCATCGTCTCCCTGCTTCCAGTCCTCCCTCCTTCCCTCTTTATCAGCTCTCCTCCTCTTCCTTCTTTCTTTCTTTTCTTCTCTCTCCAATACTACTCCCAACACTTCTTCCTTCCATATCTCCTTTATTACTCCTTCTCCTTCTTTCATAGCTTTTACTCCCTTTTCTTATCTTTCTCCTTTCTTTCTCTTTCTCCAGCTTATCTTCCATCCTTATTCTCCTTTGCTCCTATCTTTCTTTCTCTCTCCTTTCCTCTCTTTCCTCCCTCCGTCACTACGTCTCAATAGCTCTCCGTTCCGCTGGGGGGTGCCAACTAGCAGGCATTGTGGGTGTTGTGGCGCCCTGCTGGGGATGACCTGGCCTTCTCTGTCCCCGTGACTTCGCTCTGACCTCCGCTGCCGGCACCACCACCACCACCACCACCACCACTGCCCTCCTCTACGTCATCCTCACCGCCTTATTATTTTGTTGGTTCTTATTTTTGTGGTTGTCAGTGTTAGTTATTGTTTTGTTATTGTCGTTGTTGTTTTCTCTCTTATTTTCTTATTTGTTAGTATTTTTATTTGTATTTGTAGGTATGTCAAGAACCTATATATGTGTTGTTTTTCTTTTCTTTTTCTTTTTTTCTCTCTTTCTCCTCCTCCATGTTGACTTCTTACTTTTGTTTCGTCTCGTCTCGTCTCGTCTCGTCTCGTCTTCTCTCTCTCTCTCTCTCTCTTTTTGCTTTTCTTCTCTTTTCTATCCTTTTCTTCTCTTTGCATTTCGCCTTTCCTCTCTTCTTCTCTCCTCTCCTCTCCTCTTCTCTCATCTTCTTTGCTCTCCCATGCTTTCCTCTCCTCTCCCATCTCCTTCTCTTCTCTCCTCTATTCTCCTCTTTTTCTTGCTTCTCTGACAAAAGTATTCTTGATTTCTTGATTTAATCTTTTATCACCACCACCACCACCACCACCACCACCACCACCGCTAATAATAGTAGTAATAGAAAGACGATAACTATTTTCCACAACCATCACTACCATCACCACCACCACCACCACTACCGTTACTATCACCACCATCACTTCTTCATCTTTCTGTCACCGTCACCACATCACCGCCTCCTCCGCATCACTCGCCTCCTCCTCTCCCAGCCCCGCCCCTCCCTGCCCAGTCTTCCATGTCCCGTCACAACATGTCCGTCACTAGAACATCATCAGCACATCTTTGGTTATCTGTCTGTCTGCCTGCCTGCCTGTCTGTCTGTCTGTCTGCCTGCCTGTCTGTCTGTCTGTCGTTGTCCCTCCTCTTAGTTCTCTCTCTCTCTCTCTCTCTCTCTCTCTCTCTCTCTCTCTCTCTCTCTCTCTCTCTCTCTCTCTCTCTCTCTCTCTCTCTCTCTCTCTCTCTCTCTCTCTCTCTCTCTCTCTCTCTCTCTCTCTCTAACCGCATATTTCTTTCTTGCCTTCTTGCCCTTCTCCTCCTCCTCCTCCTCCTCCTACTTCTCCTCCTCCTCCTTCTCTTCTTCCTCCTCTCATCTTTTATTCAAGTATCAATTATCTTGTATTTCTTCATTATCTTTTTTCTCATATTTATCATCATTTACTTTTTGCCTCCGTTTCTTAATCGTCTGCACATTATTTTCGTCCATGATAGAATCCTTCATGTTTTTATTTTTTTTCTTTCATCTCACTATTTAGTCTCCTCCTCCTCCTCCTCCACCTCCACCTCCACCTCCACCTCCACCTCCTCCTCCTCCTTCTCCTCGTCTTCCTCCTCCTCCTCCAATCCTCCCTTCCCTTCTCTCTTTCTCTATGTCTCCCCGCCTCTCTCCTTTTCCCACCACCTCGAGACTTCCAGGTAATCTCCGCCAGCCACCCAGGTCACCTTTCAGACAGACGAGCTGATAACACTAACACTCGGACAATCGGAAAAGAAACATATTGAAAAACGTAGATATATGTCCCACACACATTCGTCCTGCACACACACACACACACACACACACACACACACACACACACACACACACACACACAAAGAAGTGACAGTGAATGGTCATAATGAGCTCAATACCTCTTTTTCTCCTCCCCGCGGTCACCTGAACACACTAATCAAGTTAATTTGCATAATAAAAATTGTGATGATAGCGCCAAGCCACGCGCCTCGCCCTGCCTAGCTTTGCCTCGCCCCGACCCGCCCCGCCTCGCCACTCTCTGCTTGTCTCTGAGCTGCGCCGGGTAAAAATTATTCCGCTATGTCTAAATTACCCCGCGAGATGCACGTCTAGATTAAGAGTTACGAGCTCCGCCTCTCCTGCTCCCCTCAGCCTTGTGAGTGAGGGAGTCTGGCGCTGGTAAATGAATGGACGGAGCGTCGCAGCTTTGGAGGCTCAGAGCCATACACGCCGGCACACCTACGCACCCCACCGGATGCAGGAAGTGTGTTGAGTGTGAGTGTGTTGCCGGCAGGAAGGTGTGGCTGCGGCGCGGCCCGTGGACAGGCTAATTGGCAAGTGTGTTACAGCATGTTTATTTAGTATAATGAGATGGGCTATACGTCCAGAGTGGATAAATGAAGCTAATTAAGTTTTATTTAGAAGAAATAATATCGTAAGCATCGTCTCTCAGTCAGCCGCGCCGGCCACCCACGATAGCATCTCCTCTTTACGGTCGATGTTCTGCTTTGATCGTTGAGGGTTCTCGCCCCAGCGTCCCTCCAGCCCCTTGATAGGCCGAGGGCTAATAAGGGCAGACAGCTTACACGCTCTCCCGCCGGGCTAATGAGGAGCCGTCACGAAGGGCGACGGTCTAGAGTGGGCGTGAGGGACCCTAATCCTTGGGGCGCGGCTCGGCAGACAGTGCTATAGCAGTGCGCTGCGAGGCGATGTGAAGGGGAGTTATATATAAAGGTAATGACTGTACAAATGGCCGATTAATGTTGTTAAAACCAAGGAAACATTTTACAACGCGGTGGATTTCCTACAGATTTGTGTACAAAGGCGGAGGTTTACTAGCGGAGCGCCAGCACGTCACTTCGTCTTTATTAGTAAGGAGTGGGTCCGTTTTCGTGCTGGGCTGGTGTCGCACTAAATCAGCCTCGTACTGCCTTGTTCTCGTCCTTGCCAAGTCTTTTTCGCATGAAGTCGTTCTCGCATAAAGTCGCTCTTGAGGCTTTATTATGAGTTCCTTCGTGTACCAAGTCGTTCTTTCCTCGTCCTCACACCAGGCTGTCCCTTTAATTTGTTCTCGTTCTGATTTTGTTGTTATTATTCACTCTTATTATCTGATGAAACCATATTTTTCTGATAGATTTTTCAGCTTAATGAAAGAGTCCGACGTTTGTTTATTATGGAAAATATTTTTTTCTTTAATGGGAATCACGGAACTAAAGAAAAATACTGATCTGACAGAAAAAAAAAAAAAACTCCTGCCCCTCAGCTTTCCTCGATCTCAGTGAAGAGACCGATTACAATCCCTCCCACATCCAAAGAGAAATTCGTAGGTAGTTTGCCACTATAGATGTTAAAGTCAAGATATTCATTGCCTCTCCGCCCTCAGCTTTCCTCTTCCTCACCGACTCACAACAGCTTCGTCCAACATCTCAAGGGAAACTCATTTATACTTTATGATGTTGGAACTTAAAAATATATTTGTTATTTTATTGTTAACCCTTTCACTCCTAATTAATCCCATTCCTATGATGTTAAAAAAAATTTAGAATAATATTATTTTAGCAGTCTCTCAAAATACATTGTTATGTAGTTTAGTGATGATAAAAGTAACGTGATTTTTCATCTTTATATACATACAAACGACTAATTGCCGTCGCTTGAATGAGCACTGGTTAATCTAATGTCATATTCTTTATCTTCCTTTACATCCATATAAACGATTCATTACAATGATCTATATATTGACGAAGGACGCTCACGGCAATAAAGGATGAAGATCCAAAGACAAAAACATTTCAGAGGGAAAAAATAAATCTGCTAATTGTCTCTCCCATAAAAGATACCTTAAAAAAAAGAAGAGGCAGTTTACAAGAGTTATAGGTGCCATGAAACTGTAGTTAAAAATGCACTTACTGTTGTAACAAATGAGATGAGTATGTGCGAAATATTACCGATTGAATCTTTGTCGCCTGAAATATCTAATTGATTGATGGGAGAAGATAGAAAATAAAAAATAAAAATTTTAGGTGCCATAAAACTCTAGTTAAAAATACATTACTGATGCAAAAAATTAGATGAGTGCTTAAAAAATTACTGAGTGAGTCTTTGCGTCCTAAAATTTCATTGTTTTTTTTTTTTGCTGGTGGAGAGAAGAAAAGAGATAAAGAAAAAGAAAGATAAATAACCAATAGATAAGAAGCAAAGTTGTTATTGCTATTTTTAAGTATTTTAAAATGGAAAAATACAAGTTCATGAAAATTTGTTCGAGTAGATAAAGTATTGGTACCGTGAATCAGAACTGCCTGAAATTACTTTGCTAATTAAAAAGAACAAATTGAAGTGACTGGAAGATGTATCGCACAGGAACGCATGATTGACAAAACGTATGATGAAATCTGGCGAACTTGAGAAGAGGAAAAATAAAAGCACAGTAAATTAACCGAGAACAGTAAGTAGAAGATATTAAATACCAAATTTACATACCAGTAAAAAGAATGCTTTTAGTTTTATTGTATTTATGCCGCTATAAAATCGTATCATCTGAATCTCTCTCTCTCTCTCTCTCTCTCTCTCTCTCTCTCTCTCTCTCTCTCTCTCTCTGTCTTCTTATCATACTGTACCCTATACGCCCTCCCTCGTCCGCCCACTATAGACTCCAGGACTCGCCTATAAACGCACCAACAAACGGAACAAGTGACAGTCGGTCCAGCATAAACACGGGCCTCCCGCGGCTGGCCGGGAGGGGGCGCGGGGGGAATAAGGGCGGGTTTATTACCTTATAATTTGGAAACTGAGCATTTACGGCCGCGCTTCTGAGGGTTTATGGAAAAATAAATCTCGCCCGTGAACAGAGAGAGAGAGAGAGAGAGAGAGAGAGGTATCCATGCAATATATTCTTAGGTAAACAGGTAGCAGTGAGGACAAAACAACACAATAGAACACAAAGAAAAGACAAGGCGCAGGGATGACAGCATCACACATGTTGGCCCTTATCTAGTTGTTTACGATAAGCTAAAGAAATTCATCACAGCTTTCAAATATTGGACTGTAGAGAAGAAGAAGAAGAAGAAGAAGAAGAAGAAGAAGAAGAGAGAGAGAGAGAGAGAGAGAGAGAGAGAGAGAGAGAGAGAGAGAGAGAGAGAGAGAAACGTTCAGGATAAGTAAAGACAGGAAATAATGAAAAAAATAAACAGCTACGTGTCTTGAGTGTGTGTACAGAAACGAACCTTATTTCTTACCACAACGATAGAATTTTCAAAGAAGTATCAAGTAGGTGACCGACTATTGCTATTGATATTGTTGTTATAGTTGTTGTTGTTGTTTTTGTTGTTGGTGGTGGTGGTGGTGGTGATGATGATGATGTTTCTTTTATTCAATTTTTATCTATTACAACTCAATCTTAACTCACAATTCCATATCTACTTTAATCAAGACACTATACTGAAGTGTTTCTCTACGATTAAACCACTTCGAAATTAGATATATTGATGATGGTGGTGGTGGTGGTGGTGTTGGTGTCATTGCTTTGCTAATGTAACTGTTACTATCATCGTTATTGCCTTTATTCATGCCTGACATACCCCTTAGCCGTGTCTTTTACATATGAAGCGAATCACGGAATGCTACAAAGAATCCTAAGCCAACGTAAGAGCAAGACTTAACCCTCTCCCACCCTCTCAGCCAGCCAGCAGGAAGAAGACAGCGAGATTGGAGGAGAGGCGAGGCAGTGGTGGTGATAAGAGCGGCTTGAGGGAAGGGCCGGCAGAGGGAAGCTGACGGCCGGAGGATGTTGTGGAAAAGTCAATGGGAAGGAACCGGCAACGAGAGATTGAAGAGAAGGACAAGAAGAAAGAGGAGGAGGAGGAGGAGGAGGAGGAGGAGGTGGGTGAGGAGAGCGAGTAGTATAAGCAGCACAAGGAGGATGAGGACAATAGATAAATAAATAATAATGTAGAGAGAGAGAGAGAGAAAAATGGAATAAAAACCCGATAGGAAAACAGAGAAAAGAAAGATAAGGTAAAGAGAGAGGAGGTAGTGAAGGGAATGGACTGCACCAGTATAGGGGAGCACAGATGGAAGGGAAGGGAGTGTGTTGGAGTCGTTTATGGTGGTGGTGGTCGTGTCTCAGCCTCCTAAACGATGTCTTATTTTATGGTAATGTAGGACCGCCACGACGCATCCCTCCCGGTGGTCCCTCCCTGGTGTTTGGGGGAGTGAGGGAGAGAGGGAGAGAAAAGGAGGGAAGGAGAGAGAAGCTGATACCCTCCAAAGAAATAGTAATAGAGCTTTATATTGGTCGTCGTTGTAATAGTGGTGGTAGAGAGAGAGAGAGAGAGAGAGAGAGAGAGAGAGAATGTCTAGATAGTCATACATAAAGATAAACATATATACTTACATACCTACATACGTAAACACACACACACACACACACACACACACACACACTGACTATTTCTATCTTTTTTTCTATACTCTTTATTTTCCTTTCTTCCTCTTCTGTCTCTCATTCGTAGCACTGTTATATTCCAGTCACTTTTTCCCTCCTTTTCCCCTCCCTTCCATCTAATTTTTCATTAAGTATTCTTTTTTCTTTCCTCATGTTTACTATTTCATTTTTATACCTCTCCTTTCCTCGTATGTCTCTCTTTTATATCTCTCTTCATTTCCAGTATTATATTTTTCTTTTCCTTTTCCTTGTCCATTCCCATCTCCGTTTTCCCTGCCTCTCTCCCCTTCTTCCTTTTCATTCCTCTCTCCATATCCTCTCCCCTGCATCCTTCCCTCCCTTACACCTCATTACGCGGCACGTGTTGGCCATAATCTCAGGTGAGGTGGGAGTAATCAACATGGGATTATAAACTGCCTCCCCAGCTAAAATCCGCGGCCCTCGAGCAATCCTATTTGGAGCGCAAGAGGATTACGCGATGAGATTGTTGTGGTAGTCGGCGGGCACGAGGCAACGAGGCGGAAGGAAGGAAGGTGGGAGAGAAGAGCGGGAAAGGAAAGGGTGCTGGGAAAAAGTCATTTGCTGAACGGTGTGGGTAAGGTAATATATTGACTAGTAGTTCGATAGGAATGAAACCGTTGTCTCTAGAGGGAGAGGAAGAGAGGTTGCTGTCGAAAAGGAGAGGTGGGCTGGGATAAGTCTTCCTTATATATTCTGTGTTTTTCTAATTAATAGGTAATGATTAATTAACTCTTGTATACATCAGCACTTATTTTTCCTTCCATTTTGTGTATTTCTTTGTAGATGGTTAGCAGTGATGTTTTCCTTATGTGCTTGTCCCCCATCAGATTGTTTATATAACGGATTCTTAGATGGAAAAGTGAAGCATTTTTACTCAGAAAGCAAAAACGTGGGTGAAACACACGATGATAAAATGAAGACTTTAAAAGGAGGATACCGATGAGGTGGAAATAGGCAGGTACGATTCGAGTATGTTTCATGCATGGACTACCACGTGTAAACTTTCCTTATTTCCTTAAGTTCTGATGTTCACATGTACGCAAAACGCCATTGTGAGAATTAGCATCCCATCTTTACTAGCTGAGAGACATTCCTGATCACTGCGCACTACTAAGCCACATGCATGCCTTGGAAACCTGACATGTTACGAAAGTGTCGGATCGAAAACATCATAGCGGTCAGAGGGAAGAACGATGCTTGACATGCCACAGGGAGAGACGAACAGAGAATATCGGGGATTCAGGATGCCGAGACATTCTGACTACAAAAAAGATAAAAGGATGTGAAAATGGGCAGTACACTCCTTTCACGAAACAGATGACGCATAGACAATTAAAATAAACATAACATAGACAATTAAACGAGATTGAGATAAGAAGATTTTTTCAGGAAATGGCCTGGAATAGACGAACAGCTGATAAAGAACAATGAAAAAGTTTGTTAGTCTTTGTTTCGTAATGGAATATTTAAATCTGATGATGATGATGATGATGATGATGATGATGATGATTCGGAGGAGGAGGGGTAGGAGGAGATAAGACAAAATGGTGACCTCTAACAAATGAAGAATAACAAGATCAGAAGCAAAGAACGAGAGAGAAAGTGTTTTGTTATCTGAGACAAACTGAGCCATATGTTGTAAAAAGCAAAACAAAGAAAGAGTAAGAACAAGAACAAGATCAACAAAAACAGAAAAAGAAAGAAAGAGAAAAGGAAGAAAGAAAGAAAGAAAGAAAGAACGAAAGAATTATAGTACAAGTAAACCAGCTCTTAAGTCGCAAGAAGCAGAAGAAACAAGAAAAAAGAACAAGAACAAGAACAGCAAGAACAAAGAATAATAGAGAGACATCCGAAGAAGAAACCAGAGAGAGAGAGAGAGAGAGAGAGAGAGAGAGAGAGAGAGAGAGAGAGAGAGAGAGAGAGAGAGAACCAAGAAGAACAAAACTAGAAAACAAGAAAGATATAAAGCATAATAACACAAACAAACGAAGCCGTATGTCGCGAGAAGAAACCTGAAAAAAAGACAAACACACACACACACACAAAAAAAAAAAAAAAAAGAAAGAAACAGTTAAATGAAACCAGTAAAACCACATCAATCTGTCCACGAGGTGATATATACATCAGGATTTCAGTCGTAAATCATCAACAGCGCAGGGAAGGGAAGGGAAGAGAAGGGAAGGGAAGCTGGCCACTGATGAAACACGGCGTTGTGCACAGAGACATTATTTTATTCCTTTTCTCTTCTTTTCTTTTGTAAGCTTAACGTAAAGGAAAAAAAAAGATGAATTCTGCTCATTTCTTGACGTTTGACTAGAATCTTGACTGAAATCTTGTGAGAGAGAGAGAGAGAGAGAGAGAGAGAGAGAGAGAGAGAGAGAGAGATGCAAAAAAAGCAAACAAAATGCATGGTAAAGTAAATACAAGTAAGGGTTTATCATGGCACAGCAGAGTCGAGTCATCAGACGCTGGCTCGCCGCTATTCGCACAGCTGGTCATAAAGATCGGCAATGCGGTTCTCGGCGGATTTAATGAAGGAACTCGCTGAATGCAAGACCGCAGAGACGAGGAAGGAAAAGTCACCAAGAGAAAATCAAAGATACTGGTTTTGTTAGAAGTGATGGGATGATGTATAACATTTTGATAATCTGTTTCTTATTAGTTTTCGTTCTTACAGTTTGTTTCCTGTGTCGAAGAGAAAGATAGAAGAAAAGTCAAATAAATTTACGAGTGTCCAAAAAGTTAAATTACAGGAGTTTAAAATAAAAAAACGTCAATTTCATTTATAAATTTTGAAAGAAAAGAATAGTTAGAAAAAATTGTTTTGTTAGAAGTTTTGGGAAGTTACATTACGTTTTATGCATTGATTTATCACTTGCTTGTATTCATTTACGTATCTGTTATCTATCTACGTGTGAAGGAAACTTGAAAAAAGTTAATTTATTTTTCTTGCTCATAAAAAAAGAGGTTAGTGATGGAAGTTTTTAATAAAAGTTAGCTACTATTGTTTATAGATCGTAAACTTTGTCAATTAGCAATAACAACAATGACAGCTACTACTACTACCACTACTACTACTACTACTACTACTACTACAAGAGAGAGAGAGAGAGAGAAAGAGAGAGAGATGGAAGGGAGGGATGGAGGATTGGTGGGGGCACAGCGGCAGCAAACTGACTCCACGTGTACTAATGAAGGTATCAGGTGCTCCAGGTAATCCCATGTTATGAAGACCCGCACTGTGGGAGGCTACCTGTGTGTGTGGGGGTTTGGAGAGTGGGGAAGGAGAGAGAGGGAGAGAGTGGTGTAAATATATTCTCTCTCTCTCTCTCTCTCTCTCTCTCTCTCTCTCTTCCTCAAGCAATGTGTGAGGAAGGCACATCACACTGTATTTGGACAACATGATGTAAAATCCCGTGTAGCTTTTGAAGAACATCGAGTCAGTGGGAGTCTTCAACCTCGCCAGGAATTTCGCTCCATCAGAGACCTTTAACCACGGAGTCTTGAATCTCATCTCAGCCTCGGGAATCATACGAGAAGTTGTAATCAGTTAGACGTGTTTGCTGTTGTTGTTTTTTTTATGAGAATATAAGAATACAAGGAAAGCTGCAAGAAATCGTTAGCTTTTGATCCCAGAGTCACAAATCTCGTCTTTTTTCAGCCATTGATATCGTATGAAAAGTTGTAATTAGGTGTGTTTGCATTCTTTTTTTTTAAGAAGATAAGGAAATAAGGAAACTGCAAGAACCCATCAGGTGTACTCGTGATAGTGTTTGTGTATGAAACGTAGCTACCTGCTTGCACAACCATCCTCATCTGTCAATTTGTCTCATCTTTTTAAGTCTCCCTAATGACACAGCCTTGATTTATGTGTTTGTTCTATTTACCTGCCGACCATTCTGAAAACCAATTCCTTTCTATCTCAAAAATCTTACTTTATCGAGCTTCAATCTATTACTTACTGTCGTATCCTCATTACTAACACTGAGGATTTCACCTGTCATTCTTGTTACCACCTTTATATATCTTTAGTTGTTTTATTTTACTTTGATATGGATATTACGTATACTTCTTAACTCTCTTCGGTACTGGAGCGTATTTTCATCATCAATTTTTGGTGTGATTGGACGATTTTCTTTACATTAGGAAGTGTCTATGGAGGTCAGAAGATTAATGGCCACAGTTTTTGATATTTTAATCCCCGACTTATAGTTTCTTAAGTTGTATAAAATCACCTAATAGTAACCAGAATAAATAGGAAAACGCGTCCTGGTACTTAATTTGCAACAATTTGTAATCTATAAGTATCCATATGTAAGGAGGGTGTCTGGGGAAAGGCAGAAAAAAAGATGGAGAGAAGAAAAATACAGAATTCAGTCGCCAATGTGAATTATCGAGAAAAAAATACTATTGCAATAAGTGCCTTAAAACATCCCTTTGACTTTATGAGATGTACAGGAGTGTTCATTCTTTTCTTTTCTTTTTATCATTACTTCATCGGGAAAGCAAGGCGCAAGAGAAGAGGTGTCGGTGAGATATACACAATGTGCGAAGAATGTACTATTTGTATTTCCTTACCAGTGGTCTTAATTACGGAGGGGAACGAGTTTTTAGTATAATTGGTGCAGCGGAGGAGCATCGTAAACTCCCCGACACCAGAAGAAAAAGTTGCAGCATTTGATTAAGAAAATGTGTTGTGAGAGCGAGCTTCCGTGATTTGACTCATGTATCACACACGTCGAATAGAAACAATCTATACTTTTGAGATAAATATACGTGTGACTATGTGTCCTGTGTCGTCCTCTCTCTCTCTCTCTCTCTCTCTCTCTCTCTCTCTCTCTCTCTCTCTCTCTCTCTCTCTCTCTCTCTCTCTCTCTCTCTCTCTCTCTCTTCTGCACGCCAAGTCATGCTCCTATCCTCTTTAAATCGTCCTCTTATCTTACCCCGTCTTCTGCTTCCCTGTCCTTCCCTACCTCTCCCTCCCTGCCTCTCCCTCCCTGCCTCTCCCTCCCTGCCTCTTCCTCCTCGCCCCTTTGCTTCCACTCACCCTTGCTGGTCTTGCTGAAGGACTGCGTGAGAGCTCGGGAGAAGTGCTCGTCCACAGCCGTCGCAAGGTCTCCGCTAAAGTAAGTTAACACCACGCAGTTGGCGGAGATGTAGTGGGCGTCGGCGTGTTGAGGCTCGCCCTGTAGGGTGGGGAGGGTTGGGCTGGTCAGTGAGGGTCAGGGTGTGGCTCTGTGTAGCGTCACGGGGAGGGGAACGGCAAGGGAAGATGTGTGGTTATGTTGTGCTTTGTTGTGGTGTGATGCCAAAGAGTGTGGATGTGACTGGGAAAAGGAGGGAGTACGGTGAATGGGCAAGGTGTAGTTTTAGGTGAGATTCTCAGAGAGAGAGAGAGAGAGAGAGAGAGAGAGAGAGAGAGAGAGAGAGAGAGAGAGAGAGAGAGAGAGAGTTCTATTGATTGCAGGAAAAAAAATATCTGTGAGCGAGTATTTTCTTGTTTTTCCTGCGGTGAATGGCAAAATGTGTTTTTCATAGGTGATGAAACAAATTTTTACAATGTCAGTGTGTAGCAGTACATCTCATCCTTTTGTCATGTGATTGAAAGAGTTGCGAAAAATATCAATAGTGGAATGTCACGTTTGATCCGATAACCAGTGAAAAAAAAGGAAAAACCCTTACTCACCTTTTCATCGGTCTTGATTGCATGTGAGACAGCTTGTTGCTGCGGTGTCTGTTGCTGTTGCTGCTGCTGTGACACCACTGGCGAGGAGCACACGCCGCCGTGGGTCACAGCTGCAGCGGCGGACACAGCGGCAGCGGTGGGGGGAACAGGAGCAGGAGGCGCGGCTGCAGTTCCTGACACCGCCGCTCCTACTGGAGTCTGTGGTATAGGCGCTGTGGAGGTACTCGTGGACGCAACAGCAGCAGCGAACTGTTGCTGCTGCTGCTGTTGTTGCTGTGTCTGGAGATCGGGTGTCGGTGGCTGAGAGGAGCCCGCACCCCCGCCGCCCGCGTCCTGCAGCCGGTATTTCTGTAGGGAAGGAAAATAAGGGAAAGTAAGGCAAGGGCGAGGAGGCGAGGAGAGTATATGTGAATGAGAGGTGGTGAGTGGACAAACGGGTCTGTGAAATGAAATCTTATCGGTCTACTGTTCAAACTCTGTGTGTGTGTGTGTGTGTGTGTGTGTGTGTGTGTGTGTGTGTGTGTGTGTGTGTGTGTGTGTGTGTGTGTGTGTGTGTGTGTGTGTGTGTTACAGAGAGAGAGAGAGAGAGAGAGAGATCGTGGTATCTTCTTTGATTCAGAGAACTAAAAGGAAAATCACAAAGAAAGCAAACTATTGTCAGAAGGAACCTGAATCAAAAAGATAACTCCTCCCACCACACACACACAAAGGGAAGGCAAGTACACGTGCGGTCACCAGGTCCGGGCGGCTGTCATGGTGACGCCAACCAATAATGGCATCAAACGAAGGATAAGTGAAAGAAACAGGACAGCGACAGTGCAGGGGAGGGAAGGGAAGGAAATGATGGATGGGGAGGATGTTGAATATATTATGACAGGAGGCAATGACAAGTGGTGCAGCTGTGGCGATGATAATGACAGAGTTGCTTTTCATTCTTGTTTCTTTGCTTTACGTGGAGAGAAAGAGAGTGTGGTTTTGAGTGAATGTGGGCGGAAGTAAATTGCATATGAGCTAAAGTGTTTCAATGAAGGAAAGTGAAAAAGCACGTTTTATTTTAACTACAAAGAACTTGAGTAAATGATAATGTTATTCTTCTCATTCTTGCTTCTTTTCTTCGTGTGGAGAGACACTTGGTGGACGTGAGGAAATAAAATATTGTACATGAGGTGAAGTAAAATAGATATATTCATGACATACTTCATTGAACGAGAATGAAAGTGAAGTAGGTTTGTTATAACAATCATTGAAAAAGAAAAGGAGAAAAGAAAGAATATTATTTTCTTATCCCTGTTTCTTTGTGACGTTAAGTAAAAGAAATATAATTTTCAATGTATTTTAGTGAGCTCGAAGTTAAAAAGTAATCATTTCATTTATTCATTGCCGATCAAAGCCAAACAAATATGATCGTATTCAGCGCGCGAGAATGTAAAGGTATACTTTTTATCTATTTGTATCTTACTCATCACACCGCAATACAGGCTCAAAATCTATCCACTATTAACTCAGCGTGGGAAACAGCGTCCGATAAATTGCCTCTCTCATCACTAACCTAAAGATTTCTTTCCTCTTAAGTTTAGAGACACTTGAAAACCATAACAACAGAGTTGATGCAAATGGCCTGACACAGAACAAACAAACGAGAGAGTCTTTCCCTTGAACCTTAGATAAAACCAGCTCATCTTTCCTTTCCTGCTGTCTAATCGAAGCAAGTCAAAACATTAACCTTTTCCTTGGGCAGTGACCGAACAAACAGACGAGAGTGTCCCTCCTTTGAACAACAGCCGTAGATAAAACCAACGCACCTCTCCGCCAGAAGTAAGTCTCTGTGTTTCATGCTGCCTAATCGAAGCAAGTCGTATCATAAATTCCAAGTCCTCTGATAAGAAAATGCACCGGCCATAACGTCAACACCTTACATCGTCTCCTTAACGCCCCGATCGTTTCCTCGTTGAAAAAGTGAACCGCAGATTGAGTCTCGTATCAGACCACCATGAACCTGAATCACCTTTGACACCATATGAACCCTGGCGGCGAAGGGACGGGATGAGGAGGAATGGGAGGGAAGGGAGGAGGGAGGAGAGAGGTAGAGGAGAGAAGAACGGGGAGAGTGAGAGAGATATAGAAAAAGAAAGACAGAGAAGAATAGAGAGGAAAAGAAAGACAGTGAGGAACAAGAGAGAGAGAGAGAGAGAGAGAGAGAGAGAGAGCGTCCATGTGTAATGCGTGTAGTAAACCTTCTTACCCTCAGTCCCTAGGACTCTCAGATCCTCCACCGCTCAACCCTCCCCGCACTAACCCACCCGCCGCCACCTTGCCTTCTCACCTCCCCTCCTCGTACCTTAGAGTCTAATTAGCGGACAGGTGTGTTAGCTCCGGTTAATTAAAGAGATAAGATGCTCGTTCGGATAAGTGGAACACACGAAGGCAATTTCGGAAGAGAGGGCCAACACGACGTAACTTAACACCTGAGGACGCCAGTGAGGTGTGTGGCCCGATCACAGGAAGGTGAGGAAAGGCGGCGCCAAACGTAAGGTACGCTGGAGGGTGTGTGTGTGTGTGTGTGTGTGTGTGTGTGTGTGGTACTTGGCTCAACTTGGAAGGAAGGGACAGGGCGCGTTGGTAGTGGAAAGGATAAGATTACTGCTTTGGTAGCGCTGGTTGGCCAAACATAAAGTGCGCTAGAGGAAGTGTGAGTGTGTGTGTGGTGGTGGTACTTGGCTCAACTAGGAGAGAAGAGACAGAGAATTGATACAGTACATGGAAAGGATAAGATTACTGCTTTGGTAGCGCTGGTTGGCCAAACATAAGGTGCGCTAGAGGAAGTGTGTACATGAATGTGGTACTTTGTTCAGCGAAGAAGACGTGAACAGGGACTAGTGCGAAAGAGATGCATTGGTAGAGGTAGGATAAGATTAATGTTTCGATGAATCTGATGGATGTTCTGATAGTTTTCTCTAATGGTTAAATGGAGGTGATAGAGAGTCAAGGAGTGATAAACTGTTGAAAATTGGGAACAAATGAAGAGGGAGGGTAAGATAAAGAAAGATAGTTACATAGGTTGGGATGAGAAGGAGGTAGATAAGGAAGTGGTAAAGTGGTGAATGATGGTACTGGTAGCATTGATGACGAAAAGTTGCAGAGTGTACATGAAGAAAGATGGACAACGTCAAGAGAGATAGACAGGATGAAAGAAGAAAATAAATAGAAGAAAGAAATATAAACAATACCGGGATGAAAAATAATATTGGGAACAATATAGAACGAAAATAAAATGTCAATAGAGACTTTCTTTACAAACTCAAGGACATCTTATAAACACTGTCATTGAGAAGAGTAAAAATGAGTGACGATCAATTTTGCGTACTGGTTGTTATTCTTAGGGAGCGATATCGTGACATGCATATATATAGGATATTTTGCAGCGTTTCCTGAATAATAGGTGGACAGGTGTGAAGACTTATCAAAATATTCGTGTGTGATGTAAAGACCTTCACTTAAATATTCTTATTTTACGGGAAAGCTCCAAAAATTCTCTTCCTGTTTCTGAATTCTCTAAGGCGAGGAGTATCAAGACACCTGGAAATTAATCTAGATAAACCGCTTGATGAATAGATTGTTAGAGAGAGAGAGAGAGAGAGAGAGTGGGGAGAAACAAAGAATCATCAAATCTATCACTGTGCAAGGAAGGAAAACTCGACAAAAACTCTGATTAGCGGAACATGGTCTCCTCACAACACACTGGGCGGAAAGACGATGGCGCGGGCTAAGAAGGTTTAATAAAGAGTTGAGCTTCCTTCTGCCAGACACACACGAGTAATTACCTGTGGCTGATAGTGCTAATTAGTCTCCTCTCACCTGTACTGGGTCTCTACCGCCACGTGTCTTAGAGAAAGTGATTAAGTTATTTTCTTTCTTGATATCTTTCTTTCGTTCTCTTCGCCTTTGTCTTCACTCTCGTCTTTGATATTGTTGTTTCTGATTTTTTCTTGGTATTCTCTTTCTTTTTCTCCTCTTCCTCCTCCTCCTCCTCCTCCTCCTCCTCCTCTTCCTCCTCCTCCTCCTCCTCTTGTTTGCTTTCCCACTTTTTCCTTCTTGTTCTCTTCTTCTTGTTGTTCTCGTTCTTCTTTTCTTTTTTTCCTTTCTTTATTATTATTATTATTATTATTATTATTATTATTATTATTATTATTATTATTATTATTATTATTATTATTGTTGTTGTTGTTATTATTATTATTATTATTATTATTATTATTATTATTATTATTATTATTATTATTATTATTATTATTATTATTATTATTATAACTATTATTATTATTATTATTATTATTATTATTATTATTATTATTATTATTATTACTGTTTGTTGTTTTTGTTGTTGCTGTTGTAATTGTTGTTGCTACTATTATTTTCATCATCATCATCATCATTTATCTTTAATTTGCAATCTATCATCCTTGTTTTTCTCCTCCACTAATCGGCTTTCTCTTCTTTATCTTATCTTTCTTTTATCTTCTCGTTTCCTCCTCTTTCTAATTCTACTCACCAATTTTTCCTGTCACATCATGTCTACGTATACAAAAGTGATCTTAAGACAAAGGGAGAAATAAGTAACTCCAATCCCTTTCTCATATGAATGTTAGTAGCGTCCAATTACCACTATGATATGCGAGACAAGGTTGAAATACAGACGCGCACTTGACACCTTCACTACCACCAATAACAAGAAACCACCACCAAGACAGTGCGACGAACGGGGCACCACATATTCCCCGTTGAGAAAAAGGTTGGTTGAGAATGATAATATGAAATGCTAACGGTAAAGCGGGAAACTTTTCTAATAAGCTAGAACCGAAGAAGGAAAGTATTTGAAGTACTGGGTTATGAGAGACACCCGGGCAGTGTTTGGAATGAACTAGGAGTGTGCCGGCAATGTTCAGGTTTGTAAAAGGAACACGTACTGAAGAGGTGTAGGAATAGGTACTGGAAAATGGAATGGAGGAGACTGATGAATTAATAGAGAGAGGAAATTTTTGTTAGATATCATTGTTATTCTATATTTCTAAGATAATTACGTCTCTTT
Organism: Portunus trituberculatus; assembly: GCF_017591435.1. NCBI lineage: Eukaryota > Metazoa > Arthropoda > Malacostraca > Decapoda > Portunidae > Portunus > Portunus trituberculatus. The sequence continues at coordinate 13,103,479 of NC_059270.1, forward strand.
ATCGGTCATAAGTACCGCTCCTCCGCATCGACTGAAACACTGAGACTGTGGCTGAAGAATAGAATACCATAGAATAGACAAAAAGTTTTTATTAAGAAAATTTACAAAAAGAATGTGATGTTTTTAATGTGTCCGTAGTTCCATTACAGTAAAGTTCAAAAGAAGAATAGTAATTAGTATAGTATTTTGTTTAGGGGTTATACAAGTATTATGTATATACTGATTGTGGTCTTAGGGATGATGTTATTGTATTGGCAAAGAACAAAATGAAAGATGAAAAACTCTCAGAAGGCACCGTGAACAGGACAACCCTAGAATTCCATTAATAAAATACTTGTCTTTGTTTCTTAACCTTTTATTTTCTATGGTCGTCTATTGTTAGCATCATCACTGTAGTAAAGTCTTTGAAATGGCATAAAGAAAATTAAATAACATGAAGTTGATCTCAATCTTTTCAAAGCTACTAAACTACAATTTTTAAAGAGATTACCGTTTAAATATGCCTTTTAAAACTTATAATAGTAATGAAAAATATTAATTGGCATTTAAAGGGTTAACGAAGCATCTAAAAAAATCATGCGCCGACAGAGAGAATAGTAGATTAATATTATTTTGTTCATTTACGGGATTATTTTAAAAAGGAACTGTGCAGAAATTGAGTCCATAAAAGTCACATATGTTTCTATGAGCAAAGCTGTTTGGTTGTGAACGGGTCAGGCAGGCAGGCGCGGATGGAGATAATTTTGATCTAGGCGGCGAGAGTAAAGGATATGAAAGAGACTATATAGCTAGTTCAGTAGTGAATTAATGTGTTGCTAGGGTGTGAAATCTTAAGTGACCGGAACAAAAAAATTGGTCTAGAAAATTTGTGTGTTACTCAGAGAGATATTAACCATCTGTGAATGAGTTAGACAACCAGTCCAGGAGATGAGTTTGACCCGATCGGCGAGAGTAAAGGATATCTGAGACCAGTACGAAAATTGATTCTAAAAAAGTTGTATGCTACTTTGAAAAATATTGACCAACCTGTGAATGAGTTATAGGCAGTCGGCAGTGTAGGTAAGTTAGTATTTGAGACTAAAAGTCTGATATTGCTATGAGAAAATTTGCCTACTGTGAGTTGTATCGGGCAGCGACTCCGGAGATGAATACTAAAATTTAGCCCTGTAAAATCTATTTATTACTATGAGAAAAATGATCTTGCTGGACCTAGAAATAACTTCAACCCGTTCGGCGAGAGTAGAGATGAGAGACCAGTGCAGTGGTAAATTAATGTTTATCAATGGCATGTATGACATTTTAAGAGACCAGAGCAAAAATCGAGTTTATAATTGTTGTGTAATGATATGAGAAAAACTGTCTAGCTGTGAGTGAGTCAAACAAACAGAGATGGAGATCAGTTCAGCACAGACGAGAGTTAAAGAGGACAGTGTAGTAATAGAATAATGACTTTTATGGTATGAATTTTGAAATTTAGTGTATAATTTGTATGTTACTATAAGAAAAAAACCCAACTTTGAACGGCAGGGAATGGAGATCAATTTAACCCAGATGGCGAGAGTAAAGGATACTGAACAGAACAGTACATAAATTTAATCTGTAAAATTTGCATAATGCCATGAGAAAAACTGCCCAATCGTGAATAAATTAGGTAGATGAATCCAGAGGCCATATTAATTGGATCGCGAGAGTAAACAATATCCAGTAAGGCAATCCAGTAACAAATTAAAATCTCTCTACGTTACGGAACTGCTAAAGAGCCTCATACAAATACTGAGTCTGTAAGTTGAATGTTACTATGAGAATGTGTTAGGCAGATGAACCTGAAAATCATTTTAACCCAGTCAGCGCTAGTAAATGATACCACCACCTTCTACATTCATAGGAAGCAAACCCACGCCGCCCCTCCACCTTCTCCGCCCACCCAGCAGCACCCCATCCCCTCCTTGGGCGTCCTGCGCGCCGCCACAACACAGCTGGCCTCGCGGCGGGAATATTTTGTGTGTTTTTATTGGTGGCCGCGAATTTCACCGTGGAATGCATAGCTATCGACCGTGTTTTGTTTGCCTCATTGGTGCCGTGCGATGGACAGCGTGTGGCTAATTCTCAAACCCAAACTCTGTGTGTGTGTGTGTGTGTGTGTGTGTGTGTGTGTGTGTGTGTGTGTGTGTGTGTGTTTGAGTGTGTGCATGCATACATTAAGACTAAGAACCTAATAAAAAATGATAATTATTGAAAAAAGAAACATTAATAGACTTCAAGAAATACCAATTAAATAAAGTAGTAAACGACTGCAGAACTTCTCCCAGGTAAAATACACGAGTTAATTCTAATGACATAAAAAAGAAAAAAATGCGGAGACGAGTGAAGCAAAACCTTGTTCTTGAGACAACAAATCCTGCTCCGGTTAGGCAAGAGTAAGCTGAGCAGCACGCAAGTCACTGCGAAGGGACCTGAGGGGGAAAGCCACGGGCGAAAGTGAAGGAATGTAGTGTGAGAAATGCTTGCTGAGCGTGTGGGCCGCGGGAGGATGACTGAGTGGCGGTGGCGGTGGCGGTGATGGTGGTGGTGGTAGTTGGTAGTGGTGGTGGTTGTAGTGGATGCTGTGAGGTTAGCGAAAGGTGAATCAAACCACCAAGATTGTTATTGTTATTATTATTATTATTATTATTATTATTATTATTATTATTATTATTATTATTATTATTATTATTATTATTATTATTGCTTTATTGTTCTTTTCACTTGCTGTTGTTTTGTTGTTTATGTATTGTTTTGTCATTTCTGTTCTCACCGGCATCAATGTAGGAGTAGTGACAGTGTCATTAGTGTAAGCAGCATCAGCAACAATAGCAGGAAAACAACAGTGGTAGTAGTAGTAGTAGTAGTAGTAGTAGTAGTAGTAGTAGTAGTAGTAGTAGTAGTAGCAATAGTGGTGGTGGTGGTAGTAGTAGTAGTAGTAGTAGTAGTAGTAGTAGTAGTAGTAGTAGTAGTAGTAGTAGTAGTAGTAGTAGTAGTAGTAGTAGTAGTAGTAGTAGTAGTAGTAGTAGTAGTAGTAGTAGTAGTAGTAGTAGTAGTAGTAGTAGTAGTGGTATTATTATTATTAGTAGTAGTGGTAGTAGTAGAAGTGGTTGTAATATGGTTCTTTCAGGATTGCAAACACACAAACACACACACACACACACACACACACACACACACACACACACACACACACACACACACACACACACACACACACACACACACACACACACACACACACATAATAATGATAATAATAATAATAATAATAATAATAATAATAATAATAATAATAATAATAATAATGTTGATGATGATGATGATGATGGTAATAATAATGATAATGATAAACCCACAAGACGAAAACACTAAAAATAAAACCTCAGAATTCACAAAGATTACAAAAACAGCAAAAGAACAATATCAATGGTAAAAAGACACATAAAAAATGACCTATTAAATACCACATTAGAATATCCATATAGGAACCCTCCCTTGCACGACTCCTGTCCTTCTCTTCCCTTTGCTCCCTCACGCTCGGCTGCCCAAACCTCCGTACACTACAAAGCCCAAAGCCCCTCGCTGTGTCTTATTGGAATCCGCGGCTCAGTACAAACCTCGGTAACAAGGCCCCACATGAGACCCTCTTGTGTGTGTGTGTGTGTGTGTGTGTGTGTGTGTGTGTGTGTGTGTGTGTGTGTGTAGCCTTGAAACTCTCATATTTAGAGGAGTTTGTTTAGTTTAGTGTTTTGTGTTATAGTTTTTGCTTCTATTGCTTCATTTTTTTTTCTACAGTGAGTTTTTAAGGGTTGTGATATCATTATTCTGTAACTAATTGGTTAGGTGCATATTTTCATGTGTGTATGTAATGGTGCTCGCCTCTATATTTTGTCTTTCTCTTTTTAACTTGTGGTTATGAAGTGTAATTATATTCATTTTTCCATATATCTATCCATCTATCTGTCCTTCATCTATCTATCTATTTGTTTATCTATCATCTATCTATTTGTCTATATCTATCTATCTATCTGTCTGTCTGTCTACATATTTGTCTGTCTGTAGGTCTGTCTATCAATATTCACTCCTTTAATAGTTAATCGTGAAGTTACTTGATAAGCAAATGAGTTAGTTCTTCCATTAGATTACCATTATGAGTTGGGAAGCAATTGATAAGTTTTGAGTGAGTGAGTGAATGTGTGTGTAAACTGAATGAGTGAGAAGCGCAACGCATTAACTTTTCATGGCAGAGGAAGGGGAGGCTAGAGGGCCATAAGTGAGTAAGTGAATGAGTTAGGGAGTGAATGAGTGAGTAATATTACAGTTTTTTTCATCATAAAGAGATTGGAGGAACGATGTCTTTTATTGTAGTGAGTTAGTTGTTACCTGGTGAGGAGAATGAAATGCTTTAGAGAGTGTGTGAAAGAACAAGGGAGTAGCATAACGCATTACCTTGTCACAGTGAGATTGAAGGTACAGTGTTTTTTGGGGGGTCATTTAGTTACCTTTGTCATTACCTTATAGTTGTTAAGAGAAGGAGGAATGGAGTGAAGCGCGTCAAGTACATAAGTGAGAGAGTGAGTGAGACGCAAAACATTACCTTGTCATAGTGAGATTGGAGGAACAGTGTTTTTTTGGGGTCATTTAGTTACCTTTGTCATTACCTTATAGTTGTTAAGAGAAGGGGGGAGGGAGTGAAGCGCCTCAAATATGTAAATGGAAGAGGGAGTGAGACGCAACACACTACTTGTCACAGTGGAGTTCAGGATACAGTGTTTTTTCAGGCATTTAGTTACCTGTGCCATTAACCTTCGTTCTCAAGATGGTTTAGAGAAGGGAAGTGAGTGAGTGAGACGCAACGCATTACCTTGTCACAATGAGGTTGGAGGTACAGTGTTTTTTTTTTATTAGTCATTTAGTTACCTATTTCATTACCTTATAGTTGTTAAGAGGATGCGGGGGACTGAAGAGCCTCAAGTATGTAAATGAGAGAGTAAGTGAGACGCAAAACATTACCTTGTCACAGTGGATTTCAGGATACACTGTTTTTTGAGGCATTTAGTTACCTATGTAATTACCGTATAGTTGTTAACCCCTTC
>NC_059270.1:13113598-13181098 GCF_017591435.1 Portunus trituberculatus
AACAGCTATGATGGTGGTGGTGGTGTCTGATAGTAGTAGTGGTAGGAGTGGTGTTGAAAAATTATGGACAGGTAATAATGGGTGTTTTTGTTTTGTGTAGTGCAGTGTGGTGAAGGTAGTAATGAGGAAATTGATATAGTGATGTTAAATAAGATATGATTCAAGTGGTGATGTGTGTGGTGATGCAGGTGTGTCTGGTGTAGAAGTGATAATAGTGGTGCCGTCTTAAAAGGATAGTGGAAATATTCTGGGGTTGGTGGTGAGGCGAAGTGGTGTCTTGTCTCGCCGGGAAAGCAATATAGTTAAACGTTTCATTCCCTCGGCGTACTCATATGAATAAACATGAATAAAGAAATAGAGACACGTACACATAAAGTCTGTCCATCCATCACCACAACAACACACACACGCATGGCAATATCTCACAACACCGGCAAAAAAAAAAAAAAAAAAATAGATAAAAGATAATATGAAAAATAATGAAGGAAAAAAAATAACGCACACATTTTATAACCGAACACTTTCCATGGATTTTGTCTTTCCCTCTGTCTCTTTTTTTTGTATCACTTATATTTATCCGTTTATCATTTTCCTTGTCCTATCCATTCACTGTCATAATTCTTTTCATCACCTGTCAGAATGTATGCAATGTTTTCCTTCCGTCCACCGCATGAGTCAGGTAACGCTCTCTGTCTATATTTTCCTGTATTTTCAGTGTTGCACCTCACCGACGTCACTGTCTAAGGGCCTGGTTAGCCAAAACAACTTGATCTGCCATTAGCCGCACCGTCCTAGTCCTCGGCCACTCATCAATCAGGCCTCATTTTTTTCCCTCCTCCTTGGCGTGGGAGAGCTGCGGAAAGAATGCCGGGCGGACTTTTTTCCCTCCCCCCAAAGCTTTCCAGTTGCGTCGGGTTCCAGTGTTCAATGAGGGAGGCGCGGCGGGAAAAGTGCGGTGACGGAGGCGGCGGCGTGTGTCTCCCTACCTGCATCACGGCCCACTAATCTGCACTGATAATACCCATTATTATCTTCCTCCCGGGACTATCCTCTTATCCAATAGTTTCAAGTTAATCCCAGTCAGTGTTCTCGCGTCGTCATGGCAACCCAACGACAGCCAATCAATAACCTGGACTCCAGACCTGGTGGGCGGCGCCTTACCCCGACCCCGCCTTGGCTGGCCTTCCATTGGCGGGATGGAGTGTCGGCCACACGCTGACTGGCTAGCGGCGGTGTGCTGGAGGGCGGGAATGGGGTCTGGAGGCCTCGATTGTGGCTATACATTTTGATTAGCTTATGAGGTCGGTCCGCATCAAGAATGCTCCATTAAGTCGGCCATTTTGTCGTCATTTCGGAATTCGCCCGCTATCGTAAAGTCTTTGTCGTTGTCGTCGTCAGTGCCGCGTCTCCTGGAGGTGATCCCGCCGCTGGCAGGGGCGGCAAGCGGCGTCATTGAGGCAGAGGGAGGCAGTGTGTCCCGCCCTGCCTGTCGACCTCGTCCCTGCCTGTTAGCCTGTTGTCTGCTGCTTCTGTTGTCTCTCTTGTTTTGATGATGATGATGATGATGATGATGATAGCAATAGTGATAATGACAATAATGATGATAATGACAATAGTACTGCTGATAAAAATGTAATGATGTATCACTATTATTATCATTATATATTTTTTTCATTATTGTTATTGTTATTTTGGTTATTTTCGTTGCTTCATTGTTAAAATTATTTCTTGTTGATAATATTACAAGTAGTAGTATAGTGATAGTAGTAGTAATAGTAGTAGTAGTAGTGATCGTTATAGAAATAGTAGTAATAGCGATAGAAATAGTGTTAATTGTTGCATTTGCTCTTTTTTTTGTGTGTGTGCGTGTGTGCGTGTGTGTGCTCTGTAAAATCTGCATGTGTTGAATTCATGGCAAATATTTTAAGGTCAGGAAATGCACGTGTCTATCAAATTGTTTTCTTTCTTTTTAATATGCGTGTTTTTTTATTTTTTATTTTTTATTTGATCCTGTATATTATATATAGGTTAAGGGATACACACACACACACACACACACACACACACACACACACACACACACACACACACACACTCTTACACTGAGAGAGAGAGAGAGAGAGAGAGAGAGAGAGAGAGAGAGAGCGACCCTCACACTCGTCACGGTATATAGAGTGCAGAGTGACGCAGACCCGCTTACATGGGAACACTTTGGAAACACATCTTTACCTCTTGTCTTACTTAAAACACCCATGAACAGTGTAGATAGGGGCATTTTTGAACACGATGGACTATAAACCTTTACCTTTTGCACCGCCTATGTTACAAAAGATAATGAAGGTGACGGTGATGATAAAGATTCGTATATTTAAGAGGCATGTTCTCAAACGTTTCTGCGCAACATTCGCACTTCTTTTAAAAGGCTTTTCGTTCAAGTTACACGAATTTCTTTACGTTTCTTGAGTCATTTTAGCAGCATTTCTTCCATATTAACCCCTTCAGTACTGGGACACAATTTCATCATGGTGTTGGATATGATTAGACAATTATATTCGCTTTATGAAGAGTCTATGTATAAGTCTAAAGATTAATGAAGAGATTGAGGGCCATGTCTCAAACGCTTCTTCGCAACAACACCGCTTCTTTTAAATGGCTTTAGTCAATGTTAAACCAATCTTTTTTATGATCTTTGAGATAGATTAGCAGCATATTAAGAAGAAAACACACCTCAGAACCCGGCTAATCATCTCTGCGATCTTTGAAAATAGTCATGGAGAAAGACCAAAGAGTTTCAGAATGTTGGTTGATGTCTTGAGGGGAAGAAATAATAGGAGAAATAGATCAAGGCGTGCTGTGGGTGTTCTCAAGAGAGGTAGTCGTGCAATACAATAAGTAGTTTGTTCAGAACTGTAAGGTTACTTTTTATGTTAGTGATAGAAACTGGAGACGGAGGAACGAAGGTAAAGTTATTGAAACCTTAAGATATGTAGATGTGCTCTCTAAAAACCCAACTGAAGATGATGTTCGTGATGTAGATGCCAGGAAGGGAAGAAGGGAGGATGAGAGTGGCTTGGGGAAAGGTAAAGAAGATTGAAAAGAGCTAAAGAAAGGAAGAAGTGCATGAGGTTGAGTTTAGCTTGAGGAAGGACTGAAAACGATTGGAAAAAGATGGAAAAAAAGAAGAATTAAAGCTTAGTTTTGCGGGAGGAAAATTTAAAGTTAGTGATGGCATTGATGATAGTGATGGTAATGGTGGTGATGCTGAACTCTTGCAAACAACACCACTTAAGACGCAATGAAAACTACAGGCCTTGATCAATTAGGAAATCTTTGTCTTTGAAGAGGAGGAATGAAAAAAAAATTAAGGAAAAGTTTCTGAGTTTTCAAATCTAGGGAAGGTATTAGGAAATTCTTTCTTGGAAAAATATTGTGGATTTTTTGTCTTTTCCTCCTCCTCCTCCTACTCCTCCATCTCCTCCTCCTCCTCCTCCTCCTCCTCCTCCTCCTTCTCCTCCTTCTCCTCCTCCTCCTCCTCCTCCTCCTCCTCCTCCTCCTCCTCCTCCTCCTCTTCTTCTTTTTCGTCCTCTTCCTCTTTTTCTTCGTCCTCTTCCTCTTCCTCTTCCTCTTCCTCTTCCTCTTCCTCTTCCTCTTCCTCCTCCTCCTCCTCCTCCTCCTCCTCCTCCTCCTCCTCCTCCTCCTCCTCCTCCTCCTCCTCCTCCTCCTCCTCCTCCTCCTCCTCCTCCTCCTCCTCCTCTTCTTCTTCTTCTTCGTCGTCCTCCTCCTTCTCCTTCTCCTTCTCCTTCTCCTTCTCCTCCTCCTCCTCCTCCTCCTCCTCCTCCTCCTTCTCCTTTTCCTCCTTCTCTTTCTCCTTCTCCTTCTTCTCCTCCTCCTCCTCCTCCTCCTCCTCCTCCTCCTCCTCCTCTTCTTCTTCTTCTTCGTCCTCCTCCTCCTTCTCCTTCTCCTTCTCCTTCTCCTTCTCCTTCTCCTCCTCCTCCTCCTCCTCCTCCTCCTCCTCCTCCTCCTCCTCCTCCTCCTCCTCCTCCTCCTCCTCCTCCTCCTCCTCCTCCTCCTCCTCCTCCTCCTCCTCCTCCTCCTCCTCCTCCTCCTCCTCCTCCTCCTCCTCCTCCTCTTCTTCTTCTTCTTCGTCCTCCTCCTCCTTCTCCTTCTCCTTCTCCTTCTCCTTCTCCTTCTCCTTCTCCTTCTCCTTCTCCTCCTCCTCCTCCTCCTCCTCCTCCTCCTCTCTTCTTCTTCTTATTCGTCCTCCTCCTCCTTCTCCTTCTCCTTCTTCTCCTCCTCCTCCTCCTCCTCCTCCTCCTCCTCCTCCTTCTCCTTCTCCTCCTCCTCCTCCTCCTCCTCCTCCTCCTCCTTCTCCTTCTCCTTCTTCTCCTTCTCCTTCTTCCCTCCTCCTCCTCCTCCTCCTCCTCCTCCTCCTCCTCCTCCTCCTCCTCCTCCTCCTCCTCCTCCTCCTCCTCCTCCTCCTCCTCCTCCTCCTCCTCCTCCTCCTCCTCCTCCTCCTCCTCCTCCTCCTCTCTCTTGCCTTTTTTCTAATTTCCAGAGAAAAATCTGAGGGCTTGAGAGAGAGAGAGAGAGAGAGAGAGAGAGAGAGAGAGAGAGAGAGAGAGAGAGAGAGAGAGAGAGAGAGAGAGTAATTAATGGTTTTTTTTTTGCACTGAGATTGAAAAGAAAAATCACAAACTCAAAAGCATAATTCGAACTTAATGTTTGCAATTTTCTTTCTGCATTTATATTTTCATTTTCCTTCCTTCATATTACAAGTACAGTCACCTCAATCATAAATGGACAAGAGAAAGGTTTTTGATTGGTAGATAGATAAATAGATAGAGAGATAGATAGATGAATAGATAGATAGATAGATAGATTAATACATAAATTATTAACTCGTATACGCCTTATGTTCAAAATGCCGCTCCTGAAATGAAGCAGGAATAGAACCCACCACAGATGGCTTTAGTGAGACAAAATAATAAATACTAAGGCAAGCTACAACCATTGATTTTTCCTTTCTGTTTTGGTACTAGTTTTCTCCTTCCTAAGTCTCTTCAAAGGTGCATGGTAGACAGTTTATATTACTTTCACTTGACCTTAATCATCAATCTCTAAAAAAAGTATTCCATTATTTATGTATGTCAGGAAATCAGAGCAAGAAAACATGAGTAAAGCAAAGAATAAGAGAAAAACTTAAAAATGTTTCCTTCAAAATTAAACAGGAAAACCAACCTGACATGATTTGAACTACCTAATCATTGGTTTTGCTGGCAGAGATGTCCTTTGGAACTACCTTCTCCTTGTATCGGAACATTAGGTTAAGCTTGTGCAGAAGTTGTAGCAGTTAGAGGGTTATTTATGAAGTAGTTAGTGTTATTTATGAAGTGTTTCAGTATCCTGCGCATATAATTACTGCGAAAAAAAAGCAGCTCTTTAATCTCCGCATTATAACTACACCAGAACACTTAGTCAACCTTATGTAGATGATGTGGTAGTTATAGATGGTTATTTGTTAAATGTTACAGTAGCCAATGGTAGTCACTATTGTATCGAAAGCATCTCCCTCACCATCACTTTCCCTATATAAAATGTTATCTCGTATGATACTCGTCTTATATCTCATCTTTCTCCTGACTATATACCTTATTAACCTTATCTTTCCACATGGTCTGCTATACTTCAACTAACACTCATAGAATAATTGAATCATTACATTAACATGACCACCATTCTCACTCTCAGACACTCTCTTCCTCATCCATCACTTGAACTCACCACTCACCAACGTAGAAACTCACCATTACATTCAGATGCGCACCATTCTCACCTACTCGGCTACATTACCATTCACTCCTGTAATGACGGTTATACTTTACGATCTATACCAAACGACAGATTATTGTATCATCTCTTTCCTGCAACCCCTTTACGTCCATTTCCTCAGATACCGGATAAGCCTTTGACTTTGATCTTCAGTGGGCTTTCCTGTATATGCCTGTTGTTACTCTATAGGTTAGTCTTCTCTACATAAAAAAAAACATTAATATCACTGAAAATCGCACCGTCTCGTATAGCTCTCATAATCAGCACAACCACCACGTACTAAGAGCGGCCCGCTGGTAGAACATGGTCTCCACTTTAAGAAGATCAATAAGAGCCCGTCCCTGTGTCTCTTCCCCTGCCACCCCTCGCGCCGCCACTTCTCAGCCTCCAGCGGCCTGTGGTTACGGCGAGGGTGACGCCACACGGCAGCCTCGTTTCCTTCACCACGGAGACCTGAGCCTCGGTGATCCCAGAGCCGTAATGAAGGAATGAAGAGTCTATGTCTGTATCTGTTTGTTGATCGTTCGCCCCTCCCTCTCTGTCTGTCTCTCTCTCTCTCTCTCTCTCTCTCTCTCTCTCTCTCTCTCTCTCTCTCTCTCTCTCTCTCTCTCTCTCTCTCTCTCTCTCTCTCTCTCTCTCTCTCTCTCTCTCTCTCTCTCTCTCTCTCTCTCTCTCTCTCTCTCTCTCTCTCTCACACTCTCACACACACACACACACACACACACACACACACACACACACACACACACACACACACACACACACACACACACACACACACACACACACACACACACACACACACACACACACTATATACTCAGCAATAGGTTTCGTCACATCATCTGTTATAAAGTATTGGAAAATAGTGCAATGATGGAAAAAGTAAGCCTTCCGATGCAACACAGGACTTTCTGAATTGATCATTAACAGTCGTTCCCTTGTTTTAAAGAGCAGGACACACCAACAATAAGAGAAAACAATGTTATGTGTTATTTGGTTTAGATTTCTCTTTCCTGAAAATACAAAAATTAACTCAACCACGAGCACTGGAAAACCCACAAGGAGCGACAACTGTCCGGGTGACTGTATAGTTCAAGCATTACCTTTATCATTGTCGACGTGTAACGCTCCTGTGGAAATTAATGGTCGTTGTAATTACTTCAAAAGAAACCTGTGCTGTTCGCCAGAAAAATGTTAGTTAGGATTGAAAGATTCTATCGCGTGGCGAGGACTTGCTGGTCAGTTCCCTTGACTGACACACAAGTGCGGCGGTCAGGCATGAGTGCTCTCGGCTCAAGTGAGTATTGGTGATGGGGAACATATTCTCAAGGACTGAAGTGTGCCTGTGGAAGCTGAACCACTACCGAAAACAGGTTATATGTTCCTTTATGGTACACTAAAGCGAAGCAAATTACTGGTTATCAATCTCATAAATTACTTCGACTACTAAATGGAAAAGAACACCTGCCATGAATATTGATAGTAGGAAATGTATTTTTGAAAATTGAAATGTACCTTTGAAAGTGGACCACTACCGAAAACATGCTTTACGATACACTAAAGGAAAGCAAATTACCGCTTACCAATCTCATAAATTAGCTCGACTGTTAAATGAAAAAAGGTCTGGCTGGCTTAATAGTCACCATCTGGGTCTGTGATTACGGTCAAATTGCCGGAAAAATTGTCCTTCGCGAGGGACTTTCACCGCGGCATGCAATTCTATGTTGGCAGTGCACGAGGGAGGCGAGGCGAGGCGAGGCGAGGCGAGGCGAGGCAGTCTTTGTGTGGCTGAGACGCGTCTTCACTGTGCCGTCTTGATGCTGCTGTTGACGATGCACAAAATATTCCTTCCTATAATTTCATGTATCAAGCGATATGAGACAAAAGTCCCCCAGTCTCTTGGAACCACATTTTTAGATCAAGTTAATTGACATGCGTGACCTCTGAGTCTGACCACGGAACAATGGCCGCCACTGTCTCCCCGTGGTCGCAGCCGCGTCCCCTTGGCTGGAGATATCGCCCGTCCCTGCCTCAGCCCCATCGCCATCATTATAACACGCTCTGAGGACCTCATTCCCTCCTGCCTCCACTCCCCATCTTCCCCCCTACCGCCCAGCTCCCCTTCTCCACGGGTTGGTATATCCAGAGGGGACCAACTGCTGTTTTTCCACACCCCGGTGAACACGCAGCAGCGGGGCCGGGCAGCACGGATCACTGGGCACGGCAGCAATGTGTCCTATGCCGACTTTATCATCCTGGCTATACGGAGCATCCCGGCGCGGTGCGGCTGCTGGTCGTGGTGTCCACATTATCGTGCCGCGCGGCGCTGCTATCACGAGGCTGCGGTAGGGCGAGGGCCCACGGGAGCGAGGAACGGCGTGTTGCTGTCATCGCCGGCTGCTGAATGCCGGTCCAGAGTGAGGCAGCCAGTGCTGTACTGCTGTATCCGCCGGCCGCGGCATATGGATGCTAACCTTCATGCTGCCATTTTATTTTTTTCCGTCATGAAGTGTTTAGCGATCTGAGTGTCGGTCGTCTGTGGCGCCGGGCGGTGGGCCGCGTGTACCCTGCTAGCTACGAGTGGGCGTCTTTCACCGCTGAAGGAGGGTACATGTTGGTTTGTGTAGTAAATCTACAAATAAATGGCGTGTGCTCGGGTAACCGTAGTACAGATTTAATGGTAAACGTGTTATATTAAAGTAGTGTATTTAGTGGTCAGTCTCCAGGTTTGTGTCTCTGTTCCCTTATCATCTTTAATCTGGCGGTATTAGTGTACTCGCTTACCTTGCCATCTTGCGCTGCATAGAATGCCTGGAATGTTAACCTCTTCCTTTCTGTTGTTATGCAACACCAATTTCTTGCGCTATGCTTTACAGTCCACAGTTTCTCAGTAGAATCTTTATGTTGCCATTTATCTCCTTTACTGACAATACGGAAAACTCAGCCGTGTGTTTATGGTCCAGGCTTGGTGCAGACTGACACGTGACACTTCAGCGCTTCCCCTTTGCCTTCCTGGCCTCACCATCCTCCGCTGGCAGTGCTGCTGCAGGGTGTTCCCGCCGTGCTTGGCTGTGGCTTGCTGCATTGTGATGAGTTTTTTTTTTTCTTTTTTTTTCCGTCCTTTCTTGTCTAAGGTCGTTAACTCCACGGTGAGTTGCTTTTATTATGTTGGCAAAATGCGCTACTTCTTCTTCAATAGATTTTGCGTGCGTATACTATAATGGTTGACATTAATACGGTTCTTAACGTACTTTTATTTCTATGATGCATTATACGGTGTTTGCGACGCTATTCCAGGCATTCATCTCCCTCTCATCACGGGGTGGTGCCGTGTCGCTCGCTTTGTGTTCTCTGTTATGTGTATCTCCAATGGTTAGATCGCCATGTTGATTAAGAAAAACTCCGCTACTACTTTGCAGTTGGAACAACTTTCCCTACCATAACTATGAATATATTCTAAATTAAGAATATCATTTATCAGAATTTCGTCTACCATGTTGTCTTTGCATCGTTGTTGTTTATTTCTATTATCATTACCATCAACAACAGCAACAGCAACAGCCTCTGTTCCATTACGAGAAAGTCTGAGAGAACATATATGTAATTGATTTGTTTCAGTAGTCTGAGTTAGTATAGTCATGCCTCTTGCATAGCACTACCACCATAATCTCCTTACATGACCATCCATCCTTTCACAAAGCTAGGTTTTCTCACAGTAGTGACGTGCACACACCAGCACATCGCATCACGTCGGTATCTGCTGCTCTGTAATCTCGTCTCCTACACTCGTCATTCCAAGGTATGGATTAACCTTGGAATAAACTAGTTAGTCCTCCTCCATGCCGTATTGATGTACAAAATTTGTACTTGCTTATTTTCTCCTTTGTTTTTTAACGAGTTTATCATTCACGTCTATGCAACCTTAATGTTAACCCCCTTCACTATCATGACACAGTTTCATATTTATTCTAGTTACTATTAGGTGAGTTTGTACAGCTTCAGAAACTCATGTAGGGATTAAAACAGTGAATACTCTGGACCATTAATCTTCTGACACTCCATAAACCTTTGGTAATGTAAATAAAATCGTTTAACCACACCCAAAACTCAAGGTAAAAAATACATCCCAGTAATGGAAGGGTTAAGGCAGAAGAATGCCTACAAATACACAAATCATACTCGTATAGTACTTTCAAAACAACAAAGTACAGAACAGATTGAATGCAGAGACTGATCTTTACAACGTCTACATCTCAATTAGTTACAATCAGTGCGCTTATTGCAACCTACTAAACTTATTAAACATTTATTCACAAAACAACATGCTTCTCTCCGTCCTTGTCGCTTGGTCTCCTTGTCATATTCATCCACACAGTGCAAAAAAAATAGAAAAATACAATCCGACTTTTCCTTAAGAATTACACCGCCTAGGAAGGTGACTTTTTCTGGCGTCCGTCGGTGTGAGGAGGAAGGGAAGCGAGAAAGGAAGAGGAGGAGGAGGGATCGAGGGAAAGGAACGTGAGGGAAAGTCTGGTACACATCCATTAAAAGCTTGGAAATTTGTGATGTGGAATGGGAGGGGAGAGGGGAGAGAGAGGGAGAGGAAAGGAGAGATGGGGCAAAGGGAGAAGAGAGGTTGGAGATGGCCAAGGTGGGAACAAGAATAGAAATACGAAACTCGGAGACAGGAGAGGAGCAGGAGTGTGGATCAGAATAAGAAGAACTAGGAACAAGGATAAAGAGGAGATGTAAGAGTAGAACAAGGAGAAAAGGAGACGTAGAGAGAGAGAGAGAGAGAGAGAGAGAGAGAGAGAGAGAGAGAGAGAGAGAGAGAGAGAGAGAGAGAGAAATAGAGGAGAGAGAGAGGAAAGGAGAGAAAGAACCACGGATAGTAAAAGGAACAATGGACGGTGAGGAAAGAACCTTAGACAGGGAAACTGAAAACCAAAATCAGATTTAACTAGAAATTAGGAAACTATAAGTAAATGATGTAGGAATTAGGAACAAAGAAACACACAAGGACTAGAGACAGATGAACTAAGAATAAGGAAACCAGCACACAAACGTAGAAAAGAGAGACAAAGAAACAGACAGGGGGACAGAGCCACTCGCTAGGGACATGGAGTGAGACTAGGGACCTGGGGACACCCGCCCGTCACGCCCCGCCGCCCCTGGATGGACACTGGCCACATGAACCGCTGGCTAATGAGGCGGGACTGCTGGAGTACACTTTTTAGTACACATTTGAGTACACGCTGAAGCACATGCATAACTTTTTACCCTTTTTTTGTGGTAGCTTTGTTTTAGTTCTTTTTGTGGGTGAAGAGAAGGGTGTGTATTTTGTATGTGAAGGGAAGGGTGTCTATTTTTGTGTGTGAAGGGAAGGGATGTCCATTTTTCTATACGTTGCTGTCTCTGTAGATAACCCACGTAGATATACTGAAAGTGATTACAGTTGTTACTACTATACGCACACACTGATGCACTGATGGGATTTCCATAACTGTATTCCTGCATTAGTAAACTTTCCACCTCTAGTTCTTTCTCTTTTTCTTTTGCTATTTTACAAAATTTAATTAGAAATTTATTATTATCATTTTTAGTACTGCTACTCCCGCTCTCTTATCCTGCATCTCTTCCTTTTCTTCATCGTCGTTGTCTTCGTCGTCGTCGTCGTCGTCGTCCTCCTCCTCCTCCTCCTCCTCCTCCTCCTCCTCCTCCTCCTCCTCCTCCTTCTCCTCCTCCTCCTCCTCCTCCTCTTCCTCCTTCTCCTCCTCCTCCTGTCTCACTGATAGTTAGAATAGAAGAGTTACCCAAACAGTCGTAGGGACCTCGAGGTCTGTTGCTGTTTGGACTTCCTTTTGTATTCCTCCTCCTCCTCCTCCTCCTCCTCCTCCTCCTCCTCCTCCTCCTCCTACTCCTCCTCCTCCTCCTCCTCTTCCTTTCCCATCATGAGCACGTCTACCTCTTGTCTGTTCAGGTTTATGAATTGCATTGTGATTAGCTTTTCTAAATGATGACTTGTGACCCTCGTCCCTCTTACAGCCCCACGACCACTGTCTTCCCTTCACAGGCAATGGAAAGATGTACGAGGTGAAAAATTCATAAATAGAGGTGTCTTTTCAGCTTCCTACTTGATCATTTCAACACTACAGGCAGTTTCCAAGGTTTATAAAGCTACCCATTATTAGTGCAAGAGTGAATGGGAATGTAATCATAGTGGGTAAGTGAATACACGTGCTGAGTAACACCTACACTACGGCTTTAGGTTGTTTGCGTTAGGGCAGAAGAGATATTAAAGGATAAGAGGTTCATATTGTCTTTCTTTTTTTTTTTTTCTTTTTTTTTTAGCGTGGAGGGGTCCATAGAAATGCTTCAGTGAATTTAGTAAAAAGTATGTCTATAAATTCGTGATGATTAAAGAAAAAAATAATCCATACGTATTTTAAATGATTCGTTAGTTTTATAGACCCAAACAAATACAAGTTTACATAGTAGTATAGTGAATGGGTACAAGACCTCTTTATTATTAAAAAAAAAAATGTATACTTCATGACATCTGCAAAAAATTCAAATCTTTCCTGTGGTGCAGCATGGGAGCATTTAATCGATATACAAGTGTTTCTCCTCCTTTACTGTCACATGCACGAAGTGAGAAAATAATGTGTGTTTTAATGCATTCATACCCCGCGAAGTTATTATTTCCATTCCCATTTTCATTTCCTTCTTGAAAATTATGATACGAGTGAAAACAAATGATAAAGCAACTTTCGTGCATTTTACTCAGCAAACGTAAGGAAATACAACTTGTTTTATCTCGTTTTTTCTAACCGAATACTATAATCTTTCTATGGTGTTTTTTTCGAAAATTTATTCTAGCTTTTTGACGGATAGGATGCGAGTGTAAAGTCCGCCACTGTGACGTATTATATTTGTCGAAAATTATGATGATTTTATTATTCTTCATGGTGTATTTCACTCACTACACTCCCTTACAGAAATAATTTCCCCTTCCTACACTCTCGGTACTATGGGAGACGGGAGTAAATTAAGTAATATCTCACAAAATTTGCGATTTTCTCCACTGTATGTTTATCTTCTCTTTGGCTGTCAGTCCACACAACAGAGCGCATGCAAAAAAAAAAAAAAATCCGTGATATGAGTAGAAAATAAGCAAATAGCGTCTTTCCACCTATTTTTTTTTTCATTGGCGTATTTCTTCTGTACATTCTCTTCATCTGTCAATTAACACAATGCAGCTCAGAACAAAAGAATCCTATCTCTTTCCTATCTTCACAAGATACGAGTATACAAAATAAGCAGATAGCGTCTGTTTTTACTTTACATTTCTTTTCTCCTTTGCCTGTGTTTCTTCTTTCCATTCCCCTCAGCTGTCAATTAACACACTACATCCCTGAACAAAAAAGTCCCATCCCTTTCCTATCTTGATACACGAAATACGAGTAGACAAATAAGCAACTGGGATATGTTTTACTATTTTTTTTCCGCCTTCCCTCGCTGCCCACCCATTGTCTCTACTCCGGCCTGTGTGAACCATAGGCCGCGCAGCCCCGCCTTGTCTCCCCGTCTCGCCCACAGGCCAACCTTGCCTCCCCGTCTCCCATTCCCGCCTTGTCTCCCCACCTGTCCCCAGCCTCTCTTGCCTCTCCTCCCTCAACCCTCTCCCTCACATGAGCCGCCACGGTTCCCACGGCCAGCCTCTCTGTCTGACCCCCGTGTGACATTCCTATAAAGTGACCAGAAGAGAGAGAGAGAGAGAGAGAGAGAGAGAGAGAGAGAGAGAGAGAGAGAGAGAGAGAGAGAGAGAGAGAGAGTCAGTCCAGACCTAGAATATGATGGGAAGGGAGATGTTGATGATCATGATCATTTGATCATGATAATAATCAAAATAATTATAGAAGATTAGAAAATGGAGGAGGAGGAAAAGGAGGAGGACGAGGACGAGGACGAGGACAATGAAGAAGAGGGAGAGGAGGAAGAGGAAGAAGAAAAGTAATAGTAATAATGATAATGATAATAATAATGATAATAATGATGATGATGATCATAATAATGATAATAATAATAATAATAATAATAATAATAATAATAATAATAATAATAATAATAATAATAATAATGAAATATAATAATAATGATGATAGTAATAAAGAAAATAATAATAATAATAATAATGATAATAATAACAATAAAAATAAAAACAATATTAATTAAAATAACAACAATAATGATAATAACAATAACAACAACAGCAGCAGCAGCAACAGTAACAAGAACAACAACAGGAGTGATACAGCATTAAAAATCAACAGCAACAAATCATCACCACCACCACCACCACCACTACTACTACTACTACCACAACCACCACCAAGTGAAACAACATTAACGAACAACATCAACAAATCACTACCACCACCACCACCACCACCACCACCACCACCATTACTACTACCATTTCACGTATACCTTTCTCTCCTGCCCTGCGCTGCATAAAAACAGGTGTAATGGGATAGAAATGGATGTTACTCGGACATTATGAATTCAGTAGAACGAGGCAGAAACTTTTATAGCATCGTGGGAGGGAATGAGGCTTTGGAAAGTAGAGAGAGAGAGAGAGAGAGAGAGAGAGAGAGAGAGAGAGAGAGAGAGGATGTTGTATAAAATAGAAAGAAAAGAGAAGAACGAAGAAATGAAGAAAACAAGGAAGGTTTTACGAAGTTAAAGCGAATAAAAAAAAAAGGAGGAAAAGATCAAAATGTGAATCAATAAGAGGGGAGGAAAACTTTTAGATAATCTCTTTCCTGAGTGAACAGGTGAACAGGAGATAAAAAAAAAAAAAAGGGAAGGAGAGGGAGACAGAAAAGAGAAGAAGGGAAAGAAAAAGAGGAGAGGGATTGAGAAAGAGAACCAGGGAGGAGGGTAGACGAGACAAACTGACTGGATATAAATGCACAATCTTTCTAGAAACAGATGTAAAAGCTAGTGAAAAAAGTAAGGATGAAAGGGACGATCATACGTTAACTGCCTGGAAGAGAGGAGCAAAGATGAGGGTCAAGAAAATAAGTGAGAAAAGAATCAAGGAGAGATTGTCTGAAAATAACAATGATTTGGTAGAAAGTGAGATGGAATGACAAATGAAAAAAAAATATATTGAGTTAGGAGTTGAAAGTGTGTGTGTGTGTGTGTGTGTGTGTGTGTGAGAGAGAGAGAGAGAGAGAGAGAGAGAGAGGTTTGGAAAGTAAGTGACAGAGCGATATGAAAAGAGGACAGTATGAAAAAGAAAAAAATGTGAGAGATTTGGACGAAACTGGTAGAGGAAAAATAGAAAGATCAGTAAAACGATTGAGGTAAAAAAAATATATATATATATAATAAAAAAATAGAATGAAATAAAGAATGAGTGAGCGAGTAGGCAATCATGAAAAAAAAAGTATGAAATTGAAGTGAAACAGGAAAAGCAAGAACACAAAAATCAGTGTAAAATAAATGAGTGAGAGAAAAAAATTGAGTGAATGAGTAAATTAATGAGTCAGGAGAGAAAGAGGAAGTGTCAAAAATGCAGTGAGAGAAGATGAAGCAAAAAAAAAAAATATGAGTGAGTGAGTGAGTGAGTGAGTGGGGAGAGGAAGGCCACATCTCAGTAGCAACGTAGTCACACTTGGGGTTACGTGCGGAATGTCTTCACCACCACCACACTCGAAGGATGGTGATGGTGGTGGTGGTGGTGGTGGTGGTGGTGGAGGGAGATAGTAACAGTAGTGATAGTAGTAGTGCGGAATCCACGCATACTAAGCGGAGGTAGATAGGGTATTTAAAAACCATAGCAACGTGTAATTGTTATTATTAGGGAGATCAAGGTAGTAGTAGTAGTAGTAGTAGTAGTAGTAGTAGTAGTAGTAGTAGTAGTAGTAGTAGTAGTAATAGTAGTAGCAGTAGTAAAATACTTAAAAAGATCGCAAATAGTAGTGGTAATAGAGGTAGAAACAGAACAGATGGAATGGTAGTAGTAGTAGTAGTAGTAGTAGTAGTAGTAGTAGTAGTAGTAGCAGCAGTAGTAGTAAAAGTAATAGTAGGTAAGATACTTAAAAATCACAAATATATTACTATTAAGCAAAAGAAAACTCAAATAAGCGATAAAAAAAATGAAAATGAAAGGAAATCCCAGTATGTAAATGAATAAGAACATGACACTGGATGAACACACCAGTGGATGTCTATATACAACAAGAACACTCGAGGTGGATGCAAGGATTTACACAGCAGGTGGATGATGAAGGTGGATAGGCAAATATACGGCCTGGATGACAAGGTTGGGTGAATAGATAGGTGGGTGTAGACGCTGGGTGATAGTTCAGCTTTCTCAGGTGAGGCCGTGTTGGGGAGGGGAGGAGGGGAAGGGTGGGGAGGTGACCAGGGAAAGACGAGAGGGCAGGAGGGGCAGTTGAGGAGTGGTGTCGGAGGGGGGGAGGGGGGCGACATTCCGTGCCCGGTCTTAGGAATGGTGGAATGTGGGGGTGGAGTGGCGATGGAGGGGCAGTGGTGGGGGATGAGCGAGGGAGGGGGTATGGGAAGGCGCTGGTCCACCTGCTCTCAAGACGCTGCCCCCTCTCCCCCCTCTCCCTCCTTCCCATTCCCCTCCCCACCAGAGAAACCACTCGTATCACTTCTCCGTTCATCACCATCGACGCTGTCACCAGTTACTGTCGTCACCGTAATCATCACCATCGTCACTCACCACTTCATGTAACGCTCAGCTGGAAAATTGTGCAATATTCGGTGTAAGAGAGGGAAGAAATGTGTGTCTGGGAGGAAGCTTGCGGAAAGATGATGTTGCTATAGCCTCTAAAATATTCAGTTCAGTGCAAAAAAAAAACATTAATTTCTCTCTCTCTCTCTCTCTCTCTCTCTCTCTCTCTCTCTCTCTCTCTCTCTCTCTCTCTCTCTCTCTCTCTCTCTCTCTCTCTCTCTCTCTCTCTCTTTCTTTGACTAACTCCAAGGACAAATGGAATCTTGGGAAACAGTCTTTTCCCCCATTAATTCATTTCCACAGCAACTAAACATAAACTTGATCTATTTCAATGAAGCGATACAGACACGTAAGCAACACGCCTCTAGTGTATTTGGAACCATCTCAACAAGTCAGCAGCCTTTCGCACATTGCTGTTGAATTCTAAAAACGTTAAAAATGACCTTCAGTAGCCGAGCCACGCCCATTTCGCACCTTCCTCTCCAAACCAACAGAGCACGAGGCAGCGTCCGTCACCCGGGAACCATAAATAACGCCGCGCCGTGAATGACACGAACTAAATACGGTTTGGAAGGAATCTGGCTCCCGCGGCCCTGGGATGACGGACTGTCGTGAGGCGCGGGGCAGTTCTCAGGGCGGTCTGGGGGGTGGCAAGGTGGTATCACTGTATCAGGGGAGGACAAGGTAGGGGGATGTCAGGCCAGGGACGCCCTCCATTTGTCCCTCCGCTATCAGGACCCTGTGTTTCTAGGGGACAGATGGCTGCTCTGATAATGCCCGTGACACTGCGGCAGCCGCGCACCCCACACAAGACTTTTTTTTTTCTGATTTCTTGTTGCTGGACGGATCACCTTGACTTTATATTTATATCTGGTGAGTGTGTGTGTGTGTGTGTGTGTGTGTGTGTGTGTGTGTGTGTGTGTGTGTGTGTGTGTGTGTGTTCGCATCGTTGCTCTCTTGAAAAAGCTTCAAATGATTTTAGTGTTTATCATCAATATTGTGTCTGCGTGTGCCTGGCATAAGTCGCATAATGGGCACATTGCAATGACAAAAATACAAAGTTTTTCATGAATGATTTGTTTGTCAAAGTTACTTACATCTAATAATTTCATGTTAATTCATAAAACTACATATACTCTGTAAGTGCCTTAACATAATGCGAAACTAATCTTATTGCTGCAATAAAGATTCTGACTACATGTCGTTACATCAGTAAAGTTATATGCAGAAATGATAATTATTTGTATTGTTAATGCTATATACTTTCACAACAATAGATAGGAAACCATAAATACAAGACGATGAATGATAGATACAAAATAAATGCAGTGATGAAAAAACAAATACAACACAAGAGTAACCCTTTAACTAACACAGAATTATCAGTCACTCTTAACTGATTAAACAAGACACAACTGTCCCGGGCTTGTCACTAACATCATTACCATCATCATCAGACCATTAGCATAGCATGGTCATATTTCCTGGAATCAATAAAGCTCATGCGTCTCTCATTAACATCGCCTCATTATTGAACCAACTAATATTCTTCGATTCTCATTAACATCTTTGTCTGAGGAAGATAAGACAGTTGGTGCAGCTTCCCGGCCCAGCACTGCACGCACCGCCGCCTGCTGCGTCTGTAAGGGGAATGTAGGAGTAGTTTGGCCGCCAGAAAGCTCCAGCGGCCAGCACCAGTATGTCGCCCTCGGGAAGAAGCGCCGCGGGGGGTGCCACTTATCTGTTCAGTGGAACTTTGTTAATGCACAGGTCCAGCACTCGTCTGAACTGTTGTGTGGAGAGAGAGAGAGAGAGAGAGAGAGAGAGAGAGAGAGAGAGAGAGAGAGAGAGAGAGACTAACTGTTCTTTAATTATTTTGAATGATCTGTTAGGAGTGTGATGTTAATTACGAGCATTATTAAGATGTACGAGGGATAAACCTAACAATAACTGTTTAAGAAAAGACACAGACACTAGTTTTCGAAATTGCTATATCTTTGCAGTCATGAATCAATTAAACGTGAATAAATCGCATATAATTTCAAAAGCTCATGGATAAAGTCTTAAATATTCGTCACTTTTTTATTATTTATACAAGCTTTCTTGATACTTAGTTCGTGGTTGAATAGATCAAGAAATTTCTAATCGTTTACACCTTTTCTTTTCTTTTCACCGTCTTGTTCATGATTTTACACACATCTACAAAAGAAAGAAAATAAAGAAAATAACATCAAACAGCAAACAAGAAATCTCATGTAAACACACACACACACACACACACACACACACACACACACACACACACACACACACACACACACACACACAGGTAGTAGCGAGGGGCGTAATAAAACAGGTGTGGGAGGCAGTAAAGTCGCTAGCCAGGTGCTTAGTGTCTATCTGTTTATTAATTAGCGACCGAGCTGGAGCACTTATACACCCACTAAATTATGTATGAGAGAGAGAGAGAGAGAGAGAGAGAGAGAGAGAGAGAGAGAGAGAGAGAGAGAGAGAGAGAGAGAGAGAGAGACTTTTCTTGCTTACTTGTTCCTCCTAAGTCATTTCCTTTCTAAGTTCATGGAATGTTTTAGTGATAACGCGATTCATGAGTTTTGTCAGTTGTTCTTACGAGGCAAAACTTGGTCTTCCGGAGATTGAAGAAAATATTTGTGTGCGTATATGTAGACGCGATAATCGTTTGTATATTGAGACTACGTATTCATGCAACGATAAGTAAGATATCATTAACGGAAGACGATGAATGATGGATACAAAATAGATACAGAATGATGAAAAGTCAGTAAGGCAGACGTATTAGCGATATGATGATGGTGGTGGTGATGGTGGTGGTGGTGATAATGATGGTGATATTGATATTCATATATATTTTCTTTTTAATTTATACCACGTGGGTTTTTCACGGGAATTTCTGGGCTAAAAGGGATACTTTTTGGGGTACCTCCTATCCCAAAGCCCACCCGCTAGGAAACCGTTGCCCTGAGTGAGGAAGCCCAACCTACACTCGGACCGTGGACAGGATTCGAACCCGAGAGACCCGTCGGACCTCAAAGCACGCATGGTTCCGCTGTACCACGGTTAGGTTAGGTTAGGTTTAGTTTAAGCACCTTCATTTACCGTTTGTTGTTCTAAATGGCTTATTCATCTTTACACAAATGAATGTTTTCCTGCGCTGGTTACACTTCCAAACTCAAGAAAAATTAGAATGGTAAAGCAAATAGTCAATTACGTATAAGTTTAAAGGGTTTAGCGTTTATGTAGATCAAATGTAAATAGATCGGTCTTATTTCTCTGCATTGTTATTGTTGGATGGTTTTGTAAATGGGAAGGTCTGTTTCATATAGCAACCAACACGTGAAGGTCTGGCGGGTTCTTGCAGCTTCCCTTAACGCCTCAGTTTTATTCGATAGTAGTAGTAGTAGTAATAGTAGTAGTAGTAGTAGTAGTAGTAGTAGTAGCAGTAGTAGTAGTTGTAGTAGTAATAATGATAATAATAATAATAATAATAATAATAATAATAATAATAATAATAACAACATCAGTCTTAATAACAATAATGATACGAGGAGAACGCACACACACACACACACACACACACACACACACACACACACACAATAACATCAGTCTCAATAGCAATAATGATACGAGAACACACACACACACACACACACACACACACACACACACACACACACACACACACACACACACACCTAATAAGCCAACCATATACAGAATCACCAACAAACTCTACGTGATAATTAAACCAAACTCACTCACTCACTCACTCACTCACCACACTCACTCAGTCACACACTCACACACTCACTCACTAACTTTCATCCATTCACTCACCCATTCACTCACTCACACACTCACTCACTAACTTTCATCCATTCACTCACCCATTCACTCACTCACCCATTCACTCACTCATTCACCCATTCACTCACTCACTCCAACGATAAAAAAAAAAACACAAACTTAATTAACTAACATAACAGAAGCAATTCCTCTATATTTTTTCCCCTATCTTTAGTTTACCCATAATATATCCTCTCTCTCTCTCTCTCTCTCTCTCTCTCTCTCTCTCTCTCTCTCTCTCTCTCTCTCTCTCTCTCTCCAAAACCTTTTATATCTAGGGAAGCTGTGACTTAATTGCATTCTTGGGTTATTGATTGTACATACGCTCGCTCTCCCTTTCCCTACCCCCCCTAAAAAGACTCCTCTCCCTGCCAGACGTATGATGACACCAGGCTCTCCTTCCTCTCCCTCTCCCACTCCCTCTCTCTCTCGTCCCAGCAGCGATGTCGTACCTTCAGTATGAAAACAAGTGAAATAAAATCAGTGAATCGTGAAATACTGGTTGATTGCACGTAGATTATTTGAGGAACGGAATGTAGCTTCATTTTTTACGCGAAGGGGGAGAGAGAGAGAGAGAGAGAGAGAGAGAGAGAGAGAGAGAGAGAGAGAGAGAGAGAGAGAATTAAAACAAGCTGGGGTATGAAAATATTGGTTGAGAATTTGATTAGAAGTAGGTAACAAGAAAAATTGAAAAAAATATATATAATTGTATTCTATAGAACGATTTGATGAGAGAGAGAGAGAGAGAGAGAGAGAGAGAGAGAGAGAGAGAGAGAGAGAGAGAGAGCGAGAGAGAATGATCGTTAATTGAGTGGCAAACAAAAGAGAAAGAAGAAGGATAACATCACATACTCTTTAAAGAGAGAGAGAGAGAGAGAGAGAGAGAGAGAGAGAGAGAGAGAGAGAGAGAACAACTGGGGGCTTATCTCAAGACAATAAGAGTTGGATTCCGCAGCATTCAAGAATAATATCGTCATAATTTGCTTCCTTGGCGACGCTTCCACATTTTTGCTCCGTTCGCTGGAGAAGAGGAAAGAAACAACGTCATTGGTGTTTAGTGGAGCGTGGGAAGCTGAAAGAGACGTTCTGATTGGTCCAGGGGAAGCCACGGTGATTCCTGGTTGGTGGAGCTCTTAAGTGTTTCAGTTCTACCTGGCTGGAAGTTGATTTGTGAGACGGGAGATGATTGGGTGAATTAATGGCTATAGTTTATTTTTGTTACTTTTCAGCTTGGTTTCTCTCTCTCTCTCTCTCTCTCTCTCTCTCTCTCTCTCTCTCTCTCTCTCTCTCTCTCTCTCTCTCTCATTTTTTGTATTTTCTTAGCTTTTCTTCTTATTTCCATTTTTCTTTTTTTCATTTTTTCTTTTTGTTTTTCTCTTCTTGAAACGCGATTCTCTTCATTATCCTATGCCTTCCTCTCCCATTCTCCTTTTTCTTCCTCTTTCTCGAATAGTTCTCTTCATCCCAGTATCTCTTCTCTCAATTCTCTCTCTCTCTCTTCCTTGATTTTCTTTCATTATCTTTATCTCTTTCTCTTCAGTTTCCCATAGTTTTGCCATATCTTTCTCCCTTTTTTCTTCCTCTACCCACATCTCTCTCTCTCTCTCTCTCTCTCTCTCTCTCTCTCTCTCTCTCTCTCTCTCTCTCTCTCTCTCTCTCTCTCTCTCCTCCTTCTACTACTCTCACCACCACCACTCTCCTACTCCGCCGCCTCTTCTTCCTCCCCCTCCCTCTCTTCCACTCTTCTCTCTCCCTTACGTCCCCTGATAACCTCTCACCTTTGACGTTAATGATGTCCAGGTAACACTGAACCTGGACCTCTCCCATTTCTCTCCCACTCCTCTCCCACTCACTCTCTTCCTCTTCCTTAAACTGAGCTGACTTTTTCCTTCTATCATTAAGTTTATCGTCCATCTTATTCCATCTCTCTCTCTCTCTCTCTCTCTCTCTCTCTCTCTCTCTCTCTCTCTCTCTCTCTCTCTCTCTCTCTCTCTAATGCAAGAATCAAGCATTATTCTCAGTGTTTCATTCCTTTAACTGGTAATAAACTATGGAATACTCTGCCTATGATTTTAACTTTCATTAATCAAGGGAATTTCAACACATTTTTTAGTGATTTTATTATTTTTTTTTCTTTTGCCTTTCTATTTTTTTAATCTGGCGTTTTCATTTTCTTTTTTTTTTTTTTTTACTCTTTGGGTTGTTTAAGAGCGGAACACTATCACTTGTACAGATTCGTCCTCTTAGCCACTTCACTCTCCTCCTCTCAGCTTCTCAAGTCACTGATGCTTCCTCCTTCCTTTCCTCCCTCACATCTTCGCCACTCACTCATTTTACACACGCCTTCACTTGCGCCAACCTGATTTTATTGCCCGTCCTCAACTTTGCCTATTAGTCATTGTCTCGGTCTCCGTCTGTGTCTGTCTGTCTGTCTGTCTGTGTGTCTGTGTGTATCTGTCTGTTTATTTATTTATTCTTTTAATCGTCTCTTTCCTCCCTTTTTTGTTTGTCTATCTGGTTCTTTGTTTACAGTGTTCGTTACTTCTTGCTGAAAAAAAAAATTATGAGTTTAACGTGTTTGTTTTATTCATCGTGTCAAGTTATTTAAAGGCAGTGGTGCTTGGTTAGAAGATACTTAGTACTCACTCACTCACTCACTCATTAACCTCATTCCACTCAATGATTATACGCAGTTGCAAATTTCAAGTAAGGTTTGCTTTTGCATTTCCTCCGTTGCTATAACAACAACAACAACAACAACAACAACAACAACAACAACAACAACAACAACAATAAGACAAAGTTGATCTGAGGCGTCTTGAAAAATGCAAACCTTAGCATGGTGGCTCCTTTCTACTGCGCCTCAGAACGCTTGGCAGGCCTTTTACCAGTATCTGTTGGACCGTCTCGTGCATAGATCATAACTCTAATATATCAGCTTCACGCCAAACTAGAAGTTTTAAGGTGTCATATGCTGCTTTGCTCGCGCCTCTTGTCTGAGTCTGTTGCTATTACTTAGTATGTGAAAATGTATGAAATTGGCACCTTAAATGTTAAATGTTTCTTGTGAGAAGATTGCATGAATTTTTCAAACACTGATTCCTCGAAGAGACATGAAGTCAATACCACGTATTTCTTATCACTGGGAAGGAAATGTCTTTTTTTTATACAAGAAATTCTGTGATTCTCTCATCTTCTTTCTGCATTTCTTCCTCCCTGCGACTTCAACTTGTTCAAAAGAGGGTTACTTAGACCCCTAATTAGAACGGACTATTGTCTACCTTCTCTTCTCTGAACTCCGGGATGCATAAGAGAGTGCTGTCTGAACAATAAACTTTGAAACTCGCTGTATTTCTCTTTACCTGTGACCTTAATTCTTTCACGAGGGAAGTTTGAAGAGACGTCTAATTTTGGATAATCCTTTTGATCCTAACTCTCTGGAGACAGGCACCTTCAATGGGACTTTTATCTGCCTTATGTTAACCCTTGGCCAGAGTCGTTTCATAAAGAATTAATGAAAAAAGCCGACCACTCTAACCAATTACCTCACCACCTCGTCAGCAGCAAAGTGTATGCGTTACGTGGTGCAGCTTTACTATGTGTTCCTGT
This sequence comes from Portunus trituberculatus, assembly GCF_017591435.1. NCBI lineage: Eukaryota > Metazoa > Arthropoda > Malacostraca > Decapoda > Portunidae > Portunus > Portunus trituberculatus. Next base: position 13,137,696 of record NC_059270.1, read on the forward strand.
ATATCGTTTCTCGTTAATAACTTTCTAACAAACCAATGAGGTTGGGATTGTACATTAGTGGAGAGTGTATTTAAAGATGTTCTTTTATACTACTGCCTTCACCTTCACCTGCGTGTGTGTGTGTGTGTGTGTGGGTGTGTGTGTGTGTGTGTGTGTGTGTGTGTGTGTGTGTGTGTGTGTGTGTGTGTGTGTGTGTGTGTGTTTTTTTTTTTATACTGCTCATGATAAAATTGTATTGTTTTGATAGTGACTGTATTTTTTCGCCTGCATTAAGTATTGAATGTAAAGCAATATGTGTGTGTGTGTGTGTGTGTGTGTGTGTGTGTGTGTGTGTGTGTGTGTGTGTGTGTGTGTGTGTGTGTTGAAGGGAGGTGTCTTTGCTGTGCACATCCTTGCAAGTCGTTTTTTCATGGAGTTTTATTTTATTTATTTTTTTTTTATGATGCATAGTGTTGCTGACAGTCTCCCAGTAGGGTGCCTCTCTCTCTCTCTCTCTCTCTCTCTCTCTCTCTCTCTCTCTCTCTCCAAAAAAATAAAGAAAATAGATCCGCGCACACACACACACACACACACACACACACACACAGACCAGTCACGCCCTGGTCAGGTTCGGCCTTAATGACCTTGAGTCTTCTCAAGTTGCCTTTTATGTTACATAAACAGCGTAAGACAGCAAGGGAAGGCGGTGTGAAGGGTAAAGGTTAGCCAGACCACGGACTATGGGAACCTTACTCCACTCCCTCTTTTAGTTATCATTTACTGTCTGTTTATCTTATCCCTTGTCTTATCTTCCCTCCCTGTCCCATCTATCCGTCTCCTTTATCTCTAGTTTTATCTGTTGATCTGTCTAGTGTTTTTTATTTTCATTACAATTGGCTCTCTTTCTTTTATCATTTATTGTCTGTTTCTTTTTTCGTATCCCTTTGTTTTATCTTCCCCTTCCTGTCCCATCTGCTCGTCTGCCTTATCTCTTGTTGTGTCTGTTGATCTGTCTTGCGTTTTCCTTTTACTGTACTTCTGAAGACTCGTGTTATCCTTTGCTTCCTCTCATATCGAACACATTGCATTGTATCATTTTGTACTTGCATTCTTCTTCTTCTTCTTCTTCTTCTTCTTCTTCTTCTTCTTCTTCTTCTTCTTCTTCTTCTTCTTCTTCTTCTTCTTCTTCTTCTTCTTCTTTCTTCTTCTTCTTCTTCTTCTTCTTATTATTATTATTATTATTATTATTATTATTATTATTATTATTATTATTATTATTATTATTATTATTATTATTATTATCATTTGTATTATTATTATTATTATTGTTCCACTTTGTCTTATTGTTCTTTTCATGTTTTTGTTGTTGTTGTTGTTGTTTTGTTGTTATTATTGTTTTTTCTCTTCTTCTTCTTCTTCTTATTATTATTATTATTATTATTATTATTATTATTATTATTATTATTATCATTATTATTATTATTATTATTATTATCATTTTTATTATTATTCCTGTTGTTCTTGTTCTTGTTCTTGTTCTTCTTGTTCTTCTTGTTCTTGTTCTTGTTCATTTTCGTCTTCATTTTCTCCTTCTTTTGATTACCACCACCACCACCACCACCACCACCACCACCACCAGTAGTATCTAGTGAGCAGCAGCTGGTTGACACGAGAGTCTTTACCTGAACGCTTGACTGCCTTCGCCTCCATCTTGTGCAGTCACCGTCACTCCCGCGACTGTCACAGGACTCAAGATTGCCAGCGTCTCATCTTACTCTCTCCTTTCGCCTCTGACCACTGCCAAGGAACCTATTTCAAACTCCGCTTCTTAGTCTACATGCACCTAATTGCACCATTTTCATATACTTATCACCAACCAAATTCATAATACTGCACCAACTTTGTTTTCAAGTGAATGTTCAAAAACTAGAATTGTGGGGAAAGAAGTACGCATGTTTTCGAATCATCCCCACTTACCAAAAGCCAACACGAACTTGGGAACACGTGCCGTACGACTTTCTTCCTCTCAAGCTATTGGTTGATGCAAGAATTCGTCCGGCCTACACGTGGCTTTCCCTGCATGACACCTATACCTACCCCTCTTGCATTTCTACCAGTCATCCTCATTCATGATTTAGAGTAATCTTTTTTTTTCAAGGCTTCCTAATGATTCAGCACTAACTCACTCCTCTGGAACTCTGAAAAGCAATTCCGTAATTCCTATCTCTTTTCTTTTTATTTGACTTGACTATTGGTTACTGATCATGAGAATTTTGCTTACTTATCCTATGTTACATCTCTTTACCATTTGAGGACTTCTACCTTACCCTCTTTTGTCTTTTCGTCTTACTCTGATTACTGATCCTGGAAATTTTGCTTGTCACCCATGTTACAACTCCGATACCTTCTGCAGATTGAAACGTGGCTGGATGGTCAAGGTGGCCTGCACTGCAAAGAATGGGAGAATCGAGAAGAAACATTCATTCTAAAGCCTGGAGAGAAAAAAAAGTTTGACTTATTACTTATGATGTAATCCGTGGCGGAGTGACGACATACGGTAAAAGGTAAGAAAAAATATCTCCTACAATTTAAGGTTCAGGGATCATAATATAAGCAGTGGTAAGTACACAGGCACAAAACTATCTTTACTTACGTGGGGGAAAATAAAACAGAATGATACACAATGACAGAAAAAAAAGGAAAATGGCCCCGTGTCATTTCTTGGTATCGAAAACTTTGCTCGTCAGTCTGGGGGTACAATAAAAAGCAGCAGTAAGCACCAGCACATCCCAACACAAATGACGTTCGCAATCCATATCATCAAGCGATTCGATGTTACAGGAAACACTGATATAAGAGACGAAACTAAGAGAAAAACAGGAACTAGACCAAAAAGAAGAAGAAAAGAGAAAATAGAAGAAAAAAACTAAAAGTAGAATAGAAACAAGGATTAGAGCGAAAGAAAAAGAATAAGGCGGAAGAGGAAAGTAAGAAAAAAAAAAAAATAAGGAAAACGAGAAGGTAGAATAGAAAACCAAGAAAAAACAACAATAGGAAAATTTAAAAGTATATTCATGGGTCTGTTGATAGTCTGTTTAATACTCCATCAGTGAGAAAACTCAACTGAGAACCATGAGTACCGCTGAGTACCATGACGCGCTTCCATCTTCTTTCTGCTTACTAAATGGTGGTTTTATACAGCTTCAGAAACTTATGTGGGGAGTGAAATAGTGAAGAATCTGGCCATCAATCTTCTGACCTCTACTGACCCCTCCTGATGTAAATAAAATCGTCTAATCACACCCAAAACTCGTGGTAAAAAATGCGTTCCAATACTGAAGAGGTTAAGAATGTAATTTATGAGCTTAGAGATGAAAGCAAAATACTCTTTCAACTTCTTCCTCTTCTTCAATATTATTTCTCACTGGTTTTTTTTCGTAGATACCATTTTTATGTTATCTCTCTCTCTCTCTCTCTCTCTCTCTCTCTCTCTCTCTCTCTCTCTCTCTCTCTCTCTCTCTCTCTCTCTCTCTCTCTCTCTCTCTCTCTCTCTCTCTCTCTCTCTCTCTCTCTCTCTCTCTCTCTCTCTCTCTCTCTCTCTCTCTCTCTCTCTCTCTCTCTCTCCTATCTCCTCATCTCCTTTCCTTATCACCTATAACATGCCTCCCTCCCTTCCCCATGGCCCACCCAAGCTCAGCGAGGCCTACCATGGAGGAAGAGGAGGAGGAGGAAGAGGGGTTACCTGTGCTCACCTTAGGCAATTAAGCAGCAGCCGAAGAGCCCGAAGTCCCCCAAACGAGTCCATTACACCAACAAGAGAAGGAGGAGGAAGAAGACTGGGTTAACACCACTGGGTTACAAGAAGGCCCGGCAGAACCACATTGTTGACAGCGATAAGCGGTGGAGGAGAAGACGGAGGAGGAGTGGAACGCTTGAAGGAGTTTGCTGTTGTCTCTTCCGTTCTGCTCGTGTGGTTTTGCGTTCCCTATGTGGACCTTTCGTCGCCCCTCGTGGGTTTTGATGAGTTTCACGGATGCTTGGCTTTATCTATCTGTCTTTTTTTCATTTTATTTATCTGTTTTTTAGTGTGTTAAGGAGAGGAGTTGTATGTGAGGGAGTTGTATTTATGGGAAGGGGGTGTTAATAGGAGGAGGGGTGGGCGTTTAGTGAGTTTTTTTTTTAAGATTTTTGTTTTCGTTAGTTTTATATTTTATTGAGGTCTGTCTGTTTCTCTCTCTCTCTCTCTCTCTCTCTCTCTCTCTCTCTCTCTCTCTCTCTCTCTCTCTCTCTCTCTCTCTCTCTCTCTCTCTAGCACACACACACTTTTCTCATTTAAATATGCGTTTATTATTTTTTTCTTCAGCTATTTCTTCATTATATATTCATTTTTCGCTAAGTCCACTACTTCTACTACTTCTACTACTACTACTACTACTACTACTACTACTACTACTACTACACAGCATCAACAACAAGAACAATAACAACAACAGCAGGTGCCTCTGATGGGTCGCGGCAATCAGGAATGTGAGGCAAGAGATAAAATAGGCAGAGTAGGTGTCCGCTTATCAGCTTATCGAGGGAGGTAAGGCTGTGACGTCACGACCACGCCAGGGGGAGTGAAGGAGGGCAGCGGGGTTAGGGAAGGAGCACGGAAATAAGGGAAGGAGGTGTAAGAGGCAATGTATGGAGGATAGGAAATAGGAGGAAGAAGAGCAGGAGGAAAGAAGAAAAAGAAAATGTAAATATTGTACGAGGAGGATGAGGATGGAAAACATGAAGAAATAGGAGGAGGAAGTGGTGGTGGTGGTGGTGGTGGTGGTGGTGGTGGTGGAAGGTTCAGAAATGGCATAAGATGAAAGAAATGGCAGAAAGATAGATAGATAGATAGATAAATAGAAAGGAGAGAGAGAGAGAGAGAGAGAGAGAGAGAGAGTGTGTGTGTGTGAGTTAGCTTTTCTCTCGTTTTATCTCTTCTCACTCACACTTGTCATTTGCTCTCTCTCTCTCTCTCTCTCTCTCTCTCTCTCTCTCTCTCTCTCTCTCTCTCTCTCTCTCTAAGCGTATCCCAGCAACGGGCAACTTGGTTCGATATTTGTCCACAGTATGAGAGAGAGAGAGAGAGAGAGAGAGAGAGAGAGAGAGTCCTATGGTGTCTGTTGGTTTAGTAAGCAGTTTATCTTTTTCCTAATGTAACGTTTGCTTATCATTTCATCTCCTTTTCTTCTATCTTTTATTCTCTCTTGTTTCTTTTCTTACTTTAAATACCCTTCCTTTCTCCACTTTTGTTTTCTTATTTCCCTCCTTTCTGTTTCTCTATTCATTTTTTTTTTCAATTTTTCTATTCCATGTTTCATTCCATTTAATCTTTCCTAATTGTCTTCTTTTGTTTCTCTTTTTATTATCCATCCCTTCACATTTTTTCCCGTATTTTTGTTTTTATTCTCCTTTTTCAGTGTTTCTTCAATTTCCTATCTGAACTTCCTCTTGTCTTTTTTTCTTTTTTTCTATATTTTTTTTTTTGTTCCCTTTTGTCGTTTCTTATCTTCATTCCTTTTCTTCTTCTGTGCTTTTTTTTCCATACATTCTTTTCCTTTTTTCCTTTCTATTTCCATATCCTTTTTTTGTCATTTCATTTGCCTTTTTCTCACTTTCCTTCCGTGTATCATATTCTAGTTTTCCTCATTTTCTTTCTTTATTTTTTCTTCTTCCATGTTTTCTTTATATTACTTCCTATATTATCATCTCTTGGCTTCATTTCCCCTTCTTATGATACTCCTTTTCTCTCTCTCCTTCCCTACATCTCGTCTACTCTCACATCCTCTTCGCCTCCATCCCTCTCTTTCTTTCTTCCCTCTCATCTCTCCTGACCTGTGATATCTCGCTGAAGATCTTTGTAGACTCTTGTCAAGATAATATTATGACGTTTCTGTGTGTGTGTGTGTGTGTGTGTGTGTGTGTGTGTGTGTGTGTGTGTGTGTGTGTGTGTGTGTGTGTGTGTGTGTGTGTGTGTGTGTGTGTGTGTGTGTGTGTTATGTTATGCTGTCTGCTTATAGTGGTGAGAGATAGATAGATAGATAGATAGATAGATGGATAAATAGACAGATAGACAGAGAGAGAGAGAGAGAGAGAGAGAGAGAGAGAGAGAGAGAGAGAGAGAGAGAGAGAGAGAGAGAGAGAAACTTTAAAATTCGAATATTAGGAATTCTTGGAAGATTTTGCTTAAGAACTGAGATCATGTAGTTACGCCCAATACTGCCGCAAATATTACCCGCGCGTGAAATCAACGTGAAGCCATAAGCAGAGGCGTTCCTTATTACAGTCAGGCAAACCAAGCATTTGCTTGGGGCTCCCAACTTGCCCAAGAAAAAGCAAGGGCCCCGGGAGTTCACTCCTATTTGGCTCAATCAGTCACTGCACACAGCTGTGACAAGGTGCATAGACCTCAGGAATTTGGCTGTCTGAAATACCCTGAAGGGGCCCCATGCATGAATAGTATCTATTTACATTTCGCATGTCCTGAGGATCACATATAATTTTTTGCTTGTTGCCCCTCGGGAACCTTGGAACGCCACTAGCTGTAACCTTACTTTTTCTTTACCGTGTCAAAACATTCTACATAAATCTTGCAGAAGAGTTAATATTATGTCAGTCTTTCGGAAAGATACAAATAGTTTTGCGGAGGTTTAAGTAAACTTGGAGTTACTTTACGGATAAGAAAATAATCTGATAGAAAAATAAGCAAATAAGAACATCGTATCCGGGATATGGTATCCCTTAAAGGGTGTAAAGGATATAACGAGGATCACATAGACAAAGACGAGAAATAAAAGGTCCAAGCTTGATTAAGTTTCATTCACAAAAGACATGCAAGGAAATGGCGGCAGATGAATGGAGTAGATAGACTCAGTAATCAGATTGCTATTGTTTAGTCAATATGGAGATTCAGAAGAAGGTTAGGCAGTTTTATGGATGTGATTATAGGTGAAGAATAGTGTATTTCATTCAGCGATTGATTGTTTCTTGTTGATTTCCTTATCTGTCTATGTTCTCATGTTACTCCTCCCTTTAAACCAGTAACTCAAAACGTTGCAGAAATGTTTGGTGATATTAAAGAAAATTAAAGAGCATCAAAAAGTCAACATATTTTTTTCATATAGTAGCAAGGAAAGAAGAATACTATTATCATTCACAAGCACTAACGAGGCGAAGGAAGGAAAAATAGTATGGTAATATTTCATGGAATCAGTGACGTGAGAATACAAAGGGAAATGCCTCAATCTGGCGGTGTGCAGGTGGCCTCCCTAAGGCGATGCGTGAAGCTACTGAGGTAAGCTTGCGGTATGCTGAGTATGGGATGAATTTGGGAGAAAAATAACAACAACAATAGTGAATTTCAAGTTACGAGACAATAGATGTATGTGAGATCAGGAAACAGAATTAGATATCTATCATTCCAAAACATTCTACCTTTGAAGTGAATATGAGAAAGTGAATATGAGTCATGATAAGAATCAGACAATAATAGTGAAATGTGATGCATAAACCATGATATGAGATTTTAAGAATGATACGTGTCTGTTATGTGAGAAAAGAAATAACGGTACAAGTTATCCCTCCCTAGTTACCGCTGAAAGAGTGAATGAATATGTCGTAACTGGAAATAAACACAGTAACAGTAGAGTAATATAAGATATATGGGATTTTTAGAATGATACGCGTCTGTCATGTTAGAAGGATGCAATCTATTCCATGACAGTGTGGCATTGAAGCAGTGGGAGAGTATGTGGGATGACAGGAAACCAACACAGTAATAGTAAAGTAAGGTTAGAATTTTATAAGATCTCTGCGAAAAGGATTATATTCTGAAACACATCTGAACCTCACTTCCACAACATTCTAAAGGCTTTATTTGAAGTTATACGGGTTTTCAGGTTATTGTTATGATTGTAATGACATATGGGTGAGACTTCCTTGTTATCAACTAGAAAATCTTGAGAATCTGGCTATCTATGTGGCATTAATAGTTATGATGAAGTTTTAAGCATGTTTTGCGGCTCTTGTAACAAATCAACGATATATATTACGTTACAAGCTGGAGAAACAATCTTGAGAACTGGCTAATCATCTCTGTGAACATTGAAAATAGTTGTGGTGAGAGAGCAAAGCGTTTCAGAATACAGCGAGTAGAAAATAGATACTGGTTGTTCTAGGAGAGTCTACCATTGAAGGAGTGGGATGAGAGTCACGAGAGAAAACGTGTGCAGTACTCACGGGCAGCTTGCTCATCGCAGAGAGTGCCGGCCGCGCCTCTACCACCATCTCGCTGTCGCCTGACCCATACTATGCTCCTGTGTGGTTCATATCTCTCTTTCACTGCTTATGTTTACCCTTAACACTTATCAATTTCAAGCTTATATGTATCGTTGGCTGCTTCTATATTTGTTTTCTAGACTATTTTTTCCTTCACTAATTATGTTTCTTTGCTTTTTCTATCAGTATCACTTTGCTACGTCCTTGTTTTCGTCTCAGTAATGGAAGCGTATGTTCGCTATTCATCGTGGCATTTCATGGTATGTTTAGAACACGAGTTGATAAATGTTTCTGAACCTACGAGTAAGCAATTACAGCATACTTTCTTTAAAATAATATATACATTACATACCTATTTCTTCTATAGGTTGCTTCTCATGTGTGATGTGTTCGCTCCCTCCACTAGAACTCTGAAGTTCTGTCTCGTTCAATTGCCTCCTTATTAAAGCATTATCTGATCTATATTTTTTTCTTTGTTTCATTGCAACTATATTTCATCATCACGCAAAGTGATCCGCACACCAACTCAGTAATTAATTTTGGAAAACAATGAAGTTAAGAGTATTGTCTCAAGTTTGCTTCAAGAAATGATATATTGTCCATGGAAAATTTCGAAGTATTTATCACGTGTGTCTTCACCAACCATCACATGCTATGAAATGTTTTTAATCCTATACTTTCACAAGTAAATATCTTGACGGGAGTAAATGTCATCACGGCTGTAAATGTCTGTTGTATGTTGCCATCCGTCGACACTAATGTCATCGTTATCATAGTGATGACCGTCAGCAGCCAACGTTTCCAGCCACTGGCGTCAGGGATTACATTACAAGATGCTTTTCTACAACTTTTAATTTACTCATCCCTGAACAACTGCCAATAATGGTAATTTATCACCACATTGAAGCACTTCGTCATAACGTGATAATTAATTTCACTTGGTGGCAGTGCGTGAGGCGCGGGACGGGCTGCCTCAGTCACGGCCACCAAGGCCACCCACACTTGTCACCACCGTAACCTGCTGGTGTCGCGCCTCGCCACGGTTGTGTATCGCTCGTCACTTCATGATGTAGACACTCTTGGCTTGCGATGCTGGCATATTCTAGCGTTAAGATTATGTGTTTCCCTTAACGCACTGTCTCAAAGATTATATTTCATAATTACACAAATGTTTGATGAATGATGATGCGCGTCACTTCTTTACTTCCGTACACTGACCTCCCCGTGTCTGGCCGCCACGCCACCACCACCACCACCACGCTCGCTGGCGTGGGATGAAACGAGGACTCGCCAGTGTCCGCCGCGCGCCACTGCCGCCCCTCAGCCTCACCTTCGGGCGGAGGTAACACCGGCAGAGTTATGATCCAAGAGGCGGGAGAGGGGACGCCTCGCCCCACCCCGCACCACCTCACCTCGCCTCTCCCGGCCCGCCCCGCCCCACCTGTCTGCTCTGGGCGGGAAAAATATCACGACGGCACCTTGTAGCAAAGTCGCGCCCAGAGAAACAACAGAAGGAGGAAGAGGATGAGGAGGATGTGTCCCTCGCCACCAGGCCCCACACACTGAGCCCTCGCCCTACCAGCCGATACCATGGGGGGCAAGCAGGAATTTTTCATTGTAATATGATAAAATTACCAAAATACCACATCACGATGCGATTAACAATATTGGAATACCAGACCGTGAGCCCGTCTGGGTAACGCAAGCCTGGGCCCGTTAACTTTCGCTCACCCCTCATAATGAACGATCACCTCGCTTCCCACACCTCTCTTTCTCACCTTATACCCTTCACCGCACCCTCACGCCGTTCACACACCTTCCCATACCTCCACACGCCCTCAGCACCCCTGCTGGACCACACACTCCTAGACGAAATTTACGTGTGAAACGAAGGAAGCATGGAACCAAGACTAGCTGAAGACTCGTGTCGGGCAGCGGTGTTTGACCAGCCAACCAATTCCCGGAGTGGACGAATTCTCCGGGTTAGCGAGCGCGTGTCAAATACCCGACCCCCTGAAGCTGCCAACAACGCAAACACCAGAACCAATCAATCAGTGGCGGAGCTCATCGATCACAGCGCCCCTAGAGACGGTCTCCCGGCTCGTCAGAACCGACCAATATGAAACAGGACGCAGAAGGGGCTCGCGGCGGGTATGAAAGATATGTTATTGGGGGAAGTGCCGCGCGGAGCAGACGTGTTTGCCGGGATAAGTCACATAGTTGAAGTATTGAACAGACGGACCACCCCTCCATCCCCACCCAGCCTCCACTCTCCTCTACCCTCTCCGCCCCTTGTTTTATTGCCTGTACACCCACCCCGCCCACTTTCATTCCAGGAGGGCCTAGACAAGGGGTCGATTCTTCCTCATTCGGGCCACCTAGCTCCCCGGCCTCGTTTCCCTCGCTGCTCCAAGTCCCCCAGCGTCCTTCCTCGTGCATTTGTAAGGATATGTGTAATTTTCTCTTCCTTGTTAGTAGTTACATATGAAAACCGTGAGCGTTAGTTTGACTGAAAGGGACATTACACTCCAAAACCTTTCTCTCTCTCTCTCTCTCTCTCTCTCTCTCTCTCTCTCTCTTAATTAATTTCATGTAAAACGAAAGCAAACATCTGCGGGTACTTTTCTAATAGCTGTGCAGTTAGTAAGCAGAGGTGAATGGTATGCTGTCATCTACATAAGTTGTAGCTTACACTGACAAGAAGGACAACGTCTTGTAGCTTTTATACGTACGCTTTGCGCCCTTTTATACCCTTTCTTGCAATCCCCCCTCAAGATCCCCAAAAGTGGAGATGCCTCTGGCGTTTTGGCTTTGCTAGTTGGAGGACCTGAAGAAATATTATGGTGATTTTCCTTGGAGCAACTACTGCTTTCGTGTCTGAGACCTATCTCTGTGCTGGGCGTATAACAGAGCCGATAGTGTTTGGCATGAGGCGTACATTCCTTACTCTTTCTCTCAACCTAAAACCCTGCAAACACATACTGTTCTCGTGCTATAAATGAAACATAGATAGCCTTCCATCACCTGAATCTCATGTGTTTTAGTTTTCTGATAGAAATCATGCCAAATCTTTTCTCCAACTTGCCAAACACTCCTTGATTAATAGAAAATGTAAAAATATTTTGATATCCAATTCTCTTTGACACTTCTGGCATCTGGCCAAAAACATCTCCAATAACTTCACATCTTCATATTTTCCTTTTTTATTGTATCCTAGTGGCACCTGTTATCTTACCTGTTTCTGAAGATTAACTCTTTTCTCAAACCTTTGCTAGTAACTCTACCTTGGATGAATCTGGGGTTGTTTCTTCCTCTCCTCTCCCACTGACTATCTCATGCCATCGATTAAAATTCTTCGCAATGATCTTTTCCATGTCCTCTCTGGCCTAAACCCTCGGAAGGCTTATGGGACCTGGTGAGGTTCCTCCATTTGTTCTGAAAATCTGTGCTTCTGTGCTTGCACATTGACTAGTCAAACTCTTTCATTCAGTGTATCGACTTATACCTTTCCTTTTTGTTGGAATTTTACCTACATTAAGCCTGTTCCTAGAAAAAGATGACCGTTCTAATCCTTCAAATTACCTCTGTATAGCTTTAATCTCTTACTTGTGTAAAGTTTTTGAATCTATCTCAATACGAAGAATCTTTTAAACTTCAATCAATTCACAATTTTCTATTTAATTACCAGTACAGCTTTCGTCAAGACCGTTCTACTGGTGATCTGGTCGTCTGATCTTCATGGTCATCCTCAGTTAGAGATTTTGGTGAAACCATTACTATTGCCTAAGACCAGTGGTTCTCAACCTTTTTGTCTCCATTCCCCCTCATGAATTCTTAACAATCCTGTGGCTCCACTTCATTAATCTCTCAAATCCCACCCCAACATTGCGCAAACAGTTACAATTTGGAACACATACATTCACACATACACATGCATACGTAACAGTATTGTGCAATTAAGTTTTTTTTTTTATCAGCTTAATCAGTTAAAACGAGAACATTTTCTGCTTGCCAGGACAGAGTTATGCATTTTTCTATTCAGATTTCCAAATTAATTAGAAAAATATAATTTGCAACAGTTCGCCATGGACCACTAAATTCTTGCCATGGCCCCTATGTTGAGAACCATTGTCATAGACATATCAAAAGCTTTTGATAGAGTCAGGCACAGAGCTTTGATCTCCAAACAATCCTCCTACAAGGCCTCTATCCTTTTCTCTGCAACTTCATCTTTAAGGTTTTGTCTCCTAAGCCTACAACAGTTGATTTCCTCAGTCGTCTGTCTTGTCACCCAGTCGCTTCCTACTATTTATCAATGATCTTGTAAACCAAACTCCTTGTCCTATCCATTCCTCCGCTGATGACACCACCCTACACTTTTCATGTCTTTTCAGAGACAACCAACCATTGTAAGGACATCACACAGGGATCCCACAAAACGCCTGATTTCTGATCTCACTAAAATTTCTGATTGGGGCAGAGAAAACGTAGTAGTGTTCATTGCCGTAAGAACTCGAATCCTTCATCTATCAACTCGACACAGCCTTCCAGACAACTATCCCCTCTTTTTCTTTAACACTCAACTATCTCCCTCTTCTACACTGAATATTAGCGATCTGTCTTTTACTAATAATCTAAACTGAAAACTTGACTTTTTTTTTTTTCTCAAGCTGAAACAGCTTCTATGAAGTTAGGCGTTCTGAATCGTCTCCATGGCAGTTTCTTTTTTCTTTTTTTTTTCACTCTTTCTAACAACTAATGGTGTACAGGGGCCTTACCCACCCATGTATGAAGTACTTTTCACGATCATGTATGGCGAGATGCACGCTTACTGCTCTCCCAGATAGAGTGCATGGAATCAAAATCTCTTCGTCTAAGAGTTGGTTTACATGGCGCTGCTTTTTATTCGCTCTAGAGGAGCTTCCTAATTCGCTTGCAAATTCACTGGCGAAAGCGTCTAAAGACGCTGTTTCTTTTATTGGCTAGCGGCTAAGATTATGAATTCACAGCGTCTGCTTGACGCTCCGAAAAAGTTAAATATGTTCAACTTTGCCGCTCGCGTCTAACATTTCAGTAGGGAATAGGTGACTAGTTCAGACGACAACGGCAGTCTGTGAGGTTGATGTGCTTTGCTGCTGAATATATTGCTCAGTTTTCTTTTTATGACGGCACCAAAACTAACTCGAGTGATATTAAATGAAATATTATCCCTCCTTGGGATTATGGAAATTCATCCCGTTATATGGAAAATTAAACTGAAAGACTATTCAAATAAACTACTCTGGGGTGGACAAATAGCACAAATGTTCATCGAAATGCAAACAATAACCTGAAAATGGACGAAGAAGAGTTCAAAGCTTATAAATCAAGTTTGTATTAAGGAACAGAAATACCAGCTTGGAGCACTCTTGTACCAAAGACAATAGCGGCTCACAGTACATCCTGGAATGAGATGACGCTTGGGACTACTTGGAAAATGTTTTGAAACCTCCCTCTTAAAAGAAGTCAAGTCGTAGGAAGATGGAAATACAGATGCAGGGAGAGAGTTACAGAGTTTACCAGTGAAAGGTATGAATGATTGAGAGTACTAGTTAACTCTTGTATTGGAGGGTTGGACAGAATAGGAATGAGAGGAAGAAGAAAGCCTTGTGCATCGAGGCCGCAGGAGGAGGAGAGGCATGCGGTTAGCAGCAGTTAGCATGAAAATAGCGATAAAAGATAGAGAGAGATGCAACATTTCGGAGGTGAGAAAGAGGCTGAAGACAGTCAATCAGAAAAGAGGAGTTGATGAGACGTAAAGCTTTTGATTCCGCCCTATCGAGTAAAACTGTGTGAGTGGGACATGCGAAAAGTACTCCATACAAGGACGGACAAGGCCCTTGCACAGAGTTAGCAGTTGGAGGGGCGAGAAAAATTGGCAGATACGCCGCAGAACGCCTGACTTCATGGAAGCTAATTAGCAAGAGATGAGATTTAAAGTTTCCAGTTAAGATTATGAGTAAAGGACATACCAAGGATATTCAGTGTAGAAGAGGGAGACAGTTGAGTGTCATTGAAGAAGAGGGGATAGTTGTTTGCACCGTATGAGGGCAGTTTTGAAATCAAAGCTTTGTGCCAGACAGACTCTATCAAAAGCTTTTGATATGTGTAACGCGACAGCAAAAAGTTTCACCGAATTCTCTAGAAGAGGATGACCAAGACTCAGTAAGGAAAACCAGATGACGTTGATGGAACCCATACTGGCGATCAGATAGAAGATTGTGAAGTGACAGATATTTGAGAATCTTGCTATTGAGGATAGACTCAAAAACTTTAAACAAGCAAGAGATTAATGCTATAGGACGGTAGTTTGAGGGATTAGAATGGTCACCCTGTTAAGGAACAGGCTGAATGTAGGTAAACTTCTAGCAAAAGGGAAAGGTAAAAGTCGGTAGGCATAGCTGAAAGAGTTTGGCCAGACAAGGTGCAAGCACGGAAGCACAGTTTTTGAGAACAATAGGAGGGACCTCATCAGGTCCATAAGCCTTCCGAGGGTTTAGGCCAGTGAGGGCATGGAAAACATCATTACGAAGACATGATATAGTCAGAGGAAGGAGGAGAGGAAGGGATAAGCCCAGAGTCATCCAAGGTGGAGTTATTATTAAAAGTTGGAGAGAAGAGTTCAGTTTTAGAGACAGAAGAGATGGCAGTGGTGCCATCAGGATGAAATAAAGGATAGAGAGATGAAGAAGTAAAGTTATTGGAGAAGTCACGAGGGGAATTAGAATTTGAAAGATTTTGACATTTTCTATTTATGAAGGAGTGTTTGGCAAGTTGAAGAACAGACTTGGCATGATTCCGGGCAGAAATATAAAGTGCGTGAGATTCATGAGATGGAAGGCTCAAGTACCTTATGTGGGCAACCTCTCTATCTTGTATAGCACGAGAACAGGCTGTGTTAAACCAAGGTTTCAATTGAAGGTTTAGGTTTTTTCTTTTCTATACCATGTGGACTTTTTCACTGGAATTTATGGGCTAAAGGGGATACTTTTTGGGGTACCTCCTATCTCAAAGCCCACCCACTAGGAAACCGTTGCCCCAAGTGAGGACCGTGGACCGTGGACAGGATTCGAACCCGTGCGCTTGGACCCCAAAACACGCATGGTTCCACTGTACCACGACGGCCCCAAAAAGAGAATGAGGAATGTGTATCAATTTTGCTCAAATATCTATGCATATACTCTATAAATCATGACTGTTCCATTTTACTCGAATGTACCACACACCAAAGATGTCTCCACATCTGCTGTGTGATTGCCCTCTCACCCAACCGAAAGCGATGACTAATGTGGCAGCGGGACATGCGTGCACGCGTACTAGAACGCTCGTGAATGCTCTCATACCCACTAGTAACCATTAGGGACATGTGCGTCATGAAGAATCCGTTCTTGTTGGCTTCTGCCATATTATCTTTCTTCCTCCTTCCTCACTTTCATGTAATCGTTTCCTGTTAATTTGAAATTTTCCTTATTTCTCGGATTTATGTTTTTCTTCCATTTTTTCAATGCTTCGTCCCTCTTTTTCTTTGCTCTGACACATCTTACATTGAACCAGTCCCTTTTTCCTTCCCCTATTGGCTTACATTTTGGGACAACTCTCGTGACACCCATTTTGTATGCTTCCATGAAAACATTATATTTCTCTTGCAGTCCCTCTGCCCTTAGTAACTCCTTCCAATTTAAAGTTTCAAAGTACTTCTTAAGTTTCTGTACGTCCGCCTTCCTGTAATTTAACCTTTCTTCTTTATATGATTACTACAATTTGCTCCACATGATCACTTTTTCCTAGCGGGCACTCATACCTTAAGTCATCATTTATTTGGATTTCTCTTGTCAAAACCAGGTCCAGTCTCACTGGCTCGTCATCTCCTCTGCATCTAGTGTTTTCATTGACTATCTGCTTCATCAGCTTCAAAAATCTTTCCTCCCCATGCCACTTACATAGTTCTCTCAATCTACTTCCTTACAGTTGAAATCACTCACTAAAATCACTCTTCTTCTTCCTTTGATCACTTTACACAGACTCAATAAGGTATCCTTGATTAACCCCTCTGGACCATGAACTAGTCTTTGGAGGCACATATGCTACTGTGTGTGTAATTCACTGTTTGATCTGCTGCAGTCTCTGACGAGACAGCCGGACGTTACCCTACGGAACGAGCTCAGACCTCATTGTTACCGATCTTCGGATAGGCCTGAGACCAGGCACACACCACACACCGGGACAACAAGGTCACAACTCCTCGATTTACATCCCGTACCTACTCACTGCTAGGTGAACAGGGGCTACACGTGAAAGGAGACACACCCAAATATCTCCACCCGGCCGGGGAATCGAACCCCGGTCATCTGGCTTGTGAAGCCAGCGCTCTAACCACTGAGCTACCGGGCCGTGTGTGTGTGTGTGTGTGTGTGTGTGTGTGTGTGTGTGTCACTGTTTGATCTGCTGCAGTCTCTGACGAGACAGCCAGACATTACCCTACGGAACGAGCTCAGAGCTCATTATTTCCGATCTTCGGATAGGCCTGAGACCAGGCACACACCACACACCGGGACAACAAGGTCACAACTTCTCGATTTACATCCCGTACCTACTCACTGCTAGGTGAACAGGGGCTACACGTGAAAGGAGACACACCCAAATATCTCCACCCGGCCGGGGAATCGAACCTCGGTCCTCTGGCTTGTGAAGCCAGCTCTCTAACCACTGAGCTACCGGGCGTGTGTGTGTGTGTGTGTGTGTGTGTGTGTGTGTGTGTGTGTGTGTGTGTGTATTTACCTATTTGTCATTTACAAGGTCCGAGCATTGCTCTTTATGTCCTGTCTCTTTGTCCACGTTTATCAAGGTGTCCTTCATCTGACCGACTCTCACCGCACACACCACTTCTATACTCATTCCATTTGTCAATGTCACGATATGGGAAGCTATGATGTCGCGTATAGGCCCCACCAGTTCCTTGGGGTCTATACGCGACATCATAACATGCTTAATAGAAAGTGGCACTGTAACGGTGGAATGGAAAAGGACCGAAGTGGTCCCCATATATAAGAGTGGTGGGAAGGAGGAACCCTTAAACTATAGACTGGTGTCACTAATCAGTGTGGTATGCAAGATGTGTGAGAGAGTAATAAAGAAACAATGGATTGAGTTTTTAGAAGATAACTAGTTAATCTCGAACAGAATTTGGTTTTAGAAAGGGCTGTTCTTGTGTAACAAACCTGGTGAGTTTTTACTCTAGAGCAGTAGACATAATTCAGTAGAGAGACGGATGGGTTGACTGTACATACCTGGATTTAAAAAAGGCTTTCGACAAGGTACCGCATACTCGTACAAGACTGCTATGGAAGTTAAAGAATAAGGGAGGATTGAAAGGGAAGGCATTAGAATGGATGGAGAGTTACCTGGGAGGAAGTGAGATGAGAACAGTAGTAAAGGATATTAAATCGGGGTGGAGAACAGTAGAGAACAGAGTGCCACAAGGGTCTGTGTTGGCACCTATACTTTTTCTCATATACATAAATGACATGCCAGAGGGAGTAAACAGTTACATGAATCTGTTTGCAGATGATGCCAAGCTGCTCAGACAAGTAAAAATCAAGGAGGACTGTCAAATATTACAGGAGGACCTTAACAAGATCTGGAGGTGGAGTAGGAAGTGGGAGATGGAATTCAGTGTGGATAAGTCATGTTATAAAATTGGGAAGGAGTGGAAGATGGCCGGAGGGGATCTACAAGATGGGAGATAGTGTAGAACTGAAGAAAGTTAACAAGGAAAGAGACCTAGGAGTGACTATACAAGAGAATAATCAACAGGATAGCCATGTGGACAAAATATTTGGCGGGATGTACAACTTGGTAAGAAATATCAGATTGGCTTTCCACTACATGGACAGATATGATGAAGAAACTGATATCCACTGTGATAAGACCCAGATTAAAGTATGCAGGGGTGGTGTGGTCCCCACACAAAAAGAAACATGTACAGAAATTGGTGAGACTGCAAAGGATGGCAACGAAGATAGTACCAGAGCTGTGAGAGATGACATGCGAGGAGAGACTGAGGGCTTTGGATCTACCAACACTGGAGCAGAGAAGAGAGAGGGGCGACCTAATACAAGTCTACAAACTAATGACTGGAATGATTGTAGTAGATAATAAGGAACTGTTACCAAGAGATGAAGTCACCAGTAGAAGCATAAGATGTCGTAGTAAAAAGTTGAGGATGGGAAGATGCTTCAAGGACGTGAAAAAATTCAGCTTTCCACAAAGAAGTATAACGGCATGGAATAGCCTGAGTGAAGATGTAGTGTGTGTGTGTGTGTGTGTGTGTGTGTGTGTGTGTGTGTGTGTGTGTGTGTGTGTGTGTGTGTGTGTGTGTGTGTGTGTGTGTGTGTGTGTGTGTATTTACCGAGTTGTATTATACAGTGTTTGAGCAGGGCTCATAGTGTCTAATTTTTCTTTGAAGTTATGCACATTATGTGCTGTAACAACTTCATTATCCAATGCATTCCACTTTTCCACCGTTCTGTGTGGAAAACTGTATTTTCAATATTCTTCACTCTGCCTCATCCTAATCTTTTCATGTCCTCTTGTCTTTCCATCTTCTTCTATCAATAGCACCAGGTCTTCTTTGTCTATCTTTTCAATGCCATTGACTATCTTGTACATTGTTATTAGGTCCCCACGTTCTCTTCTATCTTGTAAGGTTGGCAGTCCCATTTCCTTCAGTCGTTCTTCATATGTTAGGTCCTTTAATTCCGGCACCATCTTTGTAGCAATCTTCTGTATCCTTTCCAATTTTCTTATATCCTTTTTAGAGCTCAGAGACCATACCACTGCTGCATATTCCAGCCTTGGACGTATCATGCTTGTGATATTTTTTTTCATCATATCTTTGTCCTTGTATTGAAATGCCACTCTTATATTAGTCAACATTTTCTATGAGTCCAAATATCTTGCTTATGTGTTTTTCAGGGTTCAAATTTTTCTGTATGACCACTCCCAGATATTTTTCCTCTTTTAGTAGTCATTATTTGTTCCTCTCCATCAAATAGTTCCATACTAGTCTTCTCTTACTCTTTCCTAGTTCCATTATGTGGCTTTTCTTGGCATTAAACGCCAATTTACATTTCCTGCTCTACTCATAGATCTTGTTTATATTTTCCTGCAACAGCAGACAGTCCTCTCTGATTTTGATAAGTCTTAGCAGCACATAAATTCATATAACTGTTTACCCCAATGTGAATGTCGTTTACATAAATCTGAAACATAATGGGGGCTAACACTGATTCTTGTGGCACTCCGCTAGTTACTTTACCCCAAGTTGAGTATGTATCTCTGATCACAGTTTTTATTTCTCTATCGTTCAAATAATCTCTTGTCTATTCTAACAAGGTTCCTTGCAGTCCTCTTATGTTCTCTAGTTTCCAAAGTAGTCTTCCATGAGGGACTTTATCAAAAGCTTTTTTTTAATATCCAGGTATACGTGTCCAACCATCCATCTCTGTTTTCTGTCTCGAGTAAAAGCTTAATAAGCTTGATACACATGACCGCCCTGTCCTGAACCCAAATTGTCTGTTCGATATGACTTGCTCCTCTTCTAGAAATTTAACCCATTTTCTTTGATAATTATTTCACACAACTTCCTCAAGATACTTGTAAGTGACACTGGTCTGTAGCTTAGTGGTTCAGTTGTCTTTCCTCCTTTAAATATCAGAATTATATACGTTGGCTCTCTTCCATTCTAGTAGAACTTTCCCTTCATTTATTGAACTTGTAATTATTTCCCAAATTGGATCCAGTAGTTGCTCTTTACATTCTTTTAACACCCAGCCTGATACACCATCTGGCCCCATTGCTTTTCTGACATCCAACTTATCCAATAATCTTCCAATATCCTCTTTGTGCACTGCAATCTCCTGTAATCCTTGGCAATGCAATGTCCTATTAGGTTCTGTGAAATCTTCTGCAGTGAACACCGTTTTGAAGCTCTCCTTCATTATTTCACACATTTTCTTCTCTGTTTGGTATGTCTTCCCTTCTTTAATTTTTTTTTTTCAATTGTTTCCTTGTTCTTTGTTTTGCCATTTATAAACTTGTAGAGAAGTTTGGGTTCATCTTTGCTTTTATTCACTACATCTTTCTCAAAGTTTCTTTCTTCCTCTCTCCTTACTCTAATATATTCATTTCTGGCATCCATGTACTGCTGTCTGTAATAGTAATTTTTCTGTCTTATGAGTTTCCTCCACGTTTTATCTTTTGTCTTTTTAGCTTATATGCATCTAGCATTGTATGTACCAATCATGTATTTTTTTCTTAACTCTATAAACAGGTACAAATTTTTTTACTCCTTCATTACACTTCTGTAAGAATATGTCATATTTCCCTTGTACTGTCTCTCTGTACATAATATTTCTCCACTCAGTATTAGCAAAATAGATCCTTAATATTTCAAAATCAGCTGTTGCATAATTTGATCTCTCCTTTGTATTCATCTCTAACGTATCCCATCTTCCTCCTGAATTTGCATCTCTAATGTCACATGATCACTTCTTTCCATTGTGTGTGTGTGTGTGTGTGTGTGTGTGTTGTGTAGAGAGAGAGAGAGAGAGAGAGAGAGAGAGAGAGAGAGAGAGAGAGAGAGAGAGAGAGAGAGAGAGAGAGAGAGAGAGAGAGATTTTTCCTTGTTTTAAAAGAAAATATCTGCTATTTAGTAGTACGTACTATGCAGTACATACATTGAATATACTAAACTTTTAGGTACGAATCATTATATACAAAACTTTAAGGCTGGTTCTGGATGTGCCTTTCGAGCGGTGTGGTGACACTGTGCTAGAATGTTGTGTCTTCACTAAAACTGAACTGTTGTGTATTTCCTTAAATTAAGGTTATAAATATCAATGCATTTTTGTCCAGTCTGGTGACACTGTACTGGAATATTTTGCCTTGAGTAAAACTGCACTGTTACGTTTTACCTTGAATTGAAATTTGAGCCAGTACGTGACGATTCTATTAGTCTGGCATTTGCAATATTCTTTATAAAATTAAGGGTTAAAGGTGGCAGACCAGAAGTTGAAAAGTAACATATGCCACTGTATTGAAATAAATGTCTTTGTTTAGTGATACAAATATACAGCTGTCTTATAACTACAATTGTTATTGATAGTCTACCTGTTAGGAGAACTAAATTCTATAGATAACAAGTAGGACATGATAAAACTTGCAAACTTTAACTCAAGTACACACAGCAGCAGGCTGCAGTGTGTCTGTCTATATACAAATATATTTTTCTGATAGATTTTGATGGTATGAATATGAAATCTATGAACCATTACAATTATGGCATCCTCTGCTATAGTGAAATAAGCAAAGCAGAAAGAAAATGGCGTTTCAAAATTCCTCTCTGCGCCAGTACTTACTTCACTGCTGGTCTGGTGCTGGAATGAGGTGAACGCCCATGCTTGGTGCTTGTCTCAAAGTTGTCAAGAAATGTTTGCTTGCTTACGTTTCCTCTTAATAAGGCAAAGTGTTATTCAACTCTTTTATTATCTAATTAATATCTTTATTATCTTTTTTTATTGTTTTATTAAACTTTGTGAGACAACTTATAAGAACTGCTAACCATGCTGGCATACACAAATATCTTAAAGAAAGGAAGATTTGTCAAAGTAAGGGAACCTTCTGACCAGTATGAATGACACGGGAAGACTCAGGCGAACATTCTTATTTCCATCAGCCGGGAGGTGATAATTCACTATAAAGATGTGCGGTGATTGGTCTCTACTTCCCTCGGATGTTTGCCTCACTATGTATCATGCCAAGTCTGTTCTTCAACTTACAAAACACTCTTTCATAAATAGAAAATGTCAAAATCTTTCAAACTCAAACTCCCCTCAAAACTTCTGGCATCTAGCCAAAAAACATCTTCAATAACTTCACTTCTTCATCTTTCCCTCCTTTATTTCATCCTGATGGCACCACTGCCATCTCTTCTGTCTCTAAAGCTGAACTCTTCTCTCAAACCTTTGCTCACAACTCCACCTAGGATGATTCTGGGCTTGTCCTTCCCTCTCCTCCTCCCTCTGACTATTTCATGTCTACAATCAAAATTCTTTGTAATGATGTTTTCCATGCCCTTGCTGGCCTAAACCCTCGGAAGGCTTATGGACCTGATGGGGTCCCTCCTATTGTTCTCAAAAACTGTGCTTCCGTGCTTGCACCTTGCCTGGCCAAACTCTTCCAACTTTGTCTATCGACTTCTACCTTTCCTTCCTGCTGGAAGTTTGCCTACATTCAGCCTGTTCCTAAAAAGAGTGACCGTTCTAATCCTCAAACTACCGTCCTATAGCTTTAATCTCTTGCTTGTCTAAAGTTTTTGAATCTATCCTGAATAGGAAGATTCTCAAACATCTGTCACTTCACAATCTTCTGTCTGATCGCCAGTATGGCTTCCGTCAAGGTCGCTCTACTGGTGATCTTCTGGCTTTCCTTACTGAGTCTTGGTCATCCTCTTTTAGAGATTTCGGTGAAACTTTTGCTGTAACGTTAGACATATCAAAAGCTTTTGATAGAGTCTGGCATAAAGCTTTGATTTCAAAACTGCCCTCCTACGGCTTCTATCCTTCTCTCTGCAACTTTATCTCAAGTTTCCTTTCCGACCGTTCTATTGCTGCTGTGGTAGACGGCCACTGTTCTTCTCCTAAATCTAATAATAGTGGTGTTCCTCAGGGTTCTGTCCTGTCACCCACTCTCTTTCTATTATTCATTAATGACCTTCTTAACCAAACTTCTTGCCCTATCCACTCCTACGCTGATGATACCACCCTACATCTTTCCACGTCCTTTCAGAGACGACCAACCCTTCAGGAAGTCAACAGATCACGCAGGGACGCCACAGAACGCCTGACTTCCGATCTTTCTAAGATTTCCGATTGGGGCAGAGAAAATCTAGTAGTTTTCAATGCCTCAAAACTCAATTCCTCCATCTATCAACTCGACACAACCTTCCAGACAACTATCCCTCTTCTTCAATGACACTCAACTGTCTCCCTCTTCCACAATGAATATCCTCGGTCTGTCCTTTACTCATAATCTTAACTGGAAACTTTACATCTCATCTCTAATTGCTAAAAGAGCTTCTATGAAGTTAGGTGTTCTGAGGCGTCTCCGCCAGTTATTTCGCCCCTCCAACTGCTAACTCTGTATAAGGGCCTTATCTGTCCTTGCACAGAGTACTCTTCGCATGTTTGGGGGTTCCAGTCACACAGTTTTACTAGATAGGGTGGAATCAAAAGGTTTTCGTCTCATCAACTCCCCTCCTCTGACTAATTGTTTTCAGCCTCTTTCTCACCGCTGAAATGTTGCATCCCTTTCTATCTTTTATTGCTATTTTCATGCTAACTCTTCTATTGATCTTGCTGACTGCATGCCTCCCCTCCTTCTGCGGCCTCGCTGCACAAAGCTTTCTTCCTCTCATCCCAATTCTGTCCTCTCAATCATTCATACCTTTCACTAGTAAACTCTGGAACAACCTCTCTGCTTCTGTATTTCCGACTTCCTACGACTTGTCTTCTTTTAAGAGGGAGGTATCGAGGCATTTGCTCCCTAATTTTGGCTGATGCTTTTCTTCTTTGTAGAGAACCAGCAATCAAGTGGGCCTTTTCTTTTTTTTTTTTTTTTTTTTCCTTGGCTTGCCGTCTCCTGAATAAAGATAAAAGAAAATTAAAATAGCATGGAGATCTTGCCGTGTGATCTAGAAGTGGAAAAATTTTGAGTTTTTTCCATTATATTCCCCACTTTATGAATTTGTGTTTTGGATCGACTTTCAGAATATGTCAAGATCCAGGTCTGTTTCTCTGAGAGGACTTTATTTAACCATCTTTCATCATCCAGCCCTTCTATTTTCTTAATATAGGACATTTTCCCTTCGGTAATTCTTTCTATAGGAATTTACTCGCCCCATGACTGCCTCTAAACCTGTGCATCTGTTGGCCAAAGGCAAATCGCACAGGCGTAAATACTGATAGTAGGTGTGGTGGTGGTAGATTTCTGTCCTGCTGGAACATGTGCCTAGATCTTTAATGGCATTAGAAATACATGTTTAGGGTTTGGGAGTACTCATTGTACTGCCTTTAACCCGTAAAAGTCTCTCTCTCTCTCTCTCTCTCTCTCTCTCTCTCTCTCTCCGAATAATATTATGGAATCTTCGGATATTTGATTGATACATTTATTGAAATATATAGACATACAACCTTCGGAGAGAGAGAGAGAGAGAGAGAGAGAGAGAGAGAGAGAGAGAACAAAACAGAGAGAGAGAGATTTTTATTATAACATAACATAACATAAATAATAGGATAACAAAACAATGGAGTTCAGATGTTTATGTAGATACATTATATACTAATTCTAAATATTTGGCCCATTAAGATTATATACATTAACAAAATTGAATGCGAAAGTTGTTTATATTTTCATATTCTTTTGGCCTCGTACTCCTCAGCAAGATGGCGGTCGTGACGTGAATTGGTTTGAAACTTACTCCCCGGAAAAATCTACGAAACAAGACTAAGCTTTCTCTAATTAACAGGTCAGTGTGTGTGTGTGTATGAGAGAGAGAGAGAGAGATTAATGGCTTGAGAATCATAACATTTTGGGAAGAGATGATTACGTTGGGAGACCTGCCGGTTTCTATGTGGTGGGATTTGTATGCCGTCTTATGTTCACAATCTGAGTTCTTTGTATGGCAGTGATTCCTTCTGTATTTGATAATGTTTTAGTTTGGCAGTGAGTGGTGTTGTTGTAATGGGCACTCTCGTAAAACTTTAAATCTACTTCTACCACAACTTGACTGGTCTCACGATTTGACTCCATTTGACACCCGTTTATTTCTTTATCTTATTCTTGTTCGTGACCAGGCAGAAAAAAAACACTCAAAAACACCCATAAAACACCCCAGACTAATATGTTTTTTTCAATTTGCTATTTCTTTTTTTCCCTCTTTCTCATGGTAACCAATAGCGTGATGTCAAATTAGTTAGCATTTTAATATTATTTAACCTAACAATTGATTTTGCGTAGTGGTTTAGTTAGTGTAGGTTTTTTGCGCCACGATCAATAACATGGTGGCCACTACAACAGCAAGGGCAACAGTCATGCAAAATGTGGGTTATTTTGATGTCCCCAACCTAATAACCAAAACAAACTTTCTAAGCTAACCTAACCCAAAAACTAACTTAACCTAAGCTAACCTAACCTAACTTAATATAATCTAACGCTTTTTGGCATGATGTGTTGATAATGGCCAGGCGTGTGAAAAAAAAAAAAAAACTAGATATACGTGAAGTACAGTGAGTATATTACCACAACATGCAGTCGTGTCATGCACTTCTGACAAGAATCGATAGTGAACATTAGCGAAGAAGCTCAGGTTGTCTCTATATTATCCCTGTAAAGTAATTTATCTCAATGGATAATATGGAGCTAACCTTAACCCATCCTCCCATGGTTAAGGGTGCAGAACATCATGTGGTATGTATATATCAACTTTCAGGAACTTTCCAATTTAATATAGAACAAGTAAAAGGTTGGTAAATATTAAGAAGAATTGCATGGTTCTGCTGATCTTGCTGTGATGGCTGCCATGTTCGTGATCTTCATGTTACTGTTAGTGTCCTTACCTAACTAAAGTTTACCTATGTGATGCTTCTTGTTTGGTTAGGATGCTAGTGGCAAGATCAAAACTAAGAAAGTGTCTGCAAGTCTCATCACAGCAAGAAAAGCACCCCTCTTAATATTTAATATATATATATATATTTTTTTTTTTCTGCTTCATTAAGTTTTCAGAAGCTCAGTATTCTGCAACTGTGGAAGAAGTGGCTAAGGTTATGATCTTAATATTATTCAAAATATCTGTCCTGACCTTACTTTAGCTGGAAACATTTCTTGCCTAGTGAGGCCTCTCCAAGCAATGTTCAAGCAAGCCTGGGCAAAGGGAGGATTGGCCCTGAAATGTTAAGTCACAAAGGGATATTAAGGGAGATTACAGCTGAGTCTTAGTTGAGTTCACAGCACCACTTGCTTCAGTGCTTCCAACCTCACTGGGAATAATTACTGTTTTACCACGTGTCTACTGACTGCATTGTCCTGGTGCTTAGTAAATGTCAGTTGCAGTCAAGTCATACATTTATTTTATTCATTTGTTCCCAACTTTTAATGGTTAATGCAGTGAACAACACCTGCTGAACTTTATTCAAGCTTCATTAGCAGCACCATTTCTGTTCTTTGTTAGGTATTTACTTCAATTTTGTGCACTAACTATTGTATCAGTGATCATTTTAGTAAACTAATACCATCTCTTTTTTCTTTTTTTCCTGTAACAAAATGTGGCATGTGCAAGATCAGAAGTGTTAATGTTGCATAAGGATTGTATTAGAAAATAATTTTTATATATAATGCATTCTCTTGGTATTTGCTAATATACTATTGTACAGTGTATAGCATTTGATGTCTTTACAGATGTGTCAAAATGAATGACATAGGCAAGACTCACAAAAGAGACAGTGAACTTTGCTCTCCATGTGTGGACAGAATTAACAAATTGGAAGGTTTGCATGGTAATGAAGAAAACTGCTCTCCTATCGCCGCAAGTTCCCCTCTACTGCGCCGCAAAATTAAGAGGAGAAGGCGACTCATACTTAGTCCAGAGAAACCTCTGAAGGAAGAGCAGTCCATTAGCTCTGAGAAAAATACAATCAATGATATTAAGAATGAGAGTTTCTTACTAATCAAGGATGATTCTTTTTTTAATCATATAAATTTTGAGAAGCTTGACCAGCTGAGTGCCACAGATGGCCAGTCCACCATTGCTCCTCCACCACCATTGTCACCCGAGCTGTTTGAAGAACCATCCCCAGTCAAGACTTACGAGTCCCAAGGAAGCATCTTATTACCTACACAGGCAAGTCTTTCCAGCACCCTCTCCTCCCAGCCCTTGGTTACTCGGATTCAGAAAAATTTCAAGAGTGAAGGAGGTGAGTCATGAAAGGATTTTGTAATAGAAATGTAAAATGTAATTTTAAAGTTGTTAGATCTCTTGTCCATCCATCTCTTACTTTGTTATTGGTGCAGTTGTGTGTGTGTGTGTGTGTTTCACTGTTTGATCTGCTGCAGTCTCTGACGAGACAGCCAGACGTTACCCTACGGAACGAGCTCAGAGCTCATTATTTCCGATCTTCGGATAGGCCTGAGACCAGGCACACACCACACACCGGGACAACAAGGTCACAACTCCTCGATTTACATCCCGTACCTAATCACTGCTAGGTGAACAGGGGCTACACGTGAAAGGAGACACACCCAAATATCTCCACCCGGCTGGGGAATCGAACCCCGGTCCTCTGGCTTGTGAAGCCAGCGCTCTAACCACTGAGCTACCGTGTGTGTGTGTGTGTGTGTGTGTGTGTACAGAACCTCTTGGCATCAGTAATTTTAAATGAGATATATGGCTAGGTGTTTTCTCTGTCTCATGTGTCATTTTCACATTACCTTATAGTAATTTCTAATTTATCCATGAAGGAAGAAACTTAGTAACAAATTTGATTGATTTCAGAGTTGATATGCAAATTGTATTCAATTTTCAGTCTTGTTATTGAATTGTTAACTCTTCCACTTCACAGAACAATTCAAGTGTGAGGTTGAGCGTCGTAAAGAGGAGATGGTGGCTGCCTTAGAGGAGTGTGCCCGTACTTCAAACCAGGCCTTCAATTTAGGGCCCTTCTTTGGTCTTAATTCTCATGTT
The DNA here is from genome assembly GCF_017591435.1 of Portunus trituberculatus. Classification (NCBI taxonomy): domain Eukaryota; kingdom Metazoa; phylum Arthropoda; class Malacostraca; order Decapoda; family Portunidae; genus Portunus; species Portunus trituberculatus. The sequence continues at coordinate 13,165,822 of NC_059270.1, forward strand.
CTAGAGCTACTCAAGATTCATCGGGGAATTACCAAGCTTTATGGTAACTCCATGTGTGATTTCATTATGCTGACTTGCATATATTGTGTGTGTGTGTGTGTGTGTGTGTGTGTGTGTGTGTGTATATATATATATATATATATATATATATATATATATATATATATATATATATATATATATATATATATATATATATATATATATATATATATATATATATATATATATATATATATATATATATATATATATATATATATATATATATATATATATATATATATATATATATATATATATATATATATATATATATATATATATATATATATATATATATATATATATATAATATATATATTTATATATATATATATATATATATATATATATATATATATATATATATATATATATATATATATATAAAACAGTGATACCTTGAGATATGAGCTGCCTTAGATACAAGTTTTTTGAGATATGAGTCATGCTTGGGGATATTGCTGCTGTAGTTAGTCAGTTGCTCGGTGCATCGGTCCAGCCTCAGCTGAGCTGGTATCTACATGTTTCCATGGATCTCATGCACTGTGACTATTCTTTTATCATTTTCACGCTATTTACTGACCTTTTTTATTGTCTAAAGAAAGTGCAGTTTTAATTTATGTTTAATGTTTATGTGTGAGTGGTGCCTGCATCCTTTTCTCCCTCTCTCCTTCTCCTCTACCATTTACATCCATTACCTGAAAATGAGTGTCTCCAAGGTAAGAACACTAAATAATCTTTTGCTGTTATTTTATTTATTTTCATGCACTGATAAAGTATGCATGTGTATGTAACCTAAAAGGCAAAACAAATTTCTCCCATCTCTGCCTACCTCCTCCACCACTGCTTATCACAGAGGGGGGAAAATGTAAGCAAGCCTCTATGCCTGCTACTGCGGTGTGGTCTCTCTCTCTCTCTCTCTCTCTCTCTCTCTCTCTCTCTCTCTCTCTCTCTCTCTCTCTCTCTCTCTCTCTCTCTCTCTCTCTCTCTCTCTCTCTCTCTCTCTCTCTCTCCTTCCTACTTAAAACTTAACTTATTCAAGGAATAATGTTTACAGGATCCTTAACAAGTGTTTTGTGATTATTAGAGCAGCCAGTCTTTTGTAGATGGCTATATCTGTACACTCCAGCTGATCGACAGTCCCAAGTGAGGGTTGAGAATGCAGTAGGGTAACGTCCTGTGGAATGCACCCTCCCAGATAAATAGACCTTATAAAAGTAGTTTATTTATATTATGTTTTGTTATGTTTTATTATGCTTCTGTGCAATAATTATTATTTATAGATACCTGTTTCTTACCTAAAAACACAAGAGAAAAAATGGGGTGCTCTTTTTGGAGAGGCTGGAATGGATTAATGGCTTTTTAATTAATTTCAATGGGAAATTTTTTTTTGAGATATGAGCTCTGTCACGGAACGAATTAAACTCGTATCTCAAGGTACCACTGTGTGTATATATATATATATATATATATATATATATATATATATATATATATATATATATATATATATATATATATATATATATATATATATATATATATATATATATATATATATATATATATATATATATATATATATATATATATATATATATATATATATATATATATATATATATATATATATATATATATATATATATATATATATATATATATATATATGGCCTTGTGAGGTTTATGTAAATAAGAAAAAAGGTCTATGGAAGTAGAAAGAAGTTCAAGGAATAGGAAATATGGGAAATTGGACTATTATCAGTATTTTGCATTAGTAAAGTACAACCTTTTTCATATTCAGTAATGAACAACATGTTTCAGAGTGGCAGGAGGATTGCATTATTAAGGGAGGGACAGGCTCCAATCTGCTCATCTCCATGCCTACCAGTGGAGGGAAGACACTTGTAGCTGAGGTGTTGATATGGCAGCAGTTGCTCCTCAAAAATCATGATGCCTTGTTTATCTTGCCTTATGTAGCACTGGTACAAGAAAAGGTTAGTGATGTTCTTTCAGTTCTTGGATCTTGCTACACTAGAATTGTCACACTGAAGAGTTAGACTTCAGGACCAAGCCACTTTGTAGAGCTAATGTTCCACCCTTTTGTCTCACCCATGTATCCCAAATATCTTGCTTGTCATATGATGCATTTCTGGTCACACTTAAAAAACTCATTCAATTTTCCTTTATTTGTTTCACTCAATCATACCAATTCCATAACTGTGGATATCAATGTGTATTAACTTTTTAAGATTTAGGAAAAATTTCAATTCATTTTCCACTCAGTGTCTTGACTCAGAGATGTGTGAAGGGGAGGTTGCCATTTCCTTCATTCAACACCTCACAACATGCAGAGAAAATGGAGACATGTATTTTATGCCTTGTAATCCAAGTATTTTATTAGTGGTTTGTAGCTTTGTTTATTTGTTTCTTTATATTTTTATGTAGGATGGTAAAACTGGCCAAGAGCAACATAAAACAAAAAAAATGTCCCACTTAGTTGCCAGTTCCCTTGCAGGTCTGAGAGTTAGACCCCCCCAAAAAAAAAGAAGGGATAAATGTCTTGAAACCTTGCTCTTTAATGAAAATGCTTTTTTTTTTTTTTTTTTATCTATTAATCTGGTGTCACTTATACTTCAGCATATATCTTTTTTGGTTGTTCTGAAGACAATGTACTTGTTGATGTTTACTTTCTAAAAATCAGCACAATATTTGTAAGGGGATGTTTACTTTCTAAAAATCAGCACAATATTTGTAAGGGTTTTATGATATACTTGATTCTGTTTTTCATCATAAAACAGGGATCATGCAAATGATGGTACTTGGTCATAACTGAAGTATTTCCCTCAAAATTTTTAGGTAAGGAATCTGGCACCTTTTGGAGTGGAGCTAGAATTTTTGGTAGAGGAATATGCCAGCAGTAGGGGAACATATCCTCCAACAAAGCATAATAAGTGAGTACTACATTCTTCAATTTGTGTATACTCTTATCAAACCAAATAAGGTTAAGAAAGGTACTCTTTTGGAATTGGTTTTCGTGCCTTAATTTTTATTATTTTCATTCCTCTTTAAGACGAATTGTTTATGTGGCTACTATAGAAAAAGCATCTGGGCTTGTCAACTCTCTCCTGGGTGAAGGTCGGATCAAGGAGCTTGGCCTGGTTGTAGTTGATGAAGTCCACATGGTAGGAGAGGCTGGGGGCCGAGGAGCCACGCTAGAAAACCTGCTGACGACATTACGATATACTGCACGTAAGTTTTTTCTCTGTGTTTGAGTGGTAGGGTTAGAAATCTTATGTTTTCCTTCTTGTTTTTTTCATGCCTGTTTGTTTTTAAATTGTTTGAATAAAGTGGTACAGTGTTCCCGCTTATTGTGGGGGATAAGAACATAAGAAAAGAGGGAAGATGCAAGAGGCCGCCAGGCCTATACGAGGCAGTCTGCGTTGTTAACCACCTGCGAAAGGTGAAAATCCGCGAAGTAGGGATGTTATATAATTTTCACTAAATACATAACATTTTAAACCTTTTTAAACCTTCCCACACTATTATCAACCTTTCCTGCCACTGTATAAGCCTTCCTCACACTCTTATCAACCGTCCCCTCAACTGTATTACCCTTCCCCACACTCTTATAAACATTTTTGTACTATACGTACATAGTAAAGTACATTGTCGTCATTATTATTCACCATCTTACCGTATTAATGCACATACAGTATTTGTAAGTGATGCTGCGGACCCCATGATATAGCGAAAAATCCGCAGAATGTGTCTATATATAAAACCTGTGAAACTGAGGCTGCGAAAGTCAAACCATGAAATAGCAAGGGAACACTGTACCTCAATTTATGAGTTTAATTTGTTTCATGACAGCTTGTGTCTCAGATAAGTTTATGCCTTTGAAATTAATTGAACCACTATCAATTCATCTCAACCTTTTTTTTTTTTTTTTTTTTTTTTTTTTTTTTTTTTAAGAAAAAAATATATATAATTAAAAAATATTGTATAAAAACTTGATGTTATTTAACAAGAGAATGTAAAGAAATAAATTGCATTGCAAAGAAAATACATTTCTGGGAAGAAGAATATCTTTATTTAATACATTTGATGTCAATGTGGTTAACATTACCATTTTCCTTCAGCCTCTGTGCAGATGGTGGGCATGAGTGCTACTGTTGGCAATATTAATGAGCTGGCTGAGTTCCTTGGTGCTGAGATATATGAAAATAACTTCCGGCCAGTTCACCTCATTGAGTACGCTATGGTGAGGATTTAGAGCAGCTTTATTGGCATGGAATGTTTTCATAAACTTTTAAATTTTTTCCTAACTATATTGTAGGAATAAGTACTCTAACACATTTAACACAATAGTTTCATTAAAAACATTGTATTTTGCAAAATTCAATGAAAAGTGGAATGTAGATAAACACCAGATCCAAATATGAGCTGATCAGATGTGTTGGGGCAAGTTTTGCTAGCATTGAAGATTGTTTTATAATGTAACTTCCTGTGCATATATTTGCTACTCTGAGGACAAAACCTTATTTTGTGATGGTGTGTCCTCCATGGCGCTCTTCCCTGAACACCACACACTGCTTGCACTGTTGACATTAACTCTTATATTTCTTTTGCCTGTTCTTTATCTTTGTTTTACTTAGCTGTTAAATCTTAATGATCTGAATGGGGGTGTCATTGCCTGACTTATATATAGGGTCCATAGCAAGATATCAAAGACACAGATATTTTCCATAACAACAGCCTACAGCACACACATACTGCCACCAATTCTGATTCATTAGTTGTTTTACACCTAAGGTTTTGTGTACGCTTGTGGTTCATGGAACCATAATATTGAATTAAGGTGTTAATCTAGATGTTCTTGGTAATCTGGATGTTCTTGGTTACTACCTGCCATAGTCCCTTAAGTTCACAAGTGCCAAAGTGTGCCAACAGAGATTTTGGTGAACAAGAATTATGGGTACATGTTCCACTGCATAAGTCACTAACCTGAGAGAACTTATAGAAATAGTTGCCAAAATATACTAGATGAGACTAAACTAAAACTGATTTGTTTCTGATGAATGTGAGATTGTTATTGTTACAGATGGAACAGCAGCTGTGTGAGATCAATAAAGTAGCCAAGACAGAGAAAGACCTATTTATCAGAAATCGAACTTGCACCTTCAATGTGAGTGTTATGGTTTGTTTTTATTTCAGCATGACCTGATTATTGAGAAAAATGCATACATTATGTCTATTTTATTTAGTAACAAAGGAACTTTAGTATATTTATATCCAAATGAATGTTTCATGTGTTCATAACCACAAATAGTACATATCTTCAGCAAGATTTGAAATGTAATGCTCATGTACTGTTTACATAATAAGTATAATGGATTGGAATAGGAAAGAATATCTTCTCATGGGGACTTTTTATTTGACATGAAAGAAGACATTGACAGACCCCTTGCCATTAATGTTTTCCTTCTGTATGTCACTGTGCAATAGCTAAGAGTTGATGGCTGGGAGATTCTCTTCAAAATATTCTGCATCTAGCAAAATTAAAAAAGAAAAAAGGGCTTTACTAAATTCAAGAAAATGTCTTTTTTTTTATCAATGTACTGTTTTGAATAGTTTTTGATTAAAACTAAATAAGTTTTGGTTTCACCTTTACAGAGCAAAGATCATATTGGTGTGTTAGTGGAAGAGATGGTGCCTGAACATTCTTGCCTTGTATTTTGTCCCACCAAGCTGTGGAGTGAGAATGAGGCATTGAATATATGTAAAGTACTCCCTAAAAAATTGAAACAGGTAAGTGCATTATGATGTTTTTTTTTTCTCTCAAATCTGTCTACAAGGATGGGGAAGCTTCATGCATTTGTGTGCTTTTCATGTGCAGAGTGTGTGGGGAAAAAATGAGATTGAGGTGAGAATTAGGTGAATAAACTTGACCAGCATTTTGTACTGGAGCTAACTTGCAATTTAGAATGTGAGATCTAATGGTTTTTAACTCCAAAATTTTCTATACTTTGCATTCTCTCTCTCTCTCTCTCTCTCTCTCTCTCTCTCTCTCTCTCTCTCTCTCTCTCTCTCTCTCTCTCTCTCTCTCTCTCTCTCTCTCTCTCTCTCTCTCTCTCTCTCTCTCTCTCAAGTAGACAGTGTTGTGTCATACTCTCCACCATTTATTGAATTAATTTTAGTTAATTGTGATTGATTTTATTTTATTATCTGTTGCAGGTTGCCTATCAGAAGAAGAAAGCTTTGCTCATTGCCTTGCAGGAGGAAGGAGGGGAATCAATATGTCCTATTCTAAGGAAAACTATCCCTTATGGAATTGCTTATCATCATTCAGGTCAGCTATAAGGATTATTGTTAAGATCCTTTCTTCTTTTTATATATTGTTTTTGTTACCAGTGCTGCAGCTCATGATGAGGTAAAGGCGAATATGAAGGTTAGAGCTCCCTGCCTGCAGGTAGAGTTCACTTTATGAACAGCCGTATCATAACCTGAAGCTTATTCTCTCTCTCTCTCTCTCTCTCTCTCTCTCTCTCTCTCTCTCTCTCTCTCTCTCTCTCTCTCTCTCTCTCTCTCTCTCTCTCTCTCTCTCTCTCTCTCTCTCTGTATAATTTGTTATTATGTAACAATGTTTTGTGTGATAAGCTGTCATAACACTCATAATCTTGTAGATTATTGTATTTCTCACCTTTTTAAAATGCCTATAATTTTAACTGAAGCATGCATCCCCTTTTGTGCATATATGCTTATTGCACACACCCTGCCTTTGCTACTAATGTTATATTGGCAGGCCTGACTGATGCAGAGCGCCATCTCCTTGAAGAGGCATATCTGCAAGGGACTATCTGCATTATTTGTTGCACCTCCACTTTGGCAGCTGGGATCAACCTGCCAGCCAGAAGGGTGAGACATAACTCTTATATTTACATGAGGAGTCTCTTATATACATGATACCTCTTTTTCTTTGTGTTATAAACCTTAGTAAGTACCTAGTATTTCTAAATAGAACTAAGATAGGAAGTAGAAAATTAATTGATTTCTAAAATTATCTTCACAGTCGTAAGATTTTAATCCTCTCCCATGGATGCTTGGAAAATGGCCAGACCTTTGCTACATTTCCTTCCTCCTCCTCCTCCTCCTCCTCCTTAATAAAATTCAGGGGAAGAAAGCTGAATCATTTGAAAGCTTCAGGTCAGATCAGATGTTATTTTGGAACAATGCTTTTCATTCAATCCCTCTCTGAAGATTAAACTTGGAGTGATATTCAGGTCTGAACTGTTGCCTGATATTTTCACTATGTGTTTGTCATTGTAGGATCTGTGTGCTTGATCATTTAAGACATGATAGAGAGTGGGTTGGGTTGGTGTTCTGGAGGGTACATTGTAGTTATAAATTAAGAAATGCCTTTGTTACTGAGTGAGTTATGATAAAATGTGAAGCATTTGCCCAGTGTTGTTATTTGATGGTTACCAGTTTTCTAAGCCTAGGATGGATCTGTTTCTTCAATAAACTTCTTTCTTATGTTTTAAATTTTATTTAAAGAATCCTGACTGTCATAATTTTTATCATTTCAGGTAATAATTCGTTCTCCATACACTGGTCGACTCTTCCTCACTCAGGCAAAATACAAGCAAATGGTTGGTAGAGCTGGACGGGCTGGCCTAAGTTCAACAGGAGACAGTTTCCTCATCATTGAGAAAAAGGACTTAAACCAGGCGAGTTTTAAGCTGAATCAAGAGATAGTTATTGATAAGATTCAAGCTAGAATTATCTTGAGCAAATTCTCCTTCAGGAACTCTCATTTTGAATGATTTTGTAAATGTGATGAATATGACTGAATCACATTAAATAATTTTTCTATCATGCTACACCAATGTATAGCACCTTGGTATTAGTTTCAGACTTCTCATATATCTCCATATCCCTTTGAACAACTGAAATACAGTAAAGACTTCAATTTGTTGTGTTCAGATTTGGCAAGCCCAATAATTTACCACTAAGGCATTTTCAGTAGTGGCACAGCTGGGTGCAGACAAAGTCAAAAGGAGGCAAGTTTTCGCAAATGCGAGGAAACACCTTTCCTAAGTGTTTGCTCGCATTTGGCAAACGCTTTTCAGCCAATCAGTGTGGAAGATGAAGATTTAAGTTTACATATTGTGCAGCATACTGGAGAGAATCGGAATCAAACATATGGCATGAAATAAATTAATGAGCTGGTGGTAGTTAGTGATATGTCGCATCCATCTGTCCTTGTTGTGAGTGTTGTCTGATTCCAATCTTTTAGTAGTTAGTGACTTCGATACAATACTGGAGTTATTTTTCTCTTATTAGGTGAATAAAATGATAATATTGCTGCAAATCATTATAGCATAAGAGTAATAAATGATGGTAAAATACATTATCTGCTAATTATATAGATGTCAGAAAACCGCAGCCATACATCGACAATGGAACACCTTCAAAACAAGCCCGTGTAGATCAAATCACTGAACATCTTCCAAGGACTGAAGACTTCCTGTTTTTGAGGAGTATTGGGTTGCTAGGCCCTCAGTATATACAAATGATGAAGCACTAGTGGCCTATAATACTCCCCATCAAGGAATAAATCTCCAAACTCTTCCACCTTGCAGCTGTGTTTATGTCTTGAAAACAGCGCTAGCACAGGCGACTGGTGTGTACGATGACTTCTCCCAGGGATTGAGATCATGGTGACATGGTTGTCTGGCAGCATTGACAGTGTCCTCAGCACTATCCTGTTCAGCGTAAACTCAAACATGTTTGGCATTGCAGTGATGCTACTGAAAACTCCTTAATTGTCATATGGCAACAATATTCTTTATATAGGTGTCAGTTTCTCCCCATAAAACACCAGTATGGCAAGCACATTCCTGGATTTGATAGGAAGCATACATGGAAAGGGATTGGTCTGTTATGGAGCAAGGATAAACCAGCAGTCTTGGTAGTCCTTGATGTGGAAAGTGCTAGATAAGCTGGGCAATTGACTCTCATGTATTGTGAACAGTGACATTTTTTTTTTTTTTTTTCTTGTAATTTACACAATTTTACTATAGTGGTGTACTGATGTGTTTTCAAAAACTTGCAATAACTCAAAGTATAAATTTTTGCTTTCCATTCATCAGGTAGGAATGATGCTGCTGTCTTCAGTTGATAAATGTGTGTCCACCCTGGCTGAGAATGAATACCATGGTCTGGGTACCCTGATCTTCTCCTCCATTGGTCTGGGTGTGGCTGTATCACTTCCTGAATTGAAAACTCTTGCAAGTCGTTCCTTGCTGGCACTTCAGGCTCTTGACCTCAATATTGATGTCTCTGCCAAGGTAAGCCTTTATCTGGTTTCAACCATCTCTTGAGTACATTTTAATTGATAATGCATGTATTTATCTGCATTAATAAAGTAATTTCATGAGTTCATCTAGAATTCTGATAGAAAAGAGCACAATAACATGCACATTATTGAGGAGTAGAAAAGATATCTCACCAAATAAATGATAATTTTCATCACCATGAAGCCTTGCAACTCTTATACTTCTTTCTGAAATGATCAAGGAGTAACACTAAAATTATAATTTTTATTATAAGTTTTGACTCCTTTCTCCCTGTGTGAGAGATATCCTGTTTCTACAAACTGAGTAAACCAAATGAGGAGCATTTTGTTTATGCACTCTACTGCAGTATTAAAACAGTACCAAATTATGTCCTTACCACAAAGCTTGCTATGTCTTGTCTCATATACCTTTCTTTCAGGCACATTTCAATGTAATATATAAATAAATAATGATAATGTGTAATGTGTTTAAGATGAAAGGTGAGTTTCAATTTATCAATTGCAGGTAGTTGACATTGTTGAAAAATTGCGGGATATGGAGTTAGTGCGCATTAAACAAGAGATTGATGAAGTGAGTCCAGCATCATCCCTTACTGGTAAGACACAGTAACTTGGTCTTTAAAAGAAAATTCTTAACTCAACAGTAGAAATATATATAATATATATATATATATATATATATATATATATATATATATATATATATATATATATATATATATATATATATATATATATATATATATATATATATATATATATATATATATATATATATATATATATATATATATATATATATATTTAGAGTATATATGGGCAGGAGATCCTTTCTCAGGCATATTTCATTAAAGGTGATAGCCAATTCGGTGTTAATGATTTTCTTTAAGGTATTTTCTCTACTCCTTAAAGGTGTCTTATTCTTTTTCTCAAGGGGCGTGATGGCTTCGCCATAGGTAGCCATGTCTGCTAGATCCGGATTTCGGGTCTCTTGACCCTTCCTCAGTAGCTGATGAGTTGGTGTTTCCTCTGCTGTGTGGAAGTGACTCGGCGTGTGGCTGCATTCCTTTTATACCCGCCTACCAGCTTCAGCGGCAGCAAGGTGTGGGCTACGGCGTCACTGATTGGCTGGTTTGCTTGGCGCGTCGCCTCTTGGTACAGCTGCAGAGCTGGGTTTCCTTGATCTTATGCTTGGCAATGCTTGTAGGTCTACTGCTTGTATGTTCATTCTCGGGTTCTTTTCTTTTATGTGGAGGGCTTCTAGGATGGATAATCTCCTTTCGTCGGGGCAGCTGTCGATGATGTCGGTGTTGTCCTCTGATTCTTTCCTGGTGATGGTGATGTTGTGTTCTTGTTGCAAGTGGTTCTTCAGGGCTCCGGCAGTTAAGTAGTGTTAGTCGCCAAGAAAGCTTTGTAGTAGTCTTGCCGATATAGGTTGTGGGGAGGACTTCGCAGTTTCCTTGTTTGCAGGTGAACCTATATACGACATATGACTTCTGCATTGCTTCTCTCTTGGTGTTGTGGCTGTTCTTGAGGAGGAGATGGCTGGATTTCTTATTCTTGTAGTATATTTGTAATTTTACATTCCTGCAAGGATTAGTTGGCTTAACATTGTTCTTGACGATTCTTGTCATTATTTGTTTTTCTTCTGTGTGTACCAATGAGTAGAAGGCCTGGTAGAAGAGGACGATGTCGTCGTCTTCCGCGGTGGTGGCATTGGCGTTGTACCATTTATTCAAAGTTATCTTCGTTTGGCGGGCGATGTCATTCTCCCTGTGTCCGTTGTTGATTAGTACAGGCAACCCCTGCTTAACAAAGGGGTTATGTTCCTAAAAAACCCTTCGTTAAGCGAAATTTCGTTAAGCGAACCAATTATAACAAGTTTAACCCCTGACTTCAACTTCCATTGAGAGTAAACAAAGTGAGAGTGCATCATAGTACAGTGAAAGGTTTAATGAAAGTAAAAATTATGAAGTTAATCATTTAGGCAGTTTAATTCAAGTCATTATAATGTACACTGATGTATGTATATACGTAACTTTATAATGTTGATCTTAAATTTATGAAGGGAGGGAGAGTGAAACGGGAAAGACACTAACCGGCAACCTGTGGAATGTGATCAAAGAGCGCATCATTGTATCACATACAAAACTTATGTACCACATTTCCACAAGGCTTTCCATTTTATCCATTGTAGATTCACGAGTTCAGGTGGTTCTTTTAGCTTGCAAGGAAGATATGGTCTCACCAGCCTTCTTAATAGAGTATGCTGACTTGAAAATAGTAGAGACAGTAGATGGAGTCAAGATGGTGGCGAGCAATGCTATTAGTTTTCTCGCCTCTCTCGTGTCTGTGAATAATATCCAGATTCACTTTGAGAGTAAGAGACTTCCTGGTCTTCTTAGCAACGCTAGGCAACATTACAGGGCATTTTGGTGGTAAGTTGAGCGAGGGAAGACGAGCTGCTGCTGACACTGTTATTGTTTTGAACATCGTGTAAGAATTCATCACTGCACACTCTGAAGTCCACTTCTTTTCACGGCACGATATGAAAACCAAATCAGGCATAGTAATAGGGTTCTTCTTACGTGCCTTCAGAGTGTGCAGTGATGAATTCTTACACGATGAGTGCGCATACATCGTGGAAGCATTCAAGAGGTTAATGTATCCACCAGGCATGCTCCAAAAACTGAGGAGGAAAGCAGAGGAAATTTGGAAAAGAAGAGAAAATCCAGCAAGAAGGGAAGAGGATTTCCTGGTCGTGCCGTACTCGAAGAGGACGGCACCGGTATCCCGTCTACTCGCGAGGACTGGCCTGAGGATAATCCACTGCGCGGGGAAGAAGAAAACAAAGGACATCGTTACCAACAACCCTCCACGAGCAGAAAACGAGGACAGCGTTATCTACAAGATACCGTGCAGTGGATGTTCGTCGTCTTATATTGGCGAAACAGGGCGAGGACTGAAGAAGAGGATATACGAACATAAAAATGACATGCGCCACCACAGGACCTCTAACTCGCTAGTGGTGCACGCCCGGGACAAAGGCCACCTACCAAACTGGGTAGGAGCGACGACCCTACGCAAAGGATTAAAGAAGAGGGATAGGAAAACAGTCGAGGCAGCTTACATCACCACAGAGGAGGAAACCACAAACCACAGGGAAGGATTTGTCTGCCTATCCCGCGCAGCAGCGCAGCTCACCATCTCAGCTACTGGGAGGCCACCTGGAAGAGACCAATCAGCGCACTCCACTTTCCAGCGCACCGCGACGTGATCCACTTGTACTATATATATACTGCTTTGCCTACAGGCCTGTCATTCTCTCTGAAGAAGCCCTATGGGCGAAACGTTGGAGAAATAAAATACTCCTGCTACTCCTGAGTTTCTTTCCATCACCCACCATATATATATATATATATATATATCAACGGATTTCGGAAACTACAGACAAATTCTGGAGTCCGGTTTAATCTACGGATGAATATTAAAATGTGCGCGATTGTCCGTTCCCAGCAAATTATTGTCCGGTAGGTGGCAGGTCGGTCACGTCATCAGCTGTTGGCTGCCATGTTTAATCTTCAGTCCGTGCATTTTCAACCAACAGCGAACATTGTCCAATGCTTACCATGGCTTTTTTATGCATTTGTAACCTTCCCACGAGTGCTTAACCTATCCAAAATGCCTCCTAAATCTAGTAAACTAGTGAAGCGTAATCGAAAGGCTCTTCCAGTGGCTGCTAAGCTTGAACTAATACGAAAATTAGAAAATTTTACGTATTTTACGTACATTTTATACAGTTTTTTACGTACATTTGCAAAGAACGAACTTTTGCAATCTACGGACAGGGTCGTGCATGCATTTGTCCGTTGTTTCGAGGGTCGAGTGTATATATATATATATATATATATATATATATATATATATATATATATATATATATATGTATGTATGTATGTATGTATGTATGTATGCATGCATGCATGTATTTTGTTTTCTGTAATGCACTTCAGGAGAAGCACAAGTCTTCTTTTGTTTATGAAACAAATGGTAATTTCATTTCTTTCTCATGAACAGAATAAGAGCCATATAAAAAGAACACTATTAATTAACATCCTTTAAAGTATGCTTGGGTGCTAATGGGTTAAATGAGTTCAATTCATAGGAAGATAGAAATACAGAAGCAGGTTGGGAATTTCAGAGTTTACAGAGAATGGTATAAAAGACTGAGAGTACTGGTTAACTCTTGCATTAAAGAAGGCAGCAGCCTTGTGCAGAGAGACCGTGGGAGGAGGGGAGGGATGCAGTTAGCAAGATCAGAAGAGCAAGTGGGATGAAAATAATGGTAGGAGATAGCATGAGATCCAATATTTCTGTGATAAGAAAGAAATCTTACCATCATTGTTAGTATTGTGTTGGCAGGCTTCACTGATGCAGGGAGCCATCTTCTGGAGGAAGGATATCATCTGCATTATTTACTGTACTGCAACATTAGCACCTGGAAGCTGGTAATGATTTTATCTTTTTACAGAGGATAAGAAATTGGCTTCATCTAAAAAATCATCTGAGGGATCTACACCACAAGTCTTTGAGAAGCTTAATCGACCTGTAGAAGACAAAGACACACTTACTGTGAGCAAATTGGGACGTGCTGCAGTCAAGGGTTAGTCTGCTGTCTTCCTGAGTGGTGTGCCTGCTTTCATGAATTATTTCAAGATTTGTGTGTTACCATATCCTAACACTAATGCTTCTTTATCTTCTTTATACATACTGACATGTATAACCTAATAATAATATGGTAAGAGCAGGTAGCATATTATGAACTCTTTGGAATACTATAAGTTGTTTTAACGTCATGAGAGGGTGACGTCTGATTAATCATATTGTGTTAAGATTATATAATCAAATAGTAATCATAATCAAAGAGCTTGAGATTATAACAAGAAAAGTGATGTCTTGAATGGAACCATATTTTTTATTATTATTTATTTATTTTTTAATTAAACCAGTCATGGACATGAGTTTTTTTCAGATTGGGATTCATTATACAGTATCCTCTAATGTGCACATACTACTGGAAAAATAAGATACTGGAATAATTTTTCAGGGAATGTCAAGTACACTGTGGCCCAGAAGCTATACAGTGACCTCCTTGAGGCTCGGGAGAGGCTGTCGGTAAACACGTACCTACACCTGATATATCTTGTCATTCCATACGAGAATGTGCAGAGTGTGAAGATCAATGCAAATGTGTTTGATATTGCTGTAAGTATATGTCTCTATTTTATCTAATTTTTCAGTCAACTTATGTTTTAATTTGTTTATTCCTTTACAAAATATGTTTAAATGAATTGTATAAATTAACTTTTTCCACTTTAGTTGTTCACACAATCCTGTAATTGTCAGTTTGATTTTCATATTCACTGGCAATCTCAGTATTGGACTGTTTATTTCACAAAGTTGATCAGGGAGGGATGCAATGCAGACCTCAGGACATTTTTTAAAATTTTTGCATTGTTCGAATTGATTGTTTATTAAGATATAATAGAGGCAGATGTTCATTTGTTTTGAAACAAGAGTTGGACAAATGAATTGGTAATTTTTGTGTTGCATAATTAAATCTCTTGTCTTGTACTGACACTAACTTGAAGTTAGCAGTTTTAGATACAATTAAAAATTTAATGGCAGTGTGTAGATCTGGACAACAGAATTTAATTTCATTGGCATAGAATACTGTGTTTGAGTATTTTGGTACTATTCAGAGCTCTCTGAGTGAAGTGTATCAGAGAGTCTAAGCTAGTACCTAGATTAAATCTTGGCCAGCCAACCTCCTGCTAGCAGCAGCTGGAGGGGTCATTGCCAATACAGTTC
>NC_059270.1:13183598-13193598 GCF_017591435.1 Portunus trituberculatus
ACACACACACACACACACACACACACACACACACACACACACACACACACACACACAGTAGATAAATGGAGACAGGACACTATGAGCCCGCTCAAACCCTGTACAATACAACTAGGTAAACACACACACACACACACACACACACACACACACACACACACACACACACACACACACACACACACACACACACACACACACACACACACACACACACACACACACACACACACACACACACATACACACACACACACACACACACACACACACACACACACACACACACACAACACGGCCCGGTAGCTTCACAAGCCAGAGGACCGGGATTCGATTCCCCAGCCGCGTGGAGATATTTGGGTGTGTCTCCTTTCGCGTGTAGCCCCTGTTCACCTAGCAATGAGTAGGTACGGGATGTAAATCGAGGAGTTGTGACCTTGTTGTCCTGGTGTGTGTTGTGTGCCTGGTCTCAGGCTTATCCGAAGATCGGAAATAATGAGCTCTCAGCTCGTTCCGTAGGGTAACGTCTGGCTGTCTCGTCAGAGACTGCAGCAGATCAAACAGTGAAACACACACACACACACACACACACACACACACACACACACACACAGGCCCGGTAGCTCAGTGGTTAGAGCGCTGGCTTCACAAGCCAGATGACCTGGGTTCGATTCCCCGGCCGGGTGGAGATATTTGGGTGTGTCTCCTTTCACGTGTAGCCCCTGTTCACCTAGCAGTGAGTAGGTACGGGATGTAAATCGAGGAGTTGTGACATTGTTGTCCCAGTGTGTGGTGTGTGTCTGGTCTCAGGCCTCTCCGAAGATCGGAAACAATGAGCTCTGATCTCGTTCCGTAGGGTAACGTCTGGCTGTCTCGTCAGAGACTGCAGCAGATCAAACAAACAGTGAATTACACACACACACACACACACACACACACACACACACACACATTTAGGTTCTAATGACTTATAATTTTATTTGCTTTTGAAGATTTTTAGTTCTTTATGATTTGATTTGCACTGATTGTGATTAAACAGGGTTATTTTTTTTTTTTTCCTTTTGTTTGTAGTTTTCTTTAAAGCTAAATTTGATATACATATATCCAAGTTTTGTCAATAAAGTACTACTACTGTGTGTGTCAGTCAACGATTCCATTATTTTTTATGGATAATGCTCCCTTACACAGTTGTTTTTCCTTCACTCTTAGTAACCTGTCTTGCATTTATGGTACTACTAGGATGTTTTAATTGTAGTTATGGTTAGGTTTTATTTTTCCATGGTACTTGTATAAAAGATTATACAAGGCTTAGGAGTGTAACTTACACTGATTAGTTTTTGGAACTCCAGCTTGTGACATGTATTATTCAAATGTTATTTTAGAGAGCAAAGTTTAGCAGCTGGTCTTTTGTTTAGTAATTATTATTCTGTTTTTACTGGGAGTGTACTACTTGTTACTGAGCAAGAAGAATTAACAGCTTTGAAGAATGAAGATGATTTAATGTGTAACTTTCAGACTGTCACAGAAGATGTATTGAAGAGGTTTTACTGTGCTATGAAACTTCATGCAACTTGGTACAAGCAGGGAGTGTGGGAGGCAAGTGTGCAGCTTGGCTCTGAACGTGGGGAACTGCAACAACTGCTCAATGCCACTACTGCATTTGCTTCCTGTGTCTCTCACTTCTGTGCAGTAAGTTGTTTTATTCCTCATCAATTGATTAATTCTATTAGGTCTTACTGCATTGCTAACTGGTGAGGTATGAATATTTGTTATCAACACCTGTAAACAATGTACTTTAGTTTTCCCCCATTAAAATAGTTTCATTACATTAGCTGAGGTAAATCTGATCTTTACCTGAAGAGACCCACATGTGCTTGCTCAATAAAACCATTTGTAAGGGTAATCAGTGAGGATTCATCCTTTATCTCTGATAGGATTGGTGATAACTATCAGATTGAGAGGATGTTTAAGGATTGCATGTGTGTGTTTGTGTGTATGATGTATACATATATATTTCTACAAAAAAGAATAGTAGAGACATGACATTTGTACAAATATTCCTTAAGGTTAAATTACAGCCATTCTAGTCTGTAGGTCTCAACAGACACGGAGAGGAAAGCATCTCGCTAATTTCTCTTGTCTAAGTATGTTATATAAGCATACCTGGGTCTACATAATGGTTTGAAAACAGTAGTAGTTTATCACTTGTACAGTGTTTTTACTTAATCAGTTCTGCATTGCAAGGTAAATGAAAAGTAAACGGATATTACAAATATGTAATTATTTGATCAATTTTGCCTTTATTTTCCTCCTTGCTAGCACCACAGACTTTTTACATTTTTCATACGGTGTACCTGAATTACACATCTCATAAAACCTCATCATACAGGAGCTGGAGCAGCTGTGGGCCTTTAGAGATCTTCTAGTGAACATAACTCAGATGTTATCAGGATGTTGTATTGCAGAGCTAATACCTCTGCTGGACCTGCCAGGAGTGAAAAAAGTAAGTCTCAGGTCTTGGCCTTGTGTTTCACTTCATGTATTTTTATTCTTTGTTGTTGTAATCTGTCCACTCAGTATTAGATTTTGGAAAAAAGAATTTTAGAGATTCTTGTTTTAAAGTATGTAATGATTATCACTTTGCTGTTGACACTTATAAATGTATGTAAGGGAGCAGTGTACTTGTTCTGTTATAAATTTTTCATGATTATACATCCTTTATTCATAACAATCATGTATCTGTTTTTTCTACCATAGTCAAGCAAGACTAATGTGCAAAAATAGACTGTAGATATCTGATTTTCCTCATCCCTGCCAGGGTCGAGCAAAACTGATGTACAAAGCTGGACTGAAGACATTACAAGATGTAGCAAAATGTGACCCCAGGAGACTAATGCAGGCAGTGATCCATCTCCCATATGTATCAGCCCTCCAAATAATCGATTCTGCTAAGGTAAGAAATTGACATCAACAATTAGTAAAGAAATATCATGGTATTTTGTGACTTCTGGGGTAAGTATAATGATTAGAGTAGAATTTCATTGAGGTGTATTAACTTGTATGAAAGTGGCTCCTCTCACTTTTATCTTAATTCTTTGTCTAAGCTAATGCTTAATGCAGGAAATATGGTTGCTTGTGTGTTCTTAAGATGAATATGAACATGTTATTTCTGTAACACATTTTTTCCTATTCACAGATGTTGCTAATTGATAAAGCAGAAGTGTTACAGATGGAAGCAGAAGAGATGATGATGGGCTTGTCTTCACCTTCCAAGTTGACTTCTGAAATCTCTGGTGCAAGTGCTGAGGGATAATGACATGCACCTAGAGGAAAAGATTTATCCTACTTTAATTGGCATGGTGAAGATCTTTAAAGAACTGTGTCATAAGAAAATGTAAGGGCTGGGAAAGGACAGTTATTGAATGGTTAATGAAAGTGCAATTTCATACTGGAATGTTCATTAATGTTTGAAGGGGAGTGTTGCAGCTCAAGCAGTAACATATCTGATTTCTATACAAGAAGTCACATGTTTGGATCCTGGTTAGAAGGAGATTCTAGGGGCATGACTGCTTATATAGGAGTTCATTCTGCCTTAGAAGAATGTGTTGTGAGCTGTTGAGACAGGGAATGAAAAGGTGGCAGAGATAGAAAATCACCAACCTACTCCACTTGCCAGGGTCCAGGAAGGGTGATGCTGCTTGCTCTACACTATAATCAGTACAGCATAAAATGATAATTTTTGCATGACCATGGGTTTCACCAGGTTTCCTTCTCTGTTGCCACATCTCTACAGTTCACCATCCTATCTAAACAAGACTGTGTGTGAGGGCAGGTCAGCACTGACTGGCGAGTCAAGTTGAGGTAGCAGTTAGGTCGCGCTTTCCTGCTTATATACCATGTTTAGCATGGGAGAAACTTTTATAATGAAAACATTCCTTATATGTTGATGGTGAATGGTGATGTGGAACAAAAGTTAGAAGGATTTCAGCAATCATTTCTGAACTACACCAGTCTCTCTCTCTCTCTCTCTCTCTCTCTCTCTCTCTCTCTCTCTCTCTCTCTCTCTCTCTCTCTCTCTCTCTCTCTCTCTCTCTCTCTCTCTCTCTCTCTCTCTCTCTCTCTCTCTCTCTCTCTCTATATATATATATATATATATATATATATATATATATAGATAAAGAGAGAGAGAGCTGGTTATCTATGGAGATGTAGCAAGAGTGGGAGAAACTCAGTGAAATTCCGGCCACACCCGAATAACCATTTTACGCGGTGTAGAGTATAACACTCTTGATTGCATTCTTGAACTTTGAGGAAAGCTTTGATATCAAATTTAATTGTTATAACACTACCTACTGTAGTTAGTATTGCTGGATGCCTAGTCTATAGGTGAGGCACTTTTCCAAATAATTTTTAGTTTTTAGTTTAAAATGAATAAAAATGTTATCTAAATTATTATAGAACTATGTATATATATATAGATGTATATTTTATATATGAATAATTTTTTATATTTGTTATTTATTTGAGAAGATAACCTGATATATATATGAAATAAAAAAAGTTTTTTGCTTACTCAACACTGGTCAGAACTTGGGCTGTGGTTCAGAAGTTGTAGTCTTGTAATTCAGTGTAAGGTTAGGCTAAGGTCCAGGATTGGAGTTTACTTCTTACTGGACATTTACATGGCTGGTTTTATTCAGTTCATGGCACAGCTGTGATGAACATTCTTGATCAGCTATTAGTGATAACTGTTTCTCATGGAGTTTTGGAGAGCAATGAATAACAGGTAACCATTGACAGATGTGTCAGGAGCCAACTGAAGCCAACTGCAAGAATATATCTGGAGAGTAGCGGAATATACTATTAGAAATCATCATGAACTCAATACAACAAAATTCTTAGAACTACACAATTACTACTTTGTCAATGGTGGCCAGGAAAAAGTTAATTTCTGGCAAAAAATTGTTTCATGTTTTGGTATTGCAGTGTCCTTATTGAATTAGTGGTAATTATTTTCAAGTGTAGATTTCATGCTTCCTGGTTAACTTTTTGGCACTCATGTGTAGCTTTAGTTTAGTTAGAGCGACTCACGCCAGTGACCCAAGTGCATCTCTCTCTCTCTCTCTCTCTCTCTCTCTCTCTCTCTCTCTCTCTCTCTCTCTCAATAGAGTGACTGTATGTTGCCAGATACGCAGACTTTATATTGCCAAGCTGATGCGTGATTAGATATTTAAAAGTATTCATTCTGAATTCTCTTGAAAAATAGAGGGACTCTTGTGCACCAAGAGACTCGATGGCGTGCACTGACTGCGCTCGGTATTTTGAAACGGCTACGACACCGAGTCGCGGATGCTCGAAAGGACCTTAATAATGTAATCCAAAATGATGGGCACTGGACAGTAACCAAGGTTCGGTGCAAGAAAGCTCTTATCTGTTGAAAATTCAAAATGGTTGGTAACCTTATGATGTATATGTATCATTAAGTCATGGATTTCCTTTCAAAGATTCTAGTACTACTAATAAAGCCACTAATTTTGAAGGTGCGATCTGGATGCATGGGAAGGAGCTAGGGCATTAACTTTATCACATGATCACTCCACCTGCTCTGTGTAATGGCGTCATAATGGCAACATTGGGGAATCGTAGTTTTGATTCGGGATTCAACACAGGACTCGATCACGTCTTCAGGTACCACCGTATAGGGAATCACTAATTCTGTAAGTGTCTTTTCTGAGATTTCGAGGATGTTTTAATGATCGTAGAGTAGTTCAGTGGTAGCCTCAACGCTGGATTCTGGCGTGACGAGCAGCCAATGACGATCAACGTTACAATGAAATACATGAAAAAAAAGACCAAATTAAGGATGGTTCTTGAGTTTGTGTACTATATACTTACGGAGTGTACACTGTTTCTGTATTATTATTTCCTAATACTCACCTCAGCTTGCAGAGAAATTTGCTATTGTTGTTATATGGGTTATTTGGCTCTCCCCATATGAACGACAATGGCAGGAAAAATGTAAAAAATTGGTCACTGTTAATGCGATATTCATTGGTTTGACATTACAGGCTAAACATTTAAGAGAGAGAGAGAGAGATAAATAGTTAGTCAGTCAGGGAGTTTAACCCAACCCACGTTTACAAAGGAAAATTTACCCTTTCCAATCCTTACTAAATGACCATGGAAGTTAACAAACCGCACACGCCTTGCATGAAACCAAGGCGCAAAGATAATCTGAAGAAGCAGGGAGAGGGAAGTGGGCGTGTGGATGGGTGAGGCCTGTCCCCCAAGTAACCCCTCCCACCCACCCGCTCACTTGTACCTCTTAATTGAACGCAAGACTGATGATATCCACCCTCCCCGGCCGGTCATCAGCGGGGTGACCTGGCCAGTTGATTGTCAGTGTTCTTGTGAGATTGCCCGCTGTTGAACGTGGTCCGGTGAGCGCGATGAGGAGGGAGGAAATAGGCAACTGGAGATTGAGTATGAATGTGAGGCAGGGGATATACAACTTGTGGGTTGGCGGGATGGAGGCAACGTATTTATGTGTGTATAGATGATGTATATAGGATGTGGTGAAAAGGAATGGTAGCCAGATATGATGAATGAAGGGAAAAATATAAAGATCTGAATGAAGAGGTGTGACTGAGTGAGTGATGCGGGAAGTGGTGTAAATGGCTGAGGTGGTGAAGGGGGATCTAGATAGTATAGGAAAGGGCTGCAAGATGAGGTGCGTGGTGGAATAAGCAGTCCAGATATCGAATGAAATTGGGCGTGATCATGGTTGATAGTGTGTTGTTGGCGATGGAGTTGCCAGAGAGAGAGAGAGAGAGAGGCGTAGTGGGGGACTGGAGTGTTGGAGTCGCGCAGGGAGGCAGGGTGCCAGGGACGGGGATGGCCGGGGGGGGGGCAAGGGAGGAGCTGGGTTATAGATGACCATCAGCTGAGGACGAGATAGGCTCATTGGGCGGCAGATAAAGTGAGTGGAGCCTCCATTTGCCAAGAAGTGATGCTGTGACAATTAGCCAGACAGATAGTCACTGGGGCATGGGATGGGAGAGCAGTAGGGGCGGGGAGTATCAGCCGGGCAACGAATGGTGTTCTTGGGAAGAAGGGCGGTAAAACATAACAACCAATCTGATCACTGGTGTAGTTTTTAAAAGTATTTCCTTCTATTCCCAGCGTGCTCACCTTCCACAAAGCAACACGTTTTCAAAATCTCATTAGTAATGATAATTTGTTGCTCACTTCAATTTGTTTGTGACGCCATTAAATGAATTTTAATGATTTTAAATCATACTCAGTCAGAGCGGCCTGGTAAGTGTTTTGAGCCGTGCGATTTACGTGCATTATTGCTTTTTACAGGACAAAAATAAATATTTGATCTCACACAATGTAATGAAGTAAACAGGTAGCAAAAAAACATGTCAAGTAAAAAAATGTTATATATGCAACAACTCATCTCTTAAAGGAGGCATCGTATCCCGACACCTCCTAACAGTCAACACCATGATAGGTGATGTAAGCGATAGCCAATGAGAAGGTGCCATTTGTGTTGTCTTGCTACTGGGAACCACAGATTATATACATCGACAGTACCAAGCTGGCGGAGTGACATAACGTGCGATCTGTGTGTGTAGTGAGAATGAGTGGTGCAGGTCCGTGTTCCCGACGTTTCCATGTGACGCTTCGGCTACGGGTGGCAGACGTGAGTGACCCAAAATTGTTTGTCGTGCTCTTTGCTTGTAACCAGTTAGTCATGTATACATAACTTTTTTTTTTTTTTTTGTCAGTAGAGATGGTGACTGTTTGAGGATGAATGTAACATTGCTACATTTACAACCATGTCAGAAATGTGCCAGCAACATTTTTTCACGTTCATGTTGTCAAGGTGTGAAAAAAGGTCGTTGTTTCTTTTCCATTTGAGCTCATGCGCTCCTGCTTTCCGCTTGTCAGCTTGAGTCTTCTCTTTCCCGTGTAAGCTCCCTCTGCTTTTCCAGCTCATTCCCTACCATGCCCACTGCTCCCCACTCACATCACAGCCCCAGCCCGCCTCTCCCCAATCCCCCATCACTCTCACCCAGGCCGTGGCGGAAGACGGGTGGGAATGGCACAGCGGGGCCGAGCTGTTTATTGGCCGCGTCACAGTTGGGTCGCGTCGCAAATCATTTCGAAACGCTCTATTATTTTGGCCAGTATCTGCCGGTAATTTAGTAAGCACAAAACTAAATAGGTGAAGTGATAAATAAGGTAGCGGGTCAACAATGACACAATAAAAATAATAAAGGGCTTCACCCCCCCCATATACGGTATGCGAATCCTTGCCCTGTGAACGGTAATGTATTCACCTGTTTGTATTGTATTAAATCCCCTTTTTAACCTGCTTGTTTATAAAATGAATATGCATGCAGTGCCGCCTAAATCCCTCTCGTTTGCATTTGGACGGGGACGGGAAAATATTTACTGATTTGAGTTTAGTGAAGAGTTAGTTGGCTGCGTGGCGGGGAGCGGCGGCGCGGTGGCCACAACCCACTGATGTGGACAGGAGAGGCGAGGGTGATGAGGGCACCAAGCGAATCTATGTCACATTCCTCTGATTAATGGTGCCGCCAGTGCATTAAGGTTGACGGAAACAAGGGTAGTTACCTCGCATGCTGGAGCGATGCCAGATGGTGACAGCCTGCGTGCGGTCAGTGGCGGGTCCTGGAGCGAGGTTTACGCCTTGGTGCGACAACGTTATGGCATGCAACGATGCGTGAGGGGTTTCTGCGGCAGTGGTCCCTGCTCGGCGAGTTTGGCCATGCTGATGACCAACCGCGCTGTTGTTCTTACAGCGGGGGTGGAACACGTGCTAATCTAGTCACTTTGGCTTGCATTGCGGTAACTAAATGCTGTTGAAAGTAACATTAACTACGAGAATATAGTTGTAAAGTATATCCTATAACTCGAATAGTTTGTTTGAAATACTTTGTAAAGCTCTGTATGTGAAATACATAAAAGAAGGTAAATTTTGAAAGGAACCTTGGTAACTGAAATACTGATTGTCTATTTGAAGTTTGTAGAAGTTTGTTTTCTGAGATTACTTAGCAACTATTGGCATCAAGGGTGCACTATTAGTTACGTCTTTGTATTAACTTTGGTATTATTTCTTTGTCAACTTAACATCGAAACTTGACACCTCAAATATTTGGACGAGCTTCTTTTCATCCCTAGTTTTTATTCACCCAATGTTTTTGCTGCTGTTATTGATAAAGGTGGATGGTGATGGTGGTGGTGGTGGTGGTGGTGATGATGATGATGGTGGTATTGGTGGTGCTAGCGGTAGGGGGATGATGGCGGCAATCGTTATGACGGGTTTTGACGGGGAGAACACACACAGCTCGTCAGTAAACAGCTTAGCGGCTCGCAAACCTGAATAGATCGCAAGATAGGACTATATTGGACTCTGGGCTGACTGGACAGGGTGGAGGGAGATGTAATTCTGCCCTAAGTGAAAAGCTCCTTTGGTAGGCGCCAGTAATCGAGTTTTTGCGTGGCGCTAGAACAAATTGCTTACTGGTGTTGTCACAGAGCTGGGAATTAAAGAAAAAAAAAAAAACGAAAAAAATGAACGTGTAAAAGTGGTTTGACATTTTTATTTATTTATTTTTTCCAACTACGACTTCATTGATTTTGATTCATGCACTGACCTTTTTCATTTTTTTGGCTATCTATTTACATTTCAATCTCTCTCTCTCTCTCTCTCTCTCTCTCTCTCTCTCTCTCTCTCTCTCTCTCTCTCTCTCTCTCATAGTGTTCCCCTGTCCAATGGCGCCAGGCAGGATGCTAGTTAACGTGTCTATATTTATTTCTCCCTCTCGTGTATTGATGGACAGCCCGATTATTAGCAACAGAAGCTCATAATGTTCTTTTGTGTCCGTACGGTGGTGGTGGTGGTGGTGAGGGTGGTGGTGTTGGTGGTGGTGGTGGTGGTGGCGGTGGTGAGCAGAAAGAATGGTGG